>NC_135816.1:25529442-25867766 GCF_964213995.1 Mustelus asterias | reverse complement strand
TTATCCCCGTACCCCAATGTATTTACCCTGCTAAATCCCCTGACAGTAAGGAACAATTTACCATGCCCAATCCACCAAAGCTGCACATCTTTGGACTGTGGGAGGAAACCGGAGCACCCGAAGGAAACCCACGCAGACATGGGGAGAACGTCCAAATTCCACTCAGTCACCGGAATTGAACCCAGATCCCTGGCTCTGTGAGGCAGCAGTGCTCACCATTGTGCCACCGTGCCACCCTTTCTTGGAGACCTTATTGAACTTACATAAGAATTAGAAGCAATGGAGCAAATAATATTGGGGGTACAGCACACAAAATAAGAAGCATTCATAACTACGCGATAGTGGGGTCAACAGGTTTGAATTTGCATGCTATGAGGAACTTAAAAACTGCAACATAATCCAACATTTAAGGTATTTTGCACAATATTGTTCATGTTTTGACATTTATTAAGTTTTGTCCATGAGCTCATTTGAAGCTCATTTGTGTCAGAAAATTCCTGGAAATTTATGATACACACACTTGGTGTCATTCTTCAGCTAAATCTTAGGCTTTGATAATAGATGGTAGTCATGATGTGGAGATGCTGGTGTTGGACTGGGATAAACACAGTAAAAAGTCTCACAACACCAGGTTAAAGTCCAACAGATTTATTTGGTAGCTAGTGGCTTTTGCTTACTGAGTCATAGAGGTTTGCAGCATGGAAACAAGCCCTTCGGCCCAACTTGTCCATGCTGCCCTTTTTTTTTAAACCACTAAGCTAGTCCTAATTGCTCACGTTTGACCCACATCCCTCTACACTCATCTTACCGATTTAACTGTCTAAATGCTTTTTAAAAGTCAAAATTATACCCACCTCTGGCAGCTTGTTCCAGATACTCACCGCCCCCTGTGTGAAAAAATTGCCCCTCTGGACCCTCTGGATACTAGAACATAGAACATAGAACATTACAGCGCTGTACAGGCCCTTCAGTCCTCGATGTTGCGGCGACTTGTGAAACCAATCTAAAGCCCATCTAACCTACACTATTCCAATATCATCCATATGTTTATCCAATGACCATTTAAATGCCCTTAATGTTGGCGAGTCCACTACTGTTGCAGGCAGGGCATTCCACGCCCTTACTACTCTCTGAGTAAAGAACCTACCTCTGACATCCGTCCAATATCTATCACCCCTCAATTTAAAGCTATGTTCCTTCGTGCTAGCCATCACCATCCGAGGAAAAAGGCTTTCACTGTCCACCCTATCTAATCATCTGATCATCTTGTATGCCTCTATTAAGTCACCTCTTAACTTTCTTCTCTCTAACGAATACAGCCTCAAGTCCCTCAGCCTTTCCTCATAAGACATTCCCACCATACCAGGCAACAACCTGGTAAATCTCCTCTTCACCCTTTTCAATGCTTCCACATCCTTCCTATAATGCGGCGACCAGAACTGTACGCAATACTCCAAGTGCGGCCGCACCAGAGTTTTGTACAGCTGCAACATGACCTCCTGGCTCCGAAACTCAATCCCTCTACCAATAAAAGCTAACATACCGTATGCCTTCTTAACAACCCTATTAACCTGGGTGCCAACTTTCAGGGATCTATGAACATGGACATCTCTCTGCTCATCCACATCACCAAGTATCTTACCATTAGCCCAGTACTCTGTATTCCTGTTACTCCTTCCAAAGTGAATCACCTCACACTTTTCCGCATTAAACTCCATTTGCCATCTTTCAGCCCAGCTCTGCAGCGTATCTATGTCCCTCTGTAACCTGCAACATCCTCCCGCACTGTCCACAACTCCACCGACTTTAGTGTCATCTACAAATTTACTAACCCATCCTTCTACGCCCTCATCCAGGTCATTAATAAAAATGACAAACAGCAGTGGCCCCAAAACAGATCCTTGCGGTACACCACTAGTAACTGAACTCCAGGATGAACATTTCCCATCAACCACCACCCTCTGTCTTCTTATAGCTAGCCAATTCCTGATCCAAACCGCTAAATCACCCTCAATCCCATGCCTCCGTATCTTCTGCAATAGCTTACCGTGGGGAACCTTATCAAACGCTTTACTGAAATCCATATACACCGCATCAACAGCTTTACCCTCATCCACCTCTTTGGTCACCTTCTCAAAGAACTCAATAAGGTTTGTGAGGCACGACCTACCCTTCACAAAACCGTGCTGACTATCCCTAATCAAATTATTCCTTTCCAGATGATTATAAATCCTATCTCTTATAATCCTTTCCAAAACTTTTGTCCACAATAGAAGTAAGGCTCACTGGTCTATAATTCCCAGGGTTGTCTGTACTCCCCTTCTTGAACAAGGGGACAACATTTGCTATCCTCCAGTCTTCTGGCACTATTCCTGTAGACAATGACGACATAAAGATCAAAGCCAAAGGCTCTGCAATCTCCTCCCTAGCCTCCCAGAGAATCCTAGGATAAATCCCATCCGGCCCAGGGGACTTATCTATTTTCACACTTTCCAGAATTGCTAACACCTCCTCCTTATGAACCTCAATCCCGTCTAGTCTAATAGCCTGTATCTCAGTATTCTCCTTGACAACATTGTCTTTTTCCTGTGTGAATACTGATGAAAAATATTCATTTAGTGCCTCTCCTATCTCTTCGGACTCCACGCACAACTTCCCATTACTAGAACATAGAACAGTACAGCACAGAACAGGCCCTTCGGCCCACGATGTTGTGCCGAGCTTTATCTGAAACCAAGATCAAGCTATCCCACTCCCTATCATCCTGGTGTGCTCCATGTGCCTATCCAATAACCACTTAAATGTTCCTAAAGTGTCTGACTCCACTATCACTGCAGGCAGTCCATTCCACACCCCAACCATTCTCTGAGTATTGTCCTTGACTGGCCCTAATCTTACCCTAGTCATTCTTTTATTCCTGACGTACCTATAGAAAGCTTTAGGGTTTTCCTTGATCCTACCTGCCAAAGACTTCTCATGTCCCCTCCTGGCTCTTCTTAGCTCTCTCTGTAGGTCCTTCCTGGCTAACTTGTAACTCTCAAGCACCCTGACTGAGCCTTCACGTCTCATCTTTACATAAGTCTCCTTCTTCCTCTTCACAAGAGATTCAACTTCTTTAGTAAACCACGGTTCCCTCGCTCGACCACTTCCTCCCTGCCTGACAGGTACATACTTATCAAGGACACGCAGTAGCTGTTCCTTGAACAAGCTCCACATTTCAATTGTGCCCATCCCCTGCAGTTTCTTCCACATCCTATGCATCCTAAATCTCACCTAATCGCATCATAATTTCCTTTCCCCCAGCTATAACTCTTGCCCTGCAGTATATACCTATCCCTTTCCATCGCTAAAGTAAACCACAAGAGGGGTGAGCCAAATACAGAAAAGTACCCGTACTTACATTTTAAAATAGGTGGCAGTCCCAAGAGGCTCAGTAGATTGAAAAAACTGACGGACAGATGCAGAAAGCATTTTTTTTTAAGGCAGATGTAGAGGAAAGGCCTGCAGAAAAGAAAGCAGGTAGAAAATAAAAAACCTGTAAAATTAGCTGGCAGAGTCAAAAGTTTAAAAAAGAAACCCCTGAGGTTGTAACAGCAAAAACATAAGAACTAGGAGCAGGAGAAGATCATCTGGCCCCTCGAGCCTGCTCCGCCATTCAATAAGATCATGGCTGATCTTCTCGTGGACTCAGCTCCACTTACCTGCCCGCTCACCATAACCCTTAATTCCTTTACTATTCAAAAATGTATCGATCCTTGCCTTAAAAACATTCAATGAGGTAGCCTCAACTGCTTCACTGGGCAGGGAATTCCACAGATTCACAAACCTTTGGGTGAAGAAGTTCCTCTTCAACTCAGTCCTAAATCTGCTCCCCAAGAAGTTTTGGGGCTTTAAATTTAAAATAAAGGAATTTAAGTTTTAAAAAAAAACCCCAAAGAATTACTGCAGAGTTCAGAAAGTGGAAACAGAGAACTGTAACTTTAAATTTTAAGAAGATGGCCCTGATTGGAGTATGAGCTCGTTGGGTTTCCACAGTGCAGGAGAAATAACAAGAAAACTGGATATTCAAAACAACCTCTCCAAATGGCCAGAAGCAAAAACAGAGACCAGGAATGACTGGAATGGCCTTCCTTTTTAGAAAGGAGAAGTTTTTAAAAGTTTAAAAAGAGTTGCCCCATTCCTACTTCCCGGACAACAAGGTTTGGCAAGGATGCCCTTGCAAGGATGCAAGGTGTCAGATGAATACACTCGTTTGAAACTGTCAGAGAATTGTATTGCATTCCCAAGAGACCATTAAACAATCAGATGCACATCACCACAACATCAAAAGGTAATCACATGCAATCAACCACGTCGCATCAAACTGCCAGTGAACTAAACCCAAAAGACATTTAGCTTTCATTTCATTTTCTAACACCTATTCACTAAAGTGACATTTTACGTAGAGTTGATGCACATGAGACATGTTATCTGCCTAATCAATTAATTTTTTTTCCCTCGTACATAGGATTGCCACATGACTATAATTTTGTGACTGAACTATTGGCCCTGGATTGATGCTTCAAACCAGCACGCCAGGATGAGTCAATTCCTCATTAGTCTAAAATATAAAGTGGATGACCCTTGTAAAACTGCTTCGTACCACAGATCATACATCTGAATATAATTAAATATACTTTAAGGCTCTAAGTTATAAAACTGACAATTCTAGACAAAATTAACAGAAGTAGACAACAGAAAAAGTGCCCAGAGTGGAAGCTGCTTGTGAAAAGAGGCAACGACATTGAAACTGTATCGTTAAACAGACTTGTTGCAAATTAATCACAGAACATTACAGCACAGGAACGGGCCATCACACCATTAATTCTGGACTGATCTTCTTCTCCACATGAGCCACTTGTCTGCTCACTTTCTTTTAATATTTCTATTTTTCAATCAATTACCTTTTAAATGTACTTCATGAATTCTCTTTCAACATTAAGCTGTGAGAGAGAATCCCACATTCAAAGCATAATCTTTAGAGACACTTGGCCAAATCTATTCAGCCTATCCTAGAGGATTCTCTTGGCCTTGTAGTATCTGAAGCCTCTGCGCCAAGCTCCCATTAAAAGACAAGGGATGTAAAAGGAATGGAGCAGACAGGTCATGTTTCCTGATTCTACTGAAGCCAAGGACAATGTTGGACACCAGAATGTCTTTTGCTGTATTTAAGGGGAAATTGATGAGCATGAGGGGAGAAAGGTGTAGAACAACATGTTGATCAAATTGAATCAAGTATGAGAGGAGGTTTGTGTGGATTATAAGCACTAGCATAGACTGGAAGGACGGAACGGGCTTTTTCTGTGAATTAAGTGTTTCGCAATATGCCCAGTAAGATGAGACATATTAGCCTCTTAAAAGCATCTTTTTGGAGCAGTTGTATTTATTGTTGAAATAAATCATTTTGCAAAGCTTTTCATTTTGCAGTCAGCAAGACAATCACAAGGATACCAATGTCAGGGGAAACTGCAACTTTATACTGTATGAGAAGAGAGCATTAATAGGTTGGTAAGTCATTGAGTCATAGACTCATGCAATGCAGAAAAGGCCCTTCGACCCTTTGAATCTGCACCAACAATAACTGCTGCTAAAGTCACGCGAATCCCATTTTCCAGCATCTGTTCCATACCCTTGAATGTTATCATATTTCAAGTGCTCATCCAAAAGGTATTAAGGTTTCCAGCCTCGATTATCTTCCCAGGCAGTGCATTCCAGATTCCCTTAACTCTGAGTGAAATTTTTTTTTCACAAATCCCCTCTGAGTTTCCTGCCCCTCACCCTAAAACTATGTCCCCTCTTGATTGACCCCTCAACGAGGGTGAACAGCTATTTTCTATTCACCCTGTCCATACCCATCATAATCTTATACACTTTAGTCATGTCCCTCCTTGACTTACTCTGCTCTAAAGAAAACAACCCAAGTCTGTCCTGTCTCTACTTAGAGCTCAAATGTTCCATCCCAGGCAACACCCGGATCACCAGCAATCTGTCCTGGTCCCCCCATGCCCACCAACGCCTCTACTTTCTCAGAAGACTCAGGAAATTTGGCATGTCCGCTACGACGCTCACCAACTTTTATAGATGCACCATAGAAAACATTCTTTCTGGTTGTATCACAGCTTGGCATGACTCCTGCTCTGCTCAAGACTGCAAGAAATTCCAAAAGGTCATGAACAAAGCCCAGTCCATCACTCAAATAGGCCTCCCACCCATTGACTCCATCTACACTTCCTGCTGCTTTGGAAAAGCAGCCAGCATAATTAAGGACCCCACGCACCCTGGACATTCTCTCTTCCACCTTCTTCCATCTGGAAAAAGGTACAAAAATCTGAGGTCACGTACCAACCGACTCAAGAACAGCTTCTTCCCTACTGCAATCAGACTTTTGAATGGACCTACTTTGCATTAAGTTGATCTTTCTCTACACCCTAGCTATGACTGTAACATTACATTCTGTGCTCCCTCCTTTCCTTCTTTATGTACGGTATGCTTTGTCTGTATAGTATGCAAGAACAGTAAGAAGTTTAACAACACCAGGTTAAAGTCCAACAGGTTTATTTGGTAGCAAAAGCCACACAAGCTTTCGGAGCTCCAAGCCCCTCCTTCAGGTGAGTGGGACTTCTGTTCACAAACTGGGCATATAAAGACACAGACTCAATTTACATGAATAATGTTTGGAATGCGAATACTTACAGCTAATCAAGTCTTTAAGATACAAACAATGTGAGTGGAGAGAGCATCAAGACAGGCTAAAAAGATGTGTATTGTCTCCAGACAGGACAGCCAGTGAAACTCTGCAGGTCCAGGCAAGCTGTGGGAATTACAAATAGTGTGACATGAACCCAATATCCTGGTTGAGACGGCGCAGAATCGCTGAGCAGAAACTGATAGCCAAGTTCCGCACACATGAGGACGGCCTCAACCGGGATATTGGGTTCATGTCACACTATTTGTAACCCCCACAGCCTGCCTGGACCTGCAGAGTTTCACTGGCTGTCCTGTCTGGAGACAATACACATCTTTTTAGCCTGTCTTGATGCTCTCTCCACTCACATTGTTTGTATCTTAAAGACTTGATTAGCTGTAAGTATTCGCATTCCAACCATTATTCATGTAAATTGAGTCTGTGTCTTTATATGCCCTGTTTGTGAACAGAATTCCCATTCACCTGAAGAAGGGGCTTGGAGCTCCGAAAGCTTGTGTGGCTTTTGCTACCAAATAAACCTGTTGGACTTTAACATTGTGTTGTTAAACTTCTTACTGTGTTTACCCCAGTCCAACGCCAGCATCTCCACATCATGACTAGTATGCAAGAAACAGTATTGTTTCTTCACTGTATACTAATACATGTGACAATAATAAATCAAATCAAATCAACACCTTGAAGAATCTCATCTGTACCTCCTCTAGCGCAATCACATCTCCCCTATAGTGAGGTGACCAGAGCTGCACACAGTTTGGTTGGCCAGCTGTGGCCTAGCCAAACATTCTGTACTGGTCCAACATAACATCCTTGGACACTTCAGTGTCCCTGAGGACCACATCAGTGGGAAGTGCATCAGGTTGCAGATGCTCACTGAATGCATGGATCGATTAGAGCAGCAGCTGGAAGCACTGAGGAGCACACAATTAGCTGACATTGTTATAGGCAACAGCTACAGATATGTGGTCACACCCAAGGTGCAGGACGCTAGATGGGTGACCACCAGACAGGGTAGGCAGCCAGTGCAGGAGTCCCCTCTGGCTGTCCCCCTATCTAACAAGTATGCTGCTTTGGATACTGATGAGGAGGAAGGTCCATCATGGGACAACAACAGCAATGGCCAGAGCAAAGGCTGCACAGAGGATGGGGGCAGGGTGGTGGGGGGGGGGGGGGGGGGGGGGGGAGTACAAAGTGTAGCAAAGCAATAGCAGTAGGGGATTCAATAGACAGGGGCACAGATAGGCGCTTCTGTGGGCATGAAAGGGACTCCAGGATGGTAGGTTGCCTCCCTCGTGCCAGTGTCCTGGATGTCTCTAAGTGGGTAAAAAGCATCCTAAAACAGGAGGGAAATCAGACAGATGTCTTGTTCACAGTTGCACGAATGAGATAGGTAGAAATAGTAGCCAGGTTCTACAACAGCTATTTAGGGAGTTAGGTAGAAGAATAAAAAGCAGGACCTCTAGGGTAGCAATCTCAGGATTACTCCCCATGCCATGTGCTAGTGAGGCTAGGAACAGGGAGACAGTGCAACATGTGGCTAAAGAACTGGTGCAGGAGGGAGGGTTTCAGATTTGTGGATCATTGGGATGCCTTCCAGGTAATGTGCAGCCTGTAACAGGATTTTGAAATATTTTTTCATTTTCCTCCATTGGGTTCTTCCATACTAATCTTAATGTTCCCATTGTAAATGGCCTTCCCCATGTTTCTACCTGTCCCAACCCATCGATTCCGATAGACTTTCTTCAGTCATGTTTCTTTATTCAGTTCTCCTTAGCAAACTGCTCATGTACAAGCCTCTGAGCTGCCAGTCTCACAGTCTGGTGTGTGAATCCCCATGGTCTTGCTAAGTGTGGGAACCAACAAACTTGTAAAATTCAGCTGTGGAATCCAGGGCTCTGGAAGCTTAGGAGAGAATGGTTTTAATATGGTTCTGCATTGACAGAAAAATCTCATTCTAGACAAGAAGATAGCAGAGCTGATGTTCTACATAAAACAAATGGTTTGACACATATGCAATATTTTTTCCAAAGATCACAGAATATTATTTTTTATCCTCATTACTGTGCTCAGTTCTGGTCGCCTCATTACAGGAAGGATTGAAAGGGTGCAGAGGAGATTTACAAGTATGTTGCCTGGATTGAGTGGCATGCCTTATGAGGATAGGCTGAGGGAGCTTGGAATTTTCTCCTTGGAGAGACGTAGGATGAGAGGGGACCTAGTAGAGGTATATAAGATGTTGAGAGGCATAGATCGAGTGGATTCTCAGAGGCTTTTTCCCAGGGTGGAAATGGCTGCTACGAGAGGACACAGGTTTAAGGTGCTGGGGGGTAGGTACAGGGGAAATGTTAGGGGTAAGTTTTTCACACAGAGGGTGGTGGGTGAGTGGAATCGGCTGCCGTCAGTGGTGGTGGAGGCAAACTCAATAGGGTCTTTTAAGAGACTCCTGAATAAGTACATGGGACTTAATAGGATGGAGGGTTATAGGTAGGCCTAAAAGGTAGGGATATGTTCGGCACAACTTGTGGGGCCGAAGGGCCTGTTTTGTGCTGTAGTTTTCTATGTTTCTATGTTTCTATTATTACTGTAAGAAGTCTCACAACACCAGGTTAAAGTCCAACAGGTTTATTTGGTAGCAAATACCATAAGCTTTCGGAGCACAGCTCCTTCGTCAGATGGAGTGGATATCTGTTCTCAAACAGTGCAAACAGACACAGAAATCAAATTACAGAATACTGATTAGAATGCAAATCTCTACAGCCAGCCAGGTCTTAAATGTACAGACAATGTGGGTGGAGGGAGCATTCAACACAGGTTAAAGAGATGTGTATTGTCTCCAGAAAGAACAGCTAGTGAAATTCTGCAAGTCCAGGAGGCAAGCTGTGGGGGTTACTGATAATGTGACATAAATCCAACATCCCGGTTTAGGCCGTCCTCATGTGTGCGGAACTTGGCTATCAATTTCTGCTCAGCAAAATCCTCCACCCACATTGTCTGTACATTTAAGACCTGGCTGGCTGTAGAGATTTGCATTCTAATCAGTATTCTGTAATTTGATTTCTGTGTCTGTTTGCACTGTTTGAGAACAGATATCCACGCCATCTGACAAAGGAGCTGTGCTCCGAAAGCTTATGGTATTTGCTACCAAATAAACCTGTTGGACTTTAACCTGGTGTTGTGAGACTTCTTACTGTGCTTACCCCAGTCCAACGCCGGCATCTCCACATCATGTCTATTATTACTGGAAAACCTTTTGCATCAAATGATATAGAGCAATATTGAAGACAAGGCTTTGAGTGAATTCAGGTCACTAATCTAACTTTTGTAGTCCTGAATATTTTTATAAATCAGTCAAGAATAGAACACATCATATAAAAGTCCTTTAGTCTTTGATATTTGAATTATTTTAATTGGATTACTGCCACCTTTCACTGAGAGATATCTGATTCCATTTATATTAACTAATAAAACTCCTGGATTGCATTACTTGCATAATCCCTGATCTTTTCTGAACAGTTTGGACAAAAGCAGTAAGAAAGTCTAGAAACTGAGTCCATGGAGGAACTCAAACTGATCATTGGTGAGCAAGTTATTGCTCAGGAAGTGCCTCCTGACACACTTGCTGGAATTTTACGGCCTTGCCCGCCCAAGGCTCATAAGATCCTGCCTGAGGATGGAGAATGCCGTTCTGCGAGCCTCGCCAGCTCCGATTCCAGGGCGGGCGTGCCGGTAAAATTCTGGCTACTGTCAATGGCACCTTCCATCATTTTTCTGATGATCAAAATGATGGGACGGCAGTGGGTCCGATTGGACTTGTCCTGCTTTTTGTTGGCCAGGACTTACCTGGGCAATTTGTCACATTGTCAGTTAGTTGCTAGCATTGTTTCTGTGCTGCAACAGCTTGGCTAGGGGGTAGCTCTCGAGTTTAAATCATAAGAGCCTCTGCCGTGATGTTGACAGGGCCCATGTCATTTGCTGCGTTGAATGCCTTTGGCAATTCTGTCGTACAAGATAACAAGCAGGAAGAAATTATTAAATTGGGGGCCTTGTCAGCAGCACCGTTCCCAGTTTCCACCCACTTGCCCTGTCCCCCCCCCCGCTGCTATTTTACCAGTGATGTGGGAGGCATTGGCAGCCTCAGGCCAATTAAAGGCCAGTTAAGGGTCTCTCCCAACTACATTTGGATTTTACCCAAGTGTGGGAGAGGCTCACGCCTGATCACCAGACCACCTGGTCAAACCTAGCGAACCTTAGTGCCTGGCTGCTAGAGTGTATCCTTGATCCATGCCTATCCGAGGACACAACGAAGGTGTGACAAGACCCTAACCCTGTGTCCCTCCTTTCCCTTTCCAAACATGTCTCCCACACCTCTGAGCCCCTTGTTAAGGCCTGCCAGCCTGGGCCCAGCAAGACCCTGGGCTAAGAACAAAGAACAAAAAGAACAAAGAACAATACAGCACAGGAACAGGCCCTTCGGCCCTCCAAGCCCGCGCCGCTCCCCGGTCCAGGATTGAATCCTGAATCCAGGATCCCCGCCCAATTTTCCAGCCTATCTACATATTAATATCCTATCCACCGAGCTGTCCCTCACAGCTACGATGCTTTGTTCATCACAACCTATTAACTATCCCCCACCCCCCCATTTCAGACCATGTGATCTCCAGGGAGAGGCGAAAACCCAGAGTGAAAACCCCAGGGCCAATATGGGGAAAAAAAAATTTGGGAAATTCCTCTCCGACCCCCTGAGGCGATCGAAACGAGTCCAGGAGATCACACTGGCCCTGATCGGAAAATGCTTCCCAACCCTAGTCATTTCCACTTCCACGAACACCATATGAATTCCCTGCCCCCGAGACAGGTTCCCAACTATCCACAGTCTCGCTCTGTACTGGCACCAGCAAGATGATCATAGAATGAAGCCTTGAAACGAGAAACAAAGAACAATTAGCCCGCGCCGCTCCCTGGTCCAAACTAGACCACTCTTTTGTATCCCTCCATTCCCACTCCGTTCATATAGCTGTCTAGATAAGTCTTAAACGTTCCCAGTGTGTCTGCCTCCACCACCTTGCCCAGCAACACATTCCAGGCCCCCACGACCCTCTGTGTAAAATATGTCCTTCTGATATCTGTGTTAAACCTCCCCCCCTTCACCTTGAACCTATGACCCCTCGTGAACGTCACCACCGACCCGGGGAAAAGCTTCCCACCGTTCACCCTATCTATGCCTTTCATAATTTTATACACCTCTATTAAGTCTCCCCTCATCCTCCGTCTTTCCAAGGAGAACAACCCCAGTTTCCCCAATCTCTCCTCATAACCAAGCCCCTCCATACCAGGCAACATCCTGGTAAACCTCCTCTGTACTCTCTCCAAAGCCTCCACGTCCTTCTGGTAGTGTGGCGACCAGAACTGGACGCAGTATTCCAAATGCGGCCGAACCAACGTTCTATACATCTGCAACATCAGACCCCAACTCTTATACTCTATGCCCCGTCCTATAAAGGCAAGCATGCCATATGCCTTCTTCACCACCTTCTCCACCTGTGACGTCACCTTCAAAGATCTGTGGACTTGCACACCCAGGTCCCTCTGCGTCTCTACACCCTTTATGGTTCTTCCATTTATCGTGTAGCTCCTCCCTACATTATTCCCACCAAAATGCATCACTTCGCATTTGTCAGGATTGAACTCCATCTGCCATTTCCTTGCCCAAATTTCCAGCCTATCTATATCCTTCTGTAGCCTCTGACAATGTTCCTCACTATCTGCAAGTCCTGCCAGTTTTGTGTCGTCCGCAAACTTACTGATCACCCCAGTTACTCCTTCTTCCAGATCATTTATATAAATCACAAACAGCAGAGGTCCCAATACAGAGCCCTGCGGTACACCACTAGTCACAGGCCTCCAGCCGGAAAAAGACCCTTCCACTACCACCCTCTGTCTTCTATGACCCAGCCAGTTCTCCACCCATCTAGCCACCTCCCCCTTTATCCCATGAGATCCAACCTTTTTCACTAGCCTACCATGAGGGACTTTGTCAAACGCTTTACTAAAGTCCATATAGACAACATCCACGGCCCTTCCTTCGTCAACCATTTTGGTCACTTCTTCAAAAAACACCACCAGGTTAGTGAGGCATGACCTCCCTCTCACAAAACCATGCTGACTATCGTTAATAAGTTTATTCCTTTCTAAATGCGCATACATCCTATCTCTAAGAATCTTCTCCAACAACTTCCCCACCACGGACGTCAAGCTCACCGGCCTATAATTACCCGGGTTATCCTTCCTACCCTTCTTAAATAACGGGACCACATTGGCTATTCTCCAATCCTCTGGGACCTCACCTGTGTCCAGTGACGAGACAAAGATTTGTGTCAGAGGCCCAACGATTTCACCTCTCGTCTCCCTGAGCAGCCTTGGATAGATTCCATCAGGCCCTGGGGATTTGTCAGTCTTTATATTCTCTAACAAACCGAACACTTCCTCCTTTGTAATGGAGATTTTCTCCAACGGTTCAACACTCCCCTCAGAGACACTCCCAGTCAACACATCCCTCTCCTTTGTGAATACCGACGCAAAGTATTCATTTAGGATCTCCCCTACTTCTTTGGGCTCCAAGCATAAGTCCCCACTTTTGTCCCTGAGGGGTCCGATTTTTTCCCTAACAACCCTTTTGTTCCTAACGTATGAATAAAATGCCTTGGGATTCTCCTTAATCCTGTCTGCCAAGAACATTTCGTGACCCCTTTTTGCTCTTCTAATTCCCCGTTTGAGTACTTTCCTACTTTCATTGTACTCCTCCAGAGCTCCCTCCGTTTTTAGCTGCTTGGACCTAACATACGCCTCTCTTTTCATTTTGACCAGTCCCTCAATTTCCCTGGTTATCCACGGTTCTCTAATCCTACCCTTCCTATCCTTCTTTTTTACAGGCACATGCTTGTCCTGTAGCCCTAACAACCGTTCCTTAAAAGACTGCCACATACCAGATGTGGATTTAACCTCAAATAGCCTCTCCCAATCAAGAGCTGCCAATTTCTGCCTGATCCCACTAAAGTTAGCCTTCCCCCAATCCAACACCTTACCCTTGGGACACCACACATCCTTTTCCATCACTATCCTAAAGCTAACAGAATTGTGGTCACTATTTGCCACATGTTCCCCAACCAAAACTTTGAAGACCTGACCGGGCTCATTCCCCAGTACCAGGTCCAGTATAGCCCCCTCTCTAGTCGGGCTGTCTACATATTGTTCCAACGAACCCTCCTGTACACATTTTACAAATTCCTCCCCATTCAGAGTCCCAGTTCTCAGCGATTTCCAGTCTATACCAGGGAAATTGAAGTCTCCCACTACAACAACCCTATATTTCCTGCACCTATCCAGTATCTCCTGACATATCCATTCTTCCACTTCCCTTGGGCTGTTGGGGGGCCTGTAGTATACCCCCAACATAGTGACTGCGCCTTTCCTGTTTCTAAGCTCCACCCAGAGTGACTCGTTACACGACCCCTCTGAATTGTCCTCCCTCTGCACCGCTGTAATATGCTCTCCAACTAATACCGCTACTCCCCCACCTCTTTTGGCCCCTCCTCTGTCTCGCCTAAAACACTTGTACCCTGGAATATTCAGCTGCCAGTCCTGTCCCTCTTTCAACCAAGTCTCTGTCACCGCAACCACATCCAAATTCCTCGTGCGCATTAAGGCCCCAAG
This sequence comes from Mustelus asterias, assembly GCF_964213995.1. Taxonomy (NCBI): domain Eukaryota; kingdom Metazoa; phylum Chordata; class Chondrichthyes; order Carcharhiniformes; family Triakidae; genus Mustelus; species Mustelus asterias. The sequence continues at coordinate 25,853,314 of NC_135816.1, read as the reverse complement.
TTCGTCTGTCTTACCTGCTACGCTCCTTGCATTGAAGTATAAGCACTCCAGACCTCCAGGCTCAGTGAGGTCGTCCTCCCCCAGAGTGCTCTTCTTCTTTGCCAGCCTTGTCCCAGCCCCAAGCTCGTCCCCAGCCACCACACTTATCGACCTAATAGTTTGATCCCCACCCCCCTGCCATACTAGTTTAAACCCCCCCGATCTGCACTAGCAAAGCTCCCAGCCAGGATATTTGTGCCCTTCCAACTAAGATTACATCCCAGGCTGCATCACAGTTCACTACCCCCTGGAAATCCAGCGCCTCTGCTCCAAGTGGCACTGCTGTGACATGAGAGACCCACCATCCAAAAACTTCCAGGTCAAAGTACCTTCTTGGGCGACACAGTGGTTAGCACCAGGGACCCGGGTTCAATCCCAGCCTCGGGTCACTGTCTGTGTGGAGTTTGCACATTCTGCCCGTGTCTGCGTGGGTTTCCTCCGGGTGCTCCGATTTCCTCCCACAGTCCAAAGATGTGCGGATTAGGTTGATTGGCAATGCTAAATTGACCCTAGTGTCAGGGGGATTAGCAGGATAAATATGTGGGGTTACGGGAATAGGGCCTGGGTGGGATTGTGGTCGATACAGGCTCGTTGGGCCAAATGGGCCTCCTTCTGCACTGCAGGGATTCTATGAATTATGAATTCTTCCTCAGCTGGTCAGTTCCTCCATTAGACTCATAAAAAACAATTAGCTGGATTTGTGATTCTAAGTGAACAGTAATAAAATTATTGATAGTCTAGCAAAACAAAATCCGAGCTTGGAATTTCATGTTCTCCACATATTCTGAAAGCATTATCCTCATTGTTGCTTTTTTCTGCCTGACAAATCTTTTCTTTTTATTTGCTTATCTGAATTAAGTGAATGAAAATAATAATAATTATCCGAAATTTCTATTTGAAGCAGTTTTTCTTTGGTTTGTTTTCCGAACACTACTCTATCAACATTCTTACGCACCAGAAAAAATCCGGCCCATGCCAGTGGTTCTCTGCAAATCCTCCATCGTCTCAATAGCTTCCTGCCATTTTCTCCTCATCATGCAATTTGATGATCTCTCTGTACACATTTGACTAGAATACTGCAAGTGGCCTAAATCTCAACCCGCCCCAGGGCAAGTGGAGAAACCTGCCCAAGCGTGGAACATTTCCCCTACCTGGGGAGCCACCTTTCATCTAAGGCTGACATTGATCCGAAGGTCGAACATTGTATCCAATCTAAAGGCAAAAGTCTTCGATAACAGCGACACTCGTGCTGACACCAAGATCCTTGTGTACAAGGCAGTCATCTTCCCAACTCTTCTATATTGCTCAGAAAACTGGACTATGTACCAACACCACCTCAAGGGCCTGGAGAGTTACCATCAACTCTGCCGGAGATGGATTCTCCACATCAGCTGGGAGCACAGGAGTACTAACATCAGCGTCCTTGAAGGAGCCAAGAGTACCAACAACAAGGCCATGATCATTCGAAACCAACTTCGCTGGGCTGGCCACCTGCTTAGAATGTCAGCATCTTGACTGCCAAAGCAAATCTTCTTCACCCAGCTCAAGGAAAGCCCCTGAACAAGAGGAGGATAATTAAGCACTTCAAAGGCACTCTGAAGGCGTACCTCAAGAAATGCATCATAGATGTCAATGCCTGGGAGACCCTTACTCAGAAGAGACCCACTTGGAGAAACCTCCTGATTGAAAGGATACAATTCTTCAAGGACACCTGATGACAAGAGGAGGCCTGGAAAAGGAACCTGAGAAAGGAATCCACCGCCCGGGAACATTTGCCGAGTGTGCGATTGAAGATGTGGCTCTAGGATTGGGCTCATCAGCCACACAAGGGCCCGTAGAACCCACAACCAGTAACACCGACTTTCTTAGGTGGACAATCATACTCGTTATCGAGAGATTGCCGAAGAAAAAGGGACATGACTTCCTTTCTGTCACACCCTTGGAGATCAGCCAGAAGTGAATAAATCCGATATTTCTGTTTTTCTTTCTTGATGCACTTGTCCTGTTACGCAGTTATGAATCATACCAGAGTTCAATACTTCAAAATACAACTTTACATTTTGATTGAAATAACACCATGGGAGTTCTGTGGTCAGGACAAAATGAAAATGATAGCTGGCCCTGTTAGGAAATTGACTGAATGTTAGCTTAATGGGCAGACTCTAATTGTCAGAATGTGATGAGTTGTGTCCCACAAGTATCACAGTAACTTCACTGCAATCCTAATGTAAGCCTTACTTGTGACTAATAAATAAACTTTACTTTTACTTTCCTTTTTTGAAATATTCATGAATTAGAAAGCCACATATCCAATTTTCCCAATGTTACAAAGATATTTGAGATATTAAACAGTGTAGATGGAAGTGTGACATTACAAAGGGAAATGAATATGTTACATGAATGGACAAAAGCATGGCAAATATATTTTAGTGTCGGCAAATGTGAGGTCATTCCCTTTGGACCTGAAAAAGGATAGAACAGAATTTAATATCTAAATGGTGAAACGTTAATAACATTGGAGATCCAGAAAGACTTGTGGGTCCAGGTACATTGACCATTGAAATGCTGTGAACAGGTACAGAAAATAACCTAAAGGCTAATAGAATCCATCCAAAAGATATTATTTTAGAAGGAGGTAGAAGTCACATTTCAGCTTTATAAAGTCATGGTTAGACAGCATCTGGAGCACTGTAAACAGTTCTAAGTATTGCACCTTAGAATAGATATATGGACCTTGAAGGAGGACATACATTTACCAGAATGATACCTGGACTCTAAAGATTCTATGAAGATTCTAATCACTAGCATTTTAGAAGGCTAAGGGGCAATTTCAACAAACCTTTCAGGATATTAAGGGAACAGACTTCTTCAATGTCTTCAGTCTCCTGAATGGGACATGATCTAGGCTGTTTCTCCTTGAATTATTTGCTAAAGAGCTGTTTACTATGGCAAACTGATTTAAAGTGGCCTCTTTTTGAAGGACTAGCCCTCCATTGCCAGGGTTTTCCAGCCCACGGCAGAGGCAGCTCACCATTGGTTGCTGGTGGGATTTTCCTGTCCTGCCAAGGCCAATGGCCATTTGTGTTGTTCGCTGGTCGCGCCACAGGTGAACCTATGCAGTGGGCAGAGGGGAGAATTGCAGGGTCACGGTTGGTGGGATCAGAAGATCCCACTGGTGGGAAAAGCCAGAAAATCCCACCTCACATTTTTGGCAGGGCATTCTTTACATCGATACTGCCTTTTCCCACCATAATGAGAGCGCAGGATAATGGTGGCTACCTTGTCATCTTTTCCTTTCCCTTGTTTGAGGTTAAGTGCACTGCAATTTCTATGTGCTCTAAACTGGACTGTTTTTTAGATGTTTTTTATCGAAGAGACTTATTTTTTTGCCTCGAATAAAGATTTTGTTTTGCTTTCTTTCTTCAGCCTGCCTCAATATTTGCACAGCTTTCGATAGGTTCAAATCTTCCCCGACTGTAAAAAAAAAGTGTCTCTTAGGGCGGGACATTCTGGCCGCGCTCATCCCAAGACAGGAAAATACCACCCGAAGTCGACAGACCTTTGCTTTGTCCTGTCCCAGCCACGATGATTCCCATGGTGGGTGAGACAGGAAAACTCTGCCCTTGGATTCCCACAACAATGTCATCCCGAAATAATTTATCTTTCACAGTTCCTGTCATGCAATTTTCTGTTAATCGATTTAGCTGATTAACAAAGGAATGGTGCTCTCTCCTGGTCTTTGGTGCACCTATTAAGTTTTATTATATCTATAATGGTATTATTCTGAAGACTACAATACGTATTGAAGACTTTGATAATATCTTCATATGTTGCCACGTCCTCCTGGGTGGCATGGTGGCGCAGTGGTTAGTACTGCTGCTTCACAGCGCCAGAGATCCAGGTTTGATTTCTGGCTTGGGTCACTGTCTGTGCAGAGTCTGCACGTTCTCCCCGTGCCTGCATGGGTTTCCTCCGGGTGTTCTGGTTTCCTCCCACAGTCCAAAAGATGTGCTGGTTAGGTGCATTGGCCATGTTAAATTCTCCCTCAGTGTACCCAAACAGGCACCAGAGTGTGGCGACTGGGGGATTTTCATAGTAACTTCATTGCAGTGTTAATGTAAGCCTATTTGTGACACTAATAAACAAACAAATAAATAAATACTGTATGCCCGGTCTGACCATCACATCATCTGTACTACTACCTGTGGTGTAAAGTAAGGTACTGACTTGTTCCTTGCTTGTCTTCTCTGCTAATTCTGATGCATTTCTGTACCTGCATCACCTGAAATATAAGTTCTGCCCCTTCTCAGCATGATCCAAGCCTCCCACATGGTTTGATAAAGCTAGGATTTTTTCCATGTTGTCCTTTAACTATTGCCTTTTCTGGAGTTTGAAGAGTTACCTGCCTTGACATGACAGGAGAGCTCCAAGCTGTGGTTTGTTCCTCTTGCTCCATGTGGCAGGCTGGAGAAAGTTCCAGTCCCTTGGGTCAGTGTGTGTGCTGGAAGTGTCTCCAGCTACAGCTCCTGGAAGCTCGAGTTTCAGAGCTGGAGCGGCAGCTGGAGGCACTGTGGAGCATCCGCGAGTCAGAGAGTACTGCGGATAGCACGTATAGAGAGGTGGTCACACCGCAGGCTCAGACTCCGCAGGCAGGAAGGGAATGGGTGACCACCAGACAGAGCAAGAGAGATAGGCAGGTAATGCAGGAATCTCCTGTGACCATTCCCATGCAAAACAGATATACCGCTTTGGATACTGTTGAGGAGAATGACCTCTCTGGGGAAAGCAGCAGCAGCCAAACTCGTTGCACCATGGTTGGTTCTGCTGCAGAGGGGAGGGATAAAAAGGGTGCCAGTGCAATAGTTATAGGGGATTCAATTGTAAGGGGAATAGACAGGCGTTTCTGTGGCCACAAATGAGACTCCAGGACGGTATGTTGCCTCCCTGGTGCTAGGGTCAAGGATGTCTCGGAGCAGCTGCAGGACATTCTGAAGGGGGAGGGTGACTAGCCAGTGGTCACAGTACACATTGGTACAAATGACATAGGTAAAAAAAGGGATGAGGTCCTAAAAGCAGAATGCAGGGAGCTGGGAAGAAAGTTAAGAAATCGGACCTCAAAGGTAATGATCTCAGGATTACTACCGGTGCCACGTGCTGGTCAGAGTAGAAATGAGAGGATATATCGGATAAATATGTGGCTGAAGAGATGGTGTCAGGGGGAAGGTTTCAGATTTTTGGGGCGTTGGGGACTGGTTCTGGGGGAGGTGGGACCTGTACAAATTGAATGGGTTACACCTGGGCAGGACTGGGACTAATGTCCTAGGGGGAGTGTTTGCTAGAGTGGTTGGGGAGGGTTTAGACTAACATGCCAGGGGGATGGGAACCTATGTAAGGAGTCCGAGAAGGAGGGACCAAGGACAAATTGTGGAGAGAAGGTTCCAACTACATCAAAAATCAGGAAAAAAGTTAAAAGGAAGGAGAACTCAGGAGATATTATTAATGAAAGTGTTAGAATTCAAAAAGAAGATACAAAAACTAGCATAAGGGCACTTTATCTGAATGCTCGTAGCATTCGAAACAAGGTAAATGAGTTGACGGCACAAATCATTGCGAACGAGTATGATTTGGTGGCCATTACAGAGACATGGTTGCAGGATGGTCACGACTGGGAGTTAAATATCCAGGGGTATCTGACTGTTCGGAGGGACCGACAGGAAGGTAAGGGAGGTGGTGTAGCTCTGATATTTAAAGGATGACATAAGGGCGGTAATGAGAGATGATAATAGTTCTATCGAAAAAAAGGTTGAATCCATTTGGGTGGAAATTAGAAATAGTAAGGAGAAAAAGTCACTGATAGGCATAGTCTATAGGCCACCAAATAATAACATCACGGTGGGGCGAGAAATAAACAAAGAAATAACTGATGCATGTAAAAATGGTACAGCAATTATCATGGGGGATTTTAAGCTACATATCAATTGGTCAAACCAATTCAGTCAGGGCAGCCTTGAGGAGGAGTTCATAGAATGTATCCATGATAGCTTCCTTGAACAGTGTGTAATAGAACCGACAAGGGAGCAAGCTATCCTAGATCTGGTCCTGTGTAATGAGATGGGAATAATTAATGATCTTACAGTTAGGGATCCTCTCGGAAGAAGCGATCACAGTATGGTTGAATTTAAAATACAGATGGAGCGTGAGAAGGTAAAATCCGATACCAGTGTCTCGTGTTTAAACAAAGGAGACTACAAAGGGATGAGAGAGGAGTTGGCTAAGGTAGACCGGGAGTAAAAACTTTATGGTGGGACAATTGAGGAACAGTGGAGGACTTTCAAAGCGATCTTTCACAGTGCTCAGCAAAAGTATATAGCAGTGATAAGGAAGGACTGTAGAAAAAGAGATAATCAGCCATGGATATCTAAGGAAATAAAGGAGGGTATCAAATTGAAAGAAAATGCATACAAAGTGGCAAAGATTAGTGGGAAACTAGAGGATTGGGAAATCTTTAAAGGTCAGCAGAAAGCCACAAAAAAAGCTGTAAAGAAAAGTAAGATGGATTATGAGAGTAAACTAGCTCAGAACATAAAAACAGATAGCAAAAGTTTCTACAAATATATAAAACGAAAAAGAGTGGCTAAAGTAAACATTGGTCCTTTAGAGGATGAGAAAGGGGATGTAATAACTGGAAATGAGAAAATGGCTGAGGCATTGAACAGGTATTTTGTGTCAGTCTTCACAGTGGAAGACACAAATAACATGCCAAAAATTGATGAAGGCTACAGCAGGTCAGAACCTAGAAACTATCATTATCATGAAAGAGGTAGTGTTGGGCAAGTTAATGGGGCTAAAGGTAGACAAGTCTCCTGGTCCTGATGGAATGCATCTCAGGGTACTAAAAGAGATGGCAGGAGAAATAGCAAATGCACTAGTGGTAATTTACCAAAATTCGCTGGACTCTGGGGTGGTTCCCGCAGATTGGAAAACGGCAAATGTGACGCCACTGTTTAAAAAAGGAGGTAGACATAAGGCAGATAACTATAGGCCAGTTAGCTTAACTTCTGTAGTAGGGAAAATGATTGAATCTATCATCAAGGAAGAAATAGTGAGACATTTAGCTAGAAATTGTCCCATTGGTAAGACGCAGCATGGGTTCATGGGGTCATGTTTGACTAATTTGGTAGAATTCTTTGAGAACATTACGTGTGCAGTGGACAATGGGGAACATGTGGATGTGGTGTATCTGAATTTCCAGAAGGCATTTGACAAGGTGCCGCACCAAAGACTGCTACATAAGATAAAGGTGCACAGTGTTACGGGTAATGAATTAGCATGGATAGAGAATTGATTAACTAACAGAAAGCAAAGAATGGGGGTAAATGGGTGTTTTTCCGGTTGGCAATCAGTGACTTGTGGTGTGCCTCAGGGATCAGTGTTGGGACCGCAATTGTTTACGATTTACATAGATAATTTGGAGTTGGGGACCAAGTGTAGTGTGTCAAAATTTGCAGATGACACTAAGATGGGCAGCAGAACAAAGTGTGCAGAGGATGCTGAAAGTCTACAAAGGGATATAGATAATCTAAGTGAGTGGGCGAGGGTCTGGCAGATGGAGTACAATGTTGGTAAATGTGAGGTCATCCATTTTGGTAGGAATAACAGCAAAATGGACTATTATTTAAATGGTAAAAAATTGCAGCATGCTGCTGTGCAGAGGACCTGCGTGTCCTTGTGCAGGAATCTCAAGGAGTTGGTTTGCAGGTTCAGCAGGTAATTAAGAAGGCAAATGGAATTTTGTCCTTCATTGCTAGAGGGATGGAGTTTTAGAAAAGTGAGGTTATGTTGCAGCTGTATAAGGTGCTGGTGAGGCCACACCTGGAGTACGTGTACAGTTTTGGTCTCCTTACTTGAGAAAGGATATACTGGCACTGGAGGGGGTGCAGAGGAGATTCACTCGGTTGAATCCAGAGTTGAGAGGGTTGGCTTATGAGGAGAGACTGAGTAGACTTGGGCCTATACTCATTGAAATTCAGAAGAATGAGGGGAGATCTTATAGAAACTTATAAGATTATGAAGGGAATAGATAAGATAGAAGCAGGGAAGTTGTTTCCACTGACGGGTGAAACTAGAACTCGGGGACATAGCCTCAAAATAAGGGGAAGCAGATTTAGGACTGAGTTGAGGAGGAACTTCTTCACATAAAGGGTTGTGGAATTCCATGCCCAGTGAAGTAGTTGAGGCTACCTCATTGAATGTTTTTAAGCAAAGATAGATAAATGTTTGAACAGTAAAGGAATTAAGGGTTATGGTGAGCGGGCGGGTAAGTGGAGCTGAGTCCACAAAAAGATCAGCCATGATCTTATTGAATGGCGGAGCAGGCTCGAGGGGCTAGATGGCCTACTTCTGCTCCTAGTTCTTATGTTCTTAGGTTCTTGTTCTTATCCTGCAGTAATTTCTTTCCTTGCTTCTTCCAGTTGTTGGGTTCTTCACTTATTGCTCCCTTCTTCATGTTTCTCCACTGTCACATTCTGTGATAGTTGCTGGTGTTGTGGCAGTCATGTGGCTGGACTTACAGATAATGCTGGAGGCAAGCTGTTAACAAAGTTTATCTCTTATTGAACGTAATACTAATTATTTACAGTATCAAGTCGAGACAAGGCCCTACATGGAAGTGTCTCTCTCCATGTTCATTTGGCATGGAATCTTGCATCACATTTGAAGAAGCTGCTTGCCATCGGCGGGATAGTTCAGTCCCACAGACATCTATGACGTTTCACCGAGCTTACCTGTCCCACTACTGGGGAACATGTCACAGGGGATGTCTGCCTTTGACGGGGCCGAACAATCCCGTCAGCGAGAACAGCTGGAAAATCTGGCCTTATATATTTACCTATTTAACATTAAGTATATATACTACACCTCTTTCGCTCCTCCAGGCCCCCCAATCCCACTCCACAAGCCCGTCACCACTGACTCACCCTTGCCGGTTCCATACCTTCATTCAAAAGTCCATTCTCCTGTTCCCCTCCCGTGTCCCTTAGAGTTAAACCAGGACAACTGCAGATTTGACGCACAACTGCGCAAAGCTGACTGTTGTGCACTGCCATTAAATAATCGTGATCTGGGTGTCATGAAATTCTATTGTCCTGCTGAGAGTTTATTAAAAACTCTTTTACGTTAATGAGTATTCGGGGCATGCAAACATATTGCAAGTACCAACCTGCTCGAGGCTGGCATGATGCTCAACACAATACAACCACAGTTATCTCTGCATCTCCAACCCACTGTCATCAAATCAAAATTTCACATCCCGCCTAATTAAGTCACTCCACATTTCCTGTTCGTGCACGTTCCATAAAAGACTCTCCCACTGCTCCAAAAAGAGTGGAAGATTTTAGACCTCTCTTCTGCAAATGACAACTGATGCTCAAGCAATTGTTAATTTTAAAATTGAGATTGATGGATTTTTGTGAACAGAAAGTATTAAAGGGATATGACGCAAAAACGGTATCTGGTAAACAGGTCAACCATAATCTCATTGGCTCAGCCTGAGGGGTCAACGGCCTTGTCCTGTTCCTATGTTCTCATGCTCTGCGCGCAGCAGAGAGTTTGAATTTGAACGGGATCAGGAAGGGGCTATGAATATTGTAAATGCCAAGCATGACAGATAATCCCACGGGGAAGCAAGGTGCTTATAAACATGGATTGACAGGTTCTAAAGTAGGCTGCTGCAATCTTACAATGGACTTTTACCAGTGACCTTCTGTTTTTGATACAGGCACATTATTTATTAATGATGCTAGTTACAATGCAACTAATGCATGCGGAAACAAATTATGGTCATAAACAAAGTCCATATTAATTAATTATCTTACATCTGAGTGAACAGTTTCACTCACAATGAAATGTGCACCTTGACAGTGAAGACTGTTTTATGTATGCCTCATTTTAGGATCTTTCGCTTCAGTCAATTCCTCGACATTGCAGTATTGTTATCAAAGTTTTCTTTAGTTTCTCTGGGGGATAGTGAAGTTAACCTGTGAATAAATAATACTGCAGATGCGAAATAGCGACAGAATATGCTGGAAATGCACAGCGAGCCAAGCAGTAACCATGGAGGGAGAGTCAGAGTTCATCCAATGGTCACTGTTCTGACAAAAAAGTCATTGATTTGGGAACTGCTCCATTCTCCAGGGTTGTCAACACTCCTGGATTGGCCTGGAATCTCCAAGAATTGAAAATCAGTGGACAGGACATTGTTGTGCACTACCCTGGAGGAATCCAGGCATTAAAAACGTTCAGCTTTTCATTTTCTTTGACTATTTCTCTTTAACAGATGTAAAGATATTGAAAATGGGGTGGGATAGAGAGGCCAGGAGGGGTGGGAGAGAATGCGGAGAAGGCTGTTTGGCTAACAGTCAAGCATCATACAATTAAATAATGAGTCTTTTTGTTTTCCACTGGAAAGAGAAAGGCAGTGCATCACCAGGGATGGCATGGTGGCACAGTGGTCAGCACTGCTGCCTCACGGCACCAGGGACCCGGGTTCGATTCCTGGCTTGGGTCACCGTCTGTGTGGAGTTTTCACATTTTCCCCGTGTCTGCGTGGGCTTCCTTCGGGTGCTCCGGTTTCCTCCCACAGTCCAAAAATGTGCGGGTTAGGTTGATTGGCCATGCTAAATTGCTCCTTATTGTGAGGGGCATGTCAGGGGAATAGTTAGGTTACATATGTGGGGAATCGGGCCTGGGTGGGATTGTTGTCGGTACTGGCTCAATGGGCCGAATGGCCTCCTTCTGCACTGTAGGTATTCTATTCTAGGTCAAATGAGTTAATTGACTAATGCCGGAGTGTGGGGGAGCAACTTGTGACAAAACTCCGAGGAACACATTTAACCACAGTCTTCAACCCCATTCTCCACAGATGCTACTCTGAGTATTCCCAGCATCATCTGCGAACAATTAATATTATTTTTGCTGTCTGCTCCGAAGATGGCCAATTCCTTGGAGAACTATCACCAATACCCGTTCACCATAAGATATAGGAGCAGAATTAGGCCACTCGGCCCATTGAGTCTGCTCCGCCATTCAATCATGGCTGATTTTTTTCACATTCCCATTCTCCTGCCTTTTCTTCATAACCCTGACCCCCTTATTAATCAAGAAGCTATCTATCTCTATCTTAAAGACACTCAATGACCTGGCCTCCACAGCCTTCTGCGGCAAAGATTTCCAGATTCACCACTCTCTGGCTGAAGAAATTCCTCCTCATCTCTGTTTTGAAGGATCGTCCCTTTAGCCTGAGGTTGTGCCCTCTGGTTCTAGTTTTTCCTACTAGTGGAAACATCCTCTCCACGTCCACTCTATCTAGGCCTCATAGTATCCTGTAGGTTTCAATAAGATCCCCCCTCATCCCTCTAAACTCCAATGAGTACTGACACAGAGTCCTCAACCGTTCCTCACACGACAAAGAACAAAGAACAAAGAACAGTACAGCACAGGAAACAGGCCCTTCGGCCCTCCAAGCCTGTGCTGCTCCTTGGTCCAACTAGACCAATCGTTTGTATCCCTCCATTCCCAGGCTGCTCATGTGACTATCCAGGTAAGTCTTAAACGATGTCAGCGTGCCTGCCTCCACCACCCTACTTGGCAGCGCATTCCAGGCCCCCACCACCCTCTGTGTAAAAAACATCCCTCTAATATCTGAGTTATACTTCGCCCCTCTCACCTTGAGCTCGTGACCCCTCGTGAACGTCACTTCTGATCTGGGAAAAAGCTTCCCACCGTTCACCCTATCTATCCCCTTGTACACCTCTATTAGATCTCCCCTCATTCTCCGTCTTTCCAAGGAGAACAACCCCAGTTTACCCAATCTCTCCTCATAGCTAAGACCCTCCATCCTGGTAAACCTTCTCTGCACTCTCTCTAACGCCTCCACGTCCTTCTGGTTGTGCGGCGACCAGAACTGGATGCAGTACTCCAAATGTGGCCTAACCAGCGTTCTATACAGCTGCATCACCAGACTCCAGCTTTTATACTCTAAGCTCTTCATTCCAGGGATGATTCTGGAACCTCCTCCGTACCCTTTCCAAGCCAGCACATCCTTCCTTAGATATGGGGCCCAAAACTGCTCACAATACTTCAAATGGGGTCTGACCAGAGCCTTATACAGCCTCAGAAGTACAGCCCTGCTCTTGTATTCCAGCCATCTCAACATCAATGCTAACATTGCATTTGCCTTCCTAATTGCCAACTGAACCTGCACGTTAACCTTAAGAGAATCTTGAACAATGACTCCCAAGTCCCTTTGTGTTTCTGATTTCCTAAGCATTTTCCCATTTAGAAAATAATCTATGCCTCCATTCCTCCTTCCAAAGTGCATAACCTCACACTTTTCCACATTGTATTCCATCTGCCACTCCTTTGCCCACTCTCCTAACCTGTCCAAGTCCTTCTGCAGCCCCCCCTGCTTCCTCAATACTACCTGTCCCTCTACATATCTTTGTAACATCTGCAAACTTAGCAACAGTTCACAATTCCCCACCCGCTGAGTAATTGGTTTTATTTTCTGCTGAGGCGGGTGTGAAGAGCTGGCGAGGAACTTCCTCATCAAAGGTGGAAGAAAAATCATTGTGCAATTTGTATACCTCTCCCAAGGGTGGGTGGTGCAGGATATCTGGTACTTGAATCCCAGCTCTTCCATCAAGTGGACAATCCAGTAAGCAATCCATTCTGAGCAGGCTGCCTGTAATGTTGAATCAGGTTTCTACAATCTGTAGAAAAGTAACTCACTATTGTATTTCTTAACATATCCCATTTAATCATTCAATCAAATGGTCAATAAAGCAAGAGCAACAGAAAACATTGTAACTGCAGTTAAAACTTACATTTCCACAGAAGAGAAGATAATTGAGTGATACATGGTACATGCATATTGTTAATTCAGAGGACCCCTTAATGGGGCAAATAAAGCATTTACACTCCAGGGACTCCTCCTACATTGAATGCAAAATCTACAAAGTGTTTTCCAGAGAGTTCTGAAATAAAAAGTATCCATTACTTTACGACACTGGTTTGAGTGTTTATCAGACATAGTACCTCACTGTACTGCTTTATCTAAATTACATTTATCTTTACATGGTTTATGCTTTGCACTGTCATTACAGTTACAGTTAAATAGAGTTTAAACCCAAAGTATCATCCAGAAAACAGCACCTACTAATGCAGCACACCAAAGTGTCATCTTAGGTAACATGCTAAATCCCGTGGATTCCAACTTCAAACCCACTACCCTTTGCCACAGAATTGAGAGTGCTACCATGAAACATAAACTGATACCTATAAGTGGAACACTTTGGCTTAGAATTTGCGTTGTAATAACAGTGAAATTGTCAACACTCACCATCATTACTGTGCACAACTAACCGACACCTAGTAGTGTCCACATATGCACAATTAAACGCAGAACTCTGTAAGTTAAAAACATAGAAAATGAAAGCAGGAGTAGGCCACTCAGCCCTTTGCACCTGCTCTGCCATTCATTTTGATCGTGGCTGATCTTCAAATTCAATATCGTGATCCCACCTTCCCCTCCGTATCCCTTGATCCCTTTAGCCCCAAGAGCTATATCTAATATAGAAACATAGAAGGTGCTGTTAGTGTTACAGTATTCTTCCAAATGAACTGCCCTACTGTAGTCTTTGCAGAACGTGAGCAATACAGATTCAGTGAATGGATGTGAACTTCACTTGTTTACCCAATATTCCCACTAGCAAGACCAGTGGAAATGTTAGGCCTTGTTGTATGATGTACAGCTCAGTTTTTTAAACACAAATGAACAATCTCTCTGGCCCTGAAAAACAAATATTTGAAGTGTTGAGCCTCATTCCCTCAGAAGAATATTTTATAATCTAGCTATTTTTAAAATTGTAATTTTTGAAAAGTAAATGGCAGTTCAGCTTTTCCCTTAATACCATGTGTAAGTTCCAATCTTTATTTGCTTTCTGTACAATGTTTATACAGTGGATAATAATTCTTTTTTTAATTTTCTGCTCTTCTGTGTGAAGCTTCTGCAAATTTATTCGCTGACCAGTGTACCTAATGAGTTCAATGTTGCTGGACATCACAAATCCTCTTTGACACTTCCAGCTTCAAAGCCACCTTTGGACACCAAGGGGCAATTTAGCATGGCCAATTCACCTAACCTGCACATCTTTAGAGTCTGAGTTGTTGTGGTAACATCTACTTTTACATGCATGTTGTCAACTGTAGCTCTTATTGGCTATCATTGGTGTGTATAGAATAGAATAGAAGACATAGTATAGAATTCCTATAGAACAGAGGAGGAAATTTGGCCCATCAAGTCTGCACTGACTCTCCAACATAGAATCCCATCCAGATCCTATCCCAGAGCCCCACCTATTTACCCCACTAATTCCCCTAACACATATTGGGACACTAAGGGACAATGTCGCATGGCTAAACCACCTAACCTGCACATCTTTGGACTGTGGGAGGAAACCAGAGCACCCGGAGGAAACCCACGCAGACACAGGGAGAACGTGCAAACGCCACACAGACAGACACCCAAGGTTGGAAACGAACCAGGGCCCGTGGCGCTGTGAAGCAGCAGTGCTAACTACTGTGCCACCGTGCCTCCTTGTGTGTTGGAAGAATGTACAGGTTGATATGCAACCTGTTTAGTCACGTTATGAACGCATCTTTCTTGGTCACCAAGTGCTGGAGTGGAATTTGAACCTGAGCTTCGGGCTCTGAGACAGAGATGTTTCCCACTGTGTCACGGGAACTCCTACTGGCCTTCTTGAGCTTACTAAATCTTTCTGAACAACTTTTCTCAAGATCAATGGTGACAATCATCTCTGCCACTTACTGTGAAATCCAGGCCATAGTCTTGTAGTGATCCATACAAGTTCAGATTCCCGTAATGGTGTGAGAAGAGCTGAGTCCAGAAAACTAAACATATTATTTAATCTGACACCTTTCAGGAATATCGAAGACCTGCCTTTTGCAGCTGTAATGCCTGGGAGGTCTGAGTGGCTAAGGTTTTGGACATGAAATCCAATAGGAATTCCCGATGACAGTTCGATTCCTTCTCCAGACACTGTTCAAAACTCTGTTCAATGCCTGAGTAAGTAAGAGCTGGAAATACCTGTCAGCGGCTGTCATTCTCAGAGCCTGAGCGACTATGAAGCATATAATTTATCTCTGGGCCTATACAACACAAGTGAAAAATCATACACTGTTCCTGATCACAATTCATCGAGCGTAGATTGCACTTTACAAAAGGAGGGGATGGAGCAGGTAGCTCACCCACCATCTCACACCATAACTGCCTGGTGCCCAGCCATTATACACTGCAGGTAAGCTCAATCAGCATACAGAGGGACCACCGCCCCTCACTGGGAGGATGTCCCACCTGGGGAGGTGCAGCTCAATTGGATTTGCCAGCAACTCCAGCAGTCCTGGCAGCCCAAGAGCTCAGAGGTGGGCACTGCCAGAACTGCATCCAGGCACAAGAAGAAGGTCCAATGAATCTGGAGTGAGCTTAGATTGAGGTATTGGGTGTGGAGTGTTTTGCCAGCTCAGACTGTGTGTCCAAGTCCGAGCACCACAATTGACAAGGATGTCAAGATCTTATAGGGGATGCAGAGATTTATTAGAATGGGATGAAGGATGAAAACTCAGTTACTTGGAGAGAAGCTGGTGTTCATCTCCTTACAGCTTAGAAGGTTCGGGGCAATCGAGGTGTTCAAAATCATGAAGGGTATTAATGGAACAAATGAGGAGAAATTATTTTCCTTGGCAGAAGATGACCAGAAGGTAACCAGGAGATGTAGATTGAAGCGATGTGTGAAAACAAAAAAAAATAAACAGAGTTGTTAGGGCCTGGAATGTTCTGCCTGAAAAGTGTTGGAAGCAGATTCAATAAAAACTTTCAAAAATGAATAATTGAAGAAGATGGTTATGGGGAAAGAATGGCTTTAATTGGATCAAAGAGCCAATTGATGATGGGCCGAATGGCTCCTTCTGCGTTGCATCATTCTATGTTTCTATAATCAGTAGGAAGTAAAAAGCACAGTTTTCTTTTGCTACTTAAATGGACCTAAGATGCTCCTAAATCAGTATGCTGCAATAAACTCTTGGATAAATTAGAAAATTGACTCGGAAATTTACTTTGATGCAAATGCTGCTGATAAATGCCAGAGTTAAGTGTTTCTGCCATTTCGAGGGAGAGATTTGTATTATTGTGCAATGGCATGCAGGCCCTAAAAATATTCTGCACGGTACTCCGCTTGCAAATGCAAAATGATTTCTAAACATTACTCATTTAATTTATTGCTGATCCCCATTAGGTCAGGGTAAAACCTACAATAATCTACTATTTACTTTTGTACTGTGTGTTTGAGAATTTACTACAGTCGGAACATCGTTACGGTTCACCAGTTCCTATTTATGCAGCTTTGCTTAGCATTGAATAAATTGAATTCAGTTGGCCGTGGAATCAGGAAGCTAAGCATTGCAGGTGTGGTTCAGCTGATAGCAGGAACAGCCTGCAACTAAATGGGTGTCAATTACTATCATTGATTGGCTACAGTTGGGTGTGACAAGGTTTGGCAAGGACTTTGGGTCTGCAATATCCCGGGCCGCTTAATCTAGAAACAGAGCAGGTGCGGTTAAATGGACAATTGGATTTTAGCCCTTGGCTCCAAATTTGGATGGTATTCTCATCTAAAGATACAATCAGATATCCAGATTTTCACAAAACCGTTGCTGCCTGAGAGTATTACAGTGCTCGGTCTTAACGCTAGCCAATTGCTACTGATTTCCGAAGCACTTAGGAGCCATTTATAATTATTACACTCCATGCAGTTGATGTGTGAGAGATTAACAATTGTGATGTGATCACAGCAATTTAATCAAGTGCTAATTTACAATTGATTACTGCAAAATAACAGCATCAATATAAATTATAGAGAGGCATTGGCAGTTACGTCGCCTGTCAGGAGCAACATTTGTAACTGACCTTCAAAATATTGTTAAACTCTGAAAAAATTGAAGTGCAGATTTGTCAGATGTGTACAGTTTGGCTCTTCCCCTTACAGCGGAAATCCATCGTAATTGTCATCTTTAAACAGATCGCTTGTAACCCAAAATATGTTGCACGCGTTTGACGTCGATATAATGGATTTCTTGTGTTTTTTTTCAGATTAGTTTTGTAATGACATTTGTTAATTGTAATTCTTTTTTCTGGTATTTATTTCCTTCCCACATGCAGGCCCTGGATTTGTTGGCATCCACTCGTGCACTGTGCTCATTGGAAAGGGAAATTAGGCAGTCAGCCTATTCAATCTTGCCAGTTTTACACCACCCTCTCTCCTCACTGACACCAAAGTAAAATTGTTTCTACCGCTGGTGATTTGATTTGATTTATTATTGTCACATGTATTAACATACAGTGAAAAGTATTGTTTCTTGCGCGCTATACAGACAAAGCATCCCGTTCATAGAGAAGAAAACGAGAGAGTGCAGAATGTAGTGTTACAGTCATAGCTAAGATGAAGAGAAGGATCAGCTTATTGCAGGGTAAGTCCATTCAAAAATCTGACAGCAGCAGGGAAGAAGCTAGTCTTGAGTCGGTTGGTATGTGACCTCAGACTTTTGTATCTCTTTGCCGATGGAAGAAGGTGGAAGAGAGAATGTCAGGGGTGCGTGGGGTCCTTAATTATGCTGGCTGCTTTGCCGAGGCAGTGGGAAGTGCAGACAGAGTCAGTGGATGGGAGGCTTGTTTGTATGATGGATTGGGCTACATCCACAACCTTTTGTAGTTTCTTGCGGTCTTGGGCAGAGCAGGAGACATACCAAGCTGTGATACAACCAGAGGTGTGGACCAATCACCAGAGGATAAGTTAAAGACAATTGGCAAAAGAAGCAGAGTGGAGTTGAGGAGAATGCACTTTCGGAAATGGAGGTGAAAGCAGATTCAATAACAGATTTCAACAAAGAATTGCGTATATACTTGAAAAGGAAACATTCATTTGTCAGGACTGCGTGTAAGAGTTGGGGAGTGGGACTAATTCATAGAATCAGCTGGGACAAAAGGAGCCATTTGCCCCATCTACTGACAAACGGTGACCAGTGGGGTACCACAATGATTAGTGCTGGGACCCCAGCTATTCATTATATATTACTGATTTAGATGAGGGAACTAAATGTAATGGGGGTGATTCTCTCAGCCTGCAGCGGACCAGGAGACATAAGCAGAGGCCGTGTAGCAGGCTTCCCGCTGGATGCCATGACCTTCACGCGTCTCCAGCCACCAGATTTCTGGTGTTGGCAACTCCACGCCAGGAATTGCCATGGAGCTGATTAAAATATTTAAACTCTAATTTAAATCTTAATAGCAGGCCTGGGACTGAAGTCTCTGAGCCCACTAGCCTCTACCCCCGGCAGGAGTGTTTCACTCCAGCATGGTTTTCAATAGCTCCCCACCAACGGGCGGCCCGACCCTGCTGGAGTGAAGGGGGGCCATGGAGGCCCCTCAGAAGGTCAGTGGGGTAAGGTGGGGGTGGCCCCTGGGCATTGCCAGCATGGCAGTGCCAGGCTGGCCCACAGGCACTACCCAAGGGGCAAAGTGGCAATGCCCAGGGACATTGGACAGTGCCAAAGAGGCGAGGGCAGAGGAGACGGGGCAGTTGGGGGGGGGGGGGGGGGCAGGACCTCTGTGGGGGGTGGGGGGAGATTGGGGATGGGGGTCCCGCTGCCACTCTGCATTTTGAATCAGTAAGAAGTCTCACAACACCAGGTTAAAGTCCAACAGGTTTATTCGGATTGAATGCTGCACTTGGTTGAGGTCATTAGGTTACACTGAAGCTTCATATGTTTCATATGAAGCAATTTTTAAAAGCGCATCTCGGCCTTTTGGCTAAGATGCAAATGAGCTCAAGTCTTGAAGGAGGAACCTCCCCCTTCTCCAATCAGCTTGGCTCATGTAGATCAGGCCCAGGACAGGGTGATTTTGGTCGCTCGCCCTGTCTTGTCAGCCTGGATCGGAAATGTCTCAACTTGTTGAGACTCTGAATTGGATTTGATTTGATTGAATTGGAAAAGTATTTAAAAAAACAGGTTTATTTGGAATAAACCTGTTGGACTTTAACCTGGTGTCGTGAGACTTCTTACTGTGTTTACCCCAGTCCAACGCCGGCATCTCCACATTTTGGATCAGTGACAGAGGGAGGGAAGGGCTGATCGAGGCTGGCCTTCAGGGGGAGGGGTGGCAGGGGTCGACCTGCCGGGGGGGTTGGGGCTACAGAGGGGTGGGGATGGGTTGAGACTGTTGGCGGAGGGGCGGAAGGGGAGGTCGGGGAGATTGCGTCTGTGTGTGGTGGGGGGTCACACAGCCAGCGATGGGGGGGTAGCTGTGCTGGATTTAAATTGCAAAGTTAATTCATGCCCTTTAGGGAATATTACCCACTGTTCTTACCTGATCTGGCCTATTTCTCAGAATCCCTACAATGCAGAAGGAGGCCATTCAGCCCATCAAGCCCACACCTACTCTCCGACAGAGCATCCTGCCCAGGCCCTATCCCCGTAACTCCATGTGTTTACCCTGCTAATCCCATTAACCTGCACATTTTGGGAGATTAAGGAACAATTTAGCATTGCCAATCCACCTAACCTGCACATCTTTGGACTGTGGAGGAACTGGAGCATCCGAGGAAACTCACGCAGACACAGGGAGAATGTGCAAGCTCCACATAGACATTCACCAAAAGCTGGAATTGAATCCGGGTCTTTGGCACTGTGAGGCAGCAGTGCGAACCACTATGCCACCATGCCACCCAATGCATATTTGATGCTAGTCCCAATTGCCTGCATTTGGCCCATATCCCTCTATACCCATCTTACCCATGTAACTGTCTAAATGCTTTTTAAAAGACAAAATTGTACCTGGACAAGCTCTGGCAGCTTGTTCCAGACACTCACCACCCACTGTGTGAAAAAATTGCCCCTCTGGACCCTTTTGTATCTCTCCCCTCTCACCTTAAACCTATGCCGTCTTGCTGAAGGTAAGCATGCAGGTGCAGCAGGCAGTAAAGAAGGCAAATGGCATGTTGGCCTTCAAAGCGAGAGGATTTGAGTACAGGAGTAGGGATGTTTTGATGCAATTATACAGGGCCTTGGTGAGACTGCACCTGAAATATTGGGAGTTTTGGGATCCTTATCTGAGGAAGGATGTTCTTGTTATAGAGGGAGTTTAGCAAACGATTACCAGACTGATTCCTGGGATGGTGGGACTGATATAGAAGGAAAGATTGAGTTGTTAAGCAGTATATTTGCTGGAGTTCAGAAGAATGAGGGGGGATCGCATAGAAACCTACAACATTCTAACATGACTAGACAGGATAGATACCGGAGGGATGTTCCCAATGGTGGGGGTGTCCATAGTCTAAGGATATGGGGTAAACCTTTCAGGACAGAAATTAGGAGAAATTTCTTTATCCAGTGACTGGTGAACCTGTGGAATTCGTTACCACAGAAAGCAGTTGAGGCTAAAATATTGTATGTATTCAAAAATAAATTAGATATAGCTCTTGGGGTGAAGGAGATGAAAGATATGGGGGGAAAGCAGGATCAGGCTACTGAGTTGGATGATCAGCAATGATTATGATGAATGGCGGAGCAGGCTTGAAGGGCCGAATGTCCTACTGCTGCTCCTATTTTCTATGTTTCTACATTGACTCTGCACTGGACTTCAGTGGAGATTTGTGCACAGTCACGATGAGCTAATATTGATAGAGGAAAATTTGCATGACAGCAGACAGAACTGCAGCTTTAAAAGTGTCACTGTGTGCCAACACCACAACTGCTGTGTATGTAAAATGGTGACAATTGGCTAAGCTTGCAGCATCATTTGAAATGTGCTAATTTAAATATTTTAATGGCACTCCCACTGCTTAACATCTGATAAAATTTCAGGTGCTGAGGTGGGATTGCGGGCATCAGCAGTTATTAAAAAACTGCAGGCTGACCTTAGAAATGTGCTTTCTCTAACTGACTGGATCGGTTGGGGAGCAGACTGACCCAAAAACGACAATCGAGTGAATGTTCTGCTGCAGAAGGGTCTTCAGTGAAGTGCAGCCTTATTTCCAGTAAAGAGTGTGTACTGGACATAAGGATGGAGGTGACAGAGCATATCTGAAAGCAAGCTCACCTGTGACACGTCCTGAAGGCAGATGAGCAAGAGCAGTTCTGTCTGTGCACAGATTGTTAATGTGAATGTGCAAACAAGTTATTATTTTTCTTTGAAGTAACTTTGTTTAACAGTAAACTTAAAGAATCAACACAATGGCATAAAACACTGAACTTTAGCTACTATAGTCTTTATAAATGCATAAGCGTGCTGAAATTAGTTTCTACCACAGTGTAGTCATATCACAGTGCTGAACATGTCACCCAATAATAATTAACAAACATCAAATCAATGCCAGTACAAGTTTCTTAATGCTGTTGTTTACACACTCATATTAAATAGCTAGTGACTTGAGCACATGGATCTCTACCAACTTCCTCTTTTATATCTATTTGCAGGACATGGCAGCACATAAACAGGAGCCATGCGGCACGGTGGCACAGTGGTTAGCACTGCTGCCTCACAGCGCCAGGGACCCGGGTTCGATTCCCAGCTTGAGTCACTTTTTGTGACTGCGTGGATTACTTCCGGGTGCTCCGGTTTTCTCTCAATACAAAGATGTGCGGATAAGATGGATTGGCCATGTTAAATTGCCCCTTAGTATCAGGGTGACTAGTTAGGGTAAATGCATGGGGTTATGGGGGTAGAACCTGGGTGGGATTGTTATTGGTGCAAACCCAATGGGCCGAATGGCCTCCTTCTGCACTGTAGGATTCTATAACACTCTATGCTCCCTGGTGGATTTCCATTCTGGGGTTGGGTTCCCGATGTCGAAACCAATTCCAGGTCCTGCCTCTGCATGGCCTGCTCCTGGCGCATGCACACCTCCATTTCTGAAGTAAAGGCAAAATACTGCGGATGCTGAAATCTGAAACAAAAACAGAAAATGCTGAAAAATCTCAGCAGGTCTGACAGTATCTATGGAGAGAGAATAGAGCCAACGTTTCGAGTCTGGATGACCCTTTGTCAGAGCCACATCATGTCGAGCCCGAAATTCATTGAGGTAAGGGTATGAAGCCGAGTCCTTTGCTAAGTACAGCACACTCAGCCTCAGAGAGGGGAAGGTCAGAGGGTATGGTTAATACACTGCAAGAGCTGGGGTTAGGCCGCTCTGATGACCCACTGATGACCCGCTCGGATGAAGGGCCATCTAGACTCGAAAAGTTTGCTCTATTCTCTCTGCACAAGAAACTACAAAAGGTCGTGAATGTAGCCCAGTCCATCACGCAAACCAGCCTCCCATCCATTGACTCTGTCTATACTTCCAGCTGCCTTGGAAAAGCAGCCAGCGTAATTGAGGACCACACGCACCCCGGACATTCTCTCTTCCACCTTCTTCCTTCGGGAAAAAGGTCCAAAAGTCTGAGGTCACGTACCAACCGACTCAAGAACAGCTTCTTCCCTGCTGCCATCAGAATTTTGAATAGACCTGCCTCGCACTAAGTGGATCTTTCTCTACACCATAGCAATGACTGTAACACTACATTCTGCAATCTCTCCTTTCCTTCTCTATGAACGGTATGCCTTGTCTGTATAGCGTCCACAAAACAATACTTTTCACTGTATACCAATGCACGTGACAATAATAAATCAAATCAAATCAAATCAGATGCTGTCAGACCTGCTGAGATTTTCCAACATTTTCTGTTTTAGTTTCAATTTTTGAAGTGTCAGCCAACTAAAGGCAATGGTGCAGGTTCGCTGTTTAATCAAGAATGACATGTTCATGAGGCTGGGTGGCTAATAGGAGGTCCTCCAGCACCAACACAAGACATCCCTAAAGGCCGGAAGTGGGAGCTGTGAATTCATAATAGAGAGAGAGAGAGAGGGCGGGGGGGTGGGGGAAGGGGCCTCAACATAGAGTAAGCCTCTGGTGAAACAGTCAGTTGTCTAAAAATTTAAAGTGGTCTCAGATGCCTGGCTGTAACGTGAAGGAGTGACCCCTCTACTGGATGACCATTGACCACTGCTGTGGTCTGGCCGCCATGACTGGTGTGGACAAGGGGAGCGGGGGGTCCTCACAGGATTAATTACAGCCTTCCCCTTCCAGCTGGTGTACTGGCCATGTTTCAGCATGATGTGTAAAGCCTATACGATGACTAGAAATCCTAAACGTGCGGGAAAGGAAACTTAACATCTTTAAAATTGGCTCAGAGTTGGGATTGTTGCACTGAACAGGCTCGATAGCCAATCGCTTGAGGTTACATACCCGCCTGTTTCCCACCCTAATCCTGACTGAGTGAATATCCTGGCTCTTGTGTGGGGATAAACATTAACTCATTAACATGGAGTTAATAATGGGATCGGGGTAAGTGTGATGAGAAATGACTGCCCAAACATTTTGGGATTATTATTTGCTTTCCATTCTCTATTCAAAGGAAGGGATTTTAACTCTTATCCACCCATCAAAAATTGGGTGAGTGAAATGTTAAAATGGCCTGGGTAAGCCACCATATCTCACTGTTTCAGATTTTAAGAGGCACCTCTGGACATGCAACTCAATCAAAATGATATGGTTTAAGTTCTGTACATACAGGGGTTGGTTAGCTCAGTTGGTTCGCCAGCTGGTTTGTGATGGAGAATGATGCCAACAGCATGGGTTCAAGTCCCATACCAGCTAAGGTTATTCATGAAGACCCACCTTGGCTCTTGCCTGAGTTGTGGTGATCTTCAGATTAAAATCACCACCAGTCAGCTCTTCTCCTCAAAAGGGGGAATAGACTATGGTGACTTTGCCTTTTATGATACATGGGCCATAAAATGAGCTATTTAATTGAATGACGTCAGTATGTGCAATATGAACTCAATTTGTAATCTGCAAAACCTTGCTTTTTTATCTTCACCATTTGCCTGGTTACTTGTCTTATATTATAACAGTCATGCTGAGTGTCTTGTTTACCTATAAGTTGGCCAAGTGTTGCTTCACGTCACATTTTACAGCACGTCCTGTTTTGGCTGAAGCAGTAAAAGATTCTATCACACACTGAGCCACTGAGCACAGCTGCCTGTGTCTCATCCTTTCCTGCTTTTCTCTGAAGTAATATTGAAATTCTTCCTGCATCAGAAATGGGTAGCACCATACAACTCAATTCATCTGACTGTATTTGAACATAGCAACCTATTTACATCGACTGAAATGGAGACTGTGGGGTCAATTTTCTGCTGTGTTTTTGATGTGACAACTATAGCAGTCAGTTACTTTCTGAGTGGTGGCTGTATAAGGTTGTGGTGATATAAATGCTGAATTTCCTGACTGGCCCTAGGCCCACTTTCCATCAGGGCTGGAAGCATGGTGGCACAGTGGTTAGCACTATTGCCTCACAGCACCAGGGACCCGGGTTCGATTCCAGGCTTGAGTCACTGTCAGTGTGGAGTTTGCACATTCTCCCCATGCCTGCATGGGCTCCCTCCGGGTGCTCCGGTTTCTTCCCACAGTCCAAAGATGCGCGGGTTAGGTGGATTGGCCATGCTAAATTGCTCCTTAATGCAAAGGGAACTAAGCTAGGGTAAATGCATGGGGTTACGGGGATAGGGCCTGGGTGGGGTTGTGGTCGGTTCAGACATGATGAGCCAAATGGCCTCCTGCTGCACTGTAGGATTCTATGAAATGTTTCTATCTGCTGACTTGTGGAAAATAGTGTGGCCCCCTCCAAGGGGGTCACAGAGGGTCAGGTGGAAGGAAAGGGGCAGCAAAGTCTTATACTTACATTCTGTAGTCCTGAATAACACTGCTGTTCCTGCTGGCCCGTCAAAGAAATTGAGGTAATGATACTATCATTTCAGGTAACGAGAGGTTGTGATTGTCTCAGGCTCTCCAAACCTCCTTCACTTAGACTCAGGAGAGAGAACAGGCAATCACCCAGTCAGCCTGGCTGGTTACAAGCCCAATTACCAAGGCACGAAAACAATATATTAACAGTTCATAGAATCATAGAATCCCTACAGTGCAGAAAGAGGCTGTTTGGCCTATCGAGTTGCACCGAATCTCCAATGGCACATCCTATCCAGGCCCTATCCCCTTAACCCCATGTATTTACCCCACTAGACCCTGTAGTCGACACATCCTGGGATACTAAAGAACAATTTAGCATGGCCAATCAACGTAACCTGCATATCTTTGAACCCTGGGAGGAAACCAGAGTATCCTGAGGAAAACCACGCAGACATGGGCAGAATGTGTAAACTCCACACAGACAGTGACCCAAGGCCAGAGTTAACTGATCATTTTGTTTTTGACTTGATAATTTTGTATGTTTAAGTGCTCATTCCCAATTGTTCAAACTTTGTGACTTCGCTTCATGAGACTGTCATTCTCACCTCAATTTGAGCTGAAAGTGGACTATTAGGTGATGGCACTCATTGAGAAGTGAGTTCAGATCATCCAGATTAATTTCACTAGGATATAGTAGTCAGTGTATTCCCATTGCATTACTCTGGGATGTATTAAACTCAGGTTCCAAAGGTGAAATGACAGTATGCCAACCCATAATCCACATTCATTCAATTTCTATTGATTTGCATATTTTGCAGCAAAATAGAGGAAGTTTTTCTGATGAAAGTGGCACTCAAATATTTTGTCCCTCTTGAATATTTAGTGCAGATAAATGGAACATAGAACATCACAGCGCAGTACAGGCCCTTTGGCCCTCGATGTTGCACCAACCTGTGAAACCAATCTAAAGCCCATCTAACCTACACTATTCCAATATCATCCATATGTTTATCCAATGACCATTTAAATGCCCTTAATGTTGGCGAGTCCACTACTGCTGCAGGCAGGGCATTCCACGCCCTTACCGCTGGACTTGCGGATAGCGAAGAGCATTGTCAGGCAATACAGCAGGATATAAATAGGCTGGAAAATTGGGCAGAGAGGTGGCAGATGGAGTTTAATCCGGATAAATGCGAAGTGATGCATTTTGGAAGAAATAATGTAGGGAGGAGTTATACAATAAATGGCAGAGTCATCAGGAGTATAGAAACACAGAGGGACCTAGGTGTGCAAGTCCACAAATCCTTGAAGGTGGCAACACAGGTGGAGAAGGTGGTGAAGAAGGCATATGGTATGCTTGCCTTTATAGGACGGGGTATAGAGTATAAAAGCTGGAGTCTAATGATGCAGCTGTATAGAACGCTGGTTAGGCCACATTTGGAGTACTGCGTCCAGTTCTGGTCGCCGCACTACCAGAAGGACGTGGAGGCGTTAGAGAGAGTGCAGAGAAGGTTTACCAGGATGTTGCCTGATATGGAGGGTCTTAGCTATGAGGAGAGATTGGGTAGACTGGGGTTGTTCTCCTTGGAAAGACGGAGAATGAGGGGAGATCTAATAGAGGTATACAAGATTATGAAGGGTATAGATAGGGTGAACGGTGGGAAGCTTTTTCCCAGGTCGTAGGTGACGATCACGAGGGGTCACGGGCTCAAGCTGAGAGGGGCGAAGTATAACTGAGATATCAGAGGGACGTTTTTTACACAGAGGGTGGTGGGGGCCTGGAATACGCTGCCAAGTAGGGTGGTGGAGGCAGGCACGCTGACATCGTTTAAGACTTACCTGGATAGTCACATGAGCAGCCTGGGAATGGAGGGATACAAATGATTGGTCTAGTTGGACCAAGGAGTGGCACAGGCTTGGAGGGCCGAAGGGCCTGTTTCCTGTGCTGTACTGTTCTTTGTTCTTTGTACTACTCTCCGAGTGAAGAACCTACCTCTGACATCTGTCCTATATCTATCACCTCTCAATTTAAAGCTATGCCCCCTGGTGCTAGCTAAATACAAAGTGACTGGCTGATATTGTAAGATGTCTGGAATACATATATTTTTTAAAGTCGTCGGTTGCTATTTTACTCTGGTGGCATAAGCCTGAGTGCTACTATTGCTGGATTAGTGCTCCATGATTGATTTCACAGCCTCCTATTATCACAATGGGGTGATAATTTCACAATTTGGTTGACAGTTCCAAATGACACCGGGCGGCACGGTGGCACGGTGGTTAGCACTGCTGCCTCACAGCGCCAGGGAACGGGTTTGATTCTGGACTTCAGTCACTGTCTATTCAGAGTCTGCACGTTCTCCCTGTGTCTGCGTGGGTTTCCTCCGGGTGCTCCGGTTTCCACCCACAGTCCGAAAGACGTGCTGGTTAGGTGCATTGGCCATGCTAAATTCACTCTCAGTGTACCCGAACAGGCCCCGGACTGTGGCAATTAGGGGATTTCCACAGTAACTTCATTGCCATGCTAATGTAGGCAACTTGTGGACACTAATAAATGAACTTAAACTGGTTATACATTTTTTGAAGTGTGACTAAGAATTCCAATGTATTCCAATAAAGTCAGCAATAGATACTCAGAATTTCATATTATTTCATTGCAACATGACACCTGAAGTCTGGCCATGATGGATACTGGATGAGTTGACATGGTAGGGGTAAGAGCAAAGGATGGTGGTTGGGGGCATGTGTTGGCACTATGTTGGTACAAATGTTCTTGTGGGGTCAAAAAGTCACGGGGGTGGGTCGACGGTCATGTCGAATGTGTGGGGTTGTGAGTGGTGAGGGCTGAAATTATGTTTCATTGTGTTTTTTTTTAACCTTTAACACAGTGCTGGTGCGCCAAGGCAGGCTTCACTCTCGGACAGCTTCCACTTCTGGTAGCTGCTGCATTCATTATAGGGCTGCCCATACTGACTTCCAGAAAACCCCACCACTCAAGAATGAAAATCTTAACTTCCTGGACACTTTCTCCCTGGTCAGGTTTTGCTCCCAACGCGGGAGCAAAGATTCAGGCCGATGAAATGTTGCACATTCCAGTGAATCATCTTGTGCACAGGTACTCAGCCCCATGCTGGTTGGTGAAGTTAAAATAAAGACACAGCTGCTTTCTTTGCTAGAGAGAGTTTAATGATTTCGTTCACAGTCAATATTACTCCAACGCACCATGAATTATCCTCACTTATACACTTTTGAGGGAATCTAATTAACAAGTAAATGAGGCAAATTAACAAACGATCAAATCAATCAATTAAAGGGACAGCCCCTTAAAAGGGGGAACTGAAAGATAAAAACAGAATCGAAATGAATTTAACATCAAATTAAAATGTGCTTGTGGGGTCAATAAAGTGCCCCAGTCCCCACTGTATCCAACAGGCACAGAAGACCAGCATGCTCCGTCTCCAGCAACACCGACAGCAAATGTAGCGGCAGAAGAGGGGAAATCCCCATCTATAGGTATACGAATACCCATCACCTGTTTAAATGTAATTGCCATTAAACTTTAACAATGTAATTCATAAGACGTTGACAACCACCAATCGTGAGTTGGTCTGCATTTCATGTGAATTTTTTCACAAACACCAGAAAACTCATTTTTGACTGTGCGTGTGTGCGTGTGTGCTCGATGACAGCAAAAATTGCTTTTTGGCAGCCAATTGTTGCATATAAGAAAAGTGATGTGCATGTGATGAGCTAAACAAGGAACACAGAGCAAATGTGAGTTGTTCTTTAGGTTTATCCTGCAGGCAGAAAGAATAACCAGCTGAGTCTGACTTCACAGCACAATCTCCTTGCTACGTAAGATTGCGCCGTTTCGATGATATTGTACAAACCTCACTATATATAACAAAAAGGGAATGAAGACCTGCCAACTCAAGTGCAATTTCTCCAAAGTCATGAACCACAGACTAAATGACCATCACTGTTCACTAATGAACGTTAAATGATTGTTTGGCGGTACAGAACTTGAGTATTGCTGAGAAAAGGGATACATTATTGAAACTTTTCACCTTACACTCATCAGGATATCTACACAAGATAAACCAACAGTTAGGGGGACAACCATTGCTATGGAGAATGGAGCAGGGTTAAGTTAACTGCTAAGCTTTTGTCCCAAATTCAAACCAGGCACGTCAACTCTGATTGATCAAGGCATGCATTCTCCATGTGTAGCGGGCTCCCTCTTTTTAACTCCGTTCGTGGGCTTATTTTAGGTTTGGTTCTCCGTTACCCAAACCCCACCAATGCCCGAGTGATTCTCTCTCTCGCCGATGGAACAACGTCCACCTTGCGCCTACTTCGCTAGAGTAGCGCTGCCAAGAGAGAGTAAAGGAAACTGCTGCCTATCCACTACCTGGCAGCCTTTCCTGAGTGGGCGGTTTCGAATCGTCCAGAGTAGCCTCGGTTCTCGACTCCGGAATTATGGTAAGGGATATTAAAATGTGACCTGACCAGAGATAGCCGATGAGAAAATGAAAGAGCAAGATGGGCTCCAATTGAGTTCAAATCATATATCTTTTATTAAACACCAAAATTAAACCTCATCAACACCAGAAAACAACATATAGGTATCTTATACTCTATAACTATGACTATGGGACAAAACTAAATGGGCACAACATAAATTCTAATTTTAAACAGTGTTAGCAATATCTTATACTATGAAAAGGTTCATGCACCCACCATTCCCACAAAAGCCTCCACTGCTATGTTACCCTCGGGAACTTCACAAATTACTAGGAAATACTCAGTTGAGCCGACCTTGACCTTCTGGGCTGGCTGTGTACTGGAAAACTGCTGTCTGCAACGCGGTTCAGGAGGGTGAGAGAGTTGCCATGCTGGTCCGAAGAGAAAGAGAGAGAAATGGCTGCGAAGCCACACTTTTTAAAGTTCAGAATTCAAAAGTCCCGTGAGCTCCGCCCCCACCGGCAATTGCAAGAACAATGGTCCTAAATCGCTATCAGCTCCAGTGATAGCACAGCCTATTGAAATCACAAATGGCTGAGACTGCCTTGTCCAGTATGAATGGCCCGTCGATGTTCCTAATCACTTTACCGGGGCTTACAGATTGCTTTCTCATCACGGAGATGGGTTTCTCCTTACTGCTGGATAGCCCCATTATCATATCTATTGTATCTTATCCAGGTACATTGTGGTTGGTATCGATCTCCTAATCTCGATGCGGGTCTGTTCTGGTGACGTCATCTGCTCCCTTTGTGATTCAGTTAATCTAATCAGCAGCTTGTCTGGACCCTGACTGTTTGTGAATTAAGGCAGGCAGGGCTGAGCCTGCTGGGAGAAAACAGCCAGTTTCTGCAGCCAAACATGGCCACTTCTACCATTTGAATGGCCAATGTGCGTTTTACAGTCCTTGTATGCATTGGTGTTGCCCGAAAAACTTACACATGGCAGTGCCTCTGCAAATCACTTGCCAAAGAATCAGCATTCTCTTCTTATGCAGCACAAATTGTTGTCTACTTACTTTTGGTGTATCTTGCATAGCTATGCGGATGAGTTTAAAATGTAAACTGTGACAGTATGTCTCTTTTTCTCAGCAATACTCAAGTTAGGTGATGCATTCAAAGTTGCTTTAAAAAATTCTATTTCCAACCAATCTGCCCTTCATTTCATAATTCAGAGATTCATCATTCTGACACAAATGTTTTCTGATGAGATTGATGGTATTGGGCATTTGCTGTAGGACAGAATATCCTTACAAAAACTCCCAAGCAAGACATATTAGCCGGCTTGGCAAGCACAGATTTATGATACATTCATTCATTATTTCTAACAAGCATGTGCAAATGCTGCAACCAAAGAATTTTCGTCCTTGGTTTAATTCTCCTCTCAGGATCCTGCATGTTTATTTATTTGTGTCACAAGTAGGCTTACATTAACACTGCAATGAAGTTACTGTGAAAATCCTCTAGTCGCCTCATTCTGGTGCCTTTTCGGATACACTGAGGGAGAATTTGGTCAATGCACCTAACCAGCACGTCTTTCGGACTGTGGGAGGAAACCCACACAGACAAGGGGAGAACGTGCAGAATTCGCACAGTGACCCAAGCTGGGAATCGAAGCCGGGTCCCTGGCACTGTGAGGCAGCAGTGCTAACCACTGTGCCACCATGCCTTTCTGTTCACACGCTCTTTTACATCCACACGAGGATCTAGTCAATTTACACAAGAAGTACAGAATAGGCACGCCAACTTGATTACTTTGCTGCCTTTTGATATTTTTGCAAAATTCAAAAACAATTTTTCATGCAAAAGATAATCTTCCGCTGATTAGAAACCAGAGCAAGATTTACAATGTGACTCTGCATCCCAAATTCTTTAACTCTTTGGAAGCTGCAGCAGAATTGTGCATGAATCTTGAATTGTGCATTGAACCTCTGGAAATTGACAATCAGTAATTTAAAAGTAAAGACCTCAGAAAGGTAAAGGACATATTGTTTGCAATAAAGTATTGTGGTGCAATGGTTATGGTATTGGACTATTACTCCACCAGATTAGACTGTTAATGTGGGAAAACTAAATTCAAAGGCTACAGTGGGTGGCACGGTGGCACAATGGGTGGGATGCTCTTCCGGAGAGTCAGGGCAGACTCTCAAAAAAGTCTGGTAACAAAATAAAATATTGATATCAGTAAAATTAACCAGGTAGCTGCTGGATTGTTACCTAATTTGAATAAAACATTCATTAAAAAAAGAGTAACTGGGGATAAACAATAAATACTGGCCTTTTCAGAGATGCCCAAATCCTAGGAATGAATTTTAAATGTCTCTTAAAGTGCAGAAGAAGTTTGCTTCTTATGATTTTAGTGGAGTTGCTTGCCTTTGTTGGAGATTGTATTGTTTAGGCCTTTTGTATAATCCTTACAGCAAAAACAACAACAAATTATATTTATATCGTGCCTTGAACTCAACAAAACATCCCAAGGCCTTTCAGAGGAGCATTATAAACAAAATATGGCATCGAGCCACACAAAGAGATATTAGCTTAAAATGAGCAAAATTGTAATGACCTCAATGAGACCCATGAGATGGGCCGCTTGGAGTATGAGCTCCCTGATTGAGGTAATGATTGCCTGCCTAATCAGGGAGTCTCACCTGTATGTATAATGAGGAGTGTCAGGTTTACTGGCACTCTGGACTCTAATTTTGTACCTGAAGCACTCTTAAGAGTGGAGATAGGATTATAATTGGAGGGAATCTGGTGAAGAGACACCGGCCTCTGAGGAGTTATTTCAAAAAGCTGTGTCTTAAAAGAGGGAGAGAGAGGGGTGTTGAGGCAATTCCAGACCACGGAGCCTAGATAGCTGAAAGTGTGGCAAACAAAGATGGAGTGATTAAAATTTGAGGCTATCAAGATCCCAGAGTTAGAGAAACACAGTTATCTTGGGAGGTCTGTGGGGTTGGAGGAGATTACAGAACTAGGAAGGTGCAAGGCCATGTAGGGATTTGAAAACTTGGATTAGAGTTTTAAAATCAAGTTGTTGCTTGACCACACTACCACTGTAGATCCATGGGCACAGAGGTGGTAATTGAACAGGATTTAATGAAGGTAAGAGATAGACCAGCAGAGCTTTGGTGGACCTCAAGTTCATGGAGGGTGGAATGTGGGAGACTATAGTGTGCGTGATCAAATGCAATTGGAATGTTCATAATTATTGACATAAAGTCGAAGAATGCCTTGCAGCAATGAAAATAGCTTTTGGAGTGGTACATAACACAGGTAAGCCGACAAGCACACAATACAGCCACAAGCACAAAGCCTGATAATTAGGACTCAGTACCGCAACAGATTAAGAGGAAGAAATAGTGACAGACCATTTTTCAAATTTTATTATGATTTTTAAATTATTGATATTTCTACCGTGAGCAAAAATAGATGTGCTTAGATTTTACCTCAAGATGATTAACCCATATTCTGTGGTGCTGTAAATTGTGGCCCACAAAATAATCACGCACACAGAACACATAACGCACAGATATGTGTGGTGTATATAGGTGGTAAAGTGGTTAGCACTGCTGCCTCACAGCTAAGGGTTCAATTCTGGCCTTGGGTGATTGTCAATGTGGAATTTGTACATTCTCCCCATGTTTGCATGTGTTTCCTCTGGATGCTCTGGATTCCTCCCACAGTCCAAAGGTGTGCAAGTTAGGTGAATTAGCCATGGGAAATGTGTATGGTTACAGGAATAGGACGGGGGAGTGGGCCTGGGCAAGATATTGTATTAGAGACAGACTCAATGGGCCAAATAGCCTCTTCTGCACTATAGGGATTCTATTCTATGATACACACACATTCCAGTTATATTTTTGTGTAAAAAAAGAGCACAGTGATTTCTGCAGGAAAGTTTTAGTAATCAATCAAGAGTGATTTTCTTTAACCAATCCACAAAGTCAAAAATAATTGATTTTCGTGTTCCTTAATTGTTTGCTTACCTTTATTTATTCTTACCTGCACGCTTTCGCCTTTGGACCCTACTATTCCTCCTTTTTTATTTTCTTCACTGTGCCTCCCCCTGTGCTTTGAACCTTTATTTTTTAAATGTTACATCTCTCTACTTTAATCCTTCTTCTTAACTCCATTGAATAAATGGTCCTGTCTCCTCAGCCCCGAGGTGAATAGTTGGGAGGAGGGAAGACCAGAAAATAGCAGTGAACTGCATCAGGATGATTCTCAATGCAGTCCAACACCAGAAAGTTTCCGATTATTGGCAGTACTGGATGCAAATCAGCTGCCCCATTAAGTTTAAATAATTAAAGCCCTATTCAGGGCCATTTTCTCAGGCTGTTTGTATTTTGTCAGTGTTATATATTTAAGCGATTGCAGGTAGGTTTAAGAGCTGATCACATGATTTGAAGGTGATGTCAGTAAGGTGTTGCATAGGCTGTTGTTTTAGTTTCAGTTTATACTCTGTACAGGCAAGAAGTCCCAGAATAAATCTCTGTTGTTAGTTTGAATCTACATGTGTAAACCACATCTTTCTTTTTGTTTAAAACCCACAACCCCAAACATAGTTAGGACACTGCATTCAGCAGAATGGTTCGGTTGCGTGGGAAGGCCACCTGCTTCATGGAGGCAACTATCCTACAATAGCCCAAGGAGGCTATTGGAGCTGGAGGCTCCATGCCCCACAAAAAGTGCTACAGGGAGGGAAGGCACCCACTGCCCAATTGGAGAGACCTGCCAACTTGGCCCCGCTGATTTGCAATTTTCTTTATCTTCCTGTCTGAGGGTGCTTCAATCCTCAACCTACCTCAGCGCTGTCTGTGGTGCTACCGAGGCTTCAGAACAACCAACCCTCTGACTCAGTAGATTCACGTCCCACTAGCACTATCCCGGAGGCAGCCAATTAGGAGGCTACCTCCAGTAAAATCACTGGTTTGGTCCCACTGTTGGCAACTGCTGGCTTGGGACCCCCATTTGGCCCTGATGTAAGGGTCCCCAGAAGCCTGTGGTAAAACTCAGCCCATTCTATCACCACAGATGTTGCTAGCATTCCCTGCTCTCATTCAATAAAATCAGCGAGCTGTATTAACTGGCTCAGATCACACAGATAAATTACACTTATGAAACAATGGGCATTTATTTTTAATTCTGCTAATTGCAGCAAGTTACGTCTCCATCATCACAATCTTCTCAAATCTTTTAAATCATTTTGGCTCTGAAGTCTTGATGGCTCAGTGGAGATACATAAAAGTAAAATCCTTTCAATTTTAGTCCTACTTAAGGCTTGCCAATTTTCATACACATTTAATCCTGTGATCACAATTCAAATTAAATAACCTGCTTACATCTACATTATCCATGCTTTCAACATTTTAAAGACCTGCATCATGTCCTCCTTTAATCTTCTTTCCTTCTGTGAGGACAAATTTTGTTGTTGGCCTCTCCTCATAATTTAGACTATATTTATGGTAAAGTTATAGAAAAATCGCATCCTACTAACATTCAAGGCGATGGGCCAAGTGCTGGCAAGTGGGTTTAGGTGGGCAGGTCAGGACCCTTCATGCATCGGTGCAGACTCGATGGGCCAAAGAGCCTCTTCTTCACTGCAGTGTTCTGTGATTCTATGATTCTGGTGGAAAAAAACCCAGTTTGGACCAGTATGCTTATGTCCCAGTTTTTACTGGTGTTCCATTTTAAGATATACAAAAAACCAGTTTGGACTAATATTCTTATTTTCCCACTCCAACTGCTTTTTAAAAGTTTTTGGGGTGGCACAATGGTTCGCACTGCTGCCTCACAGCGCCAGGGACCCGGGTTCGATTCCGACCTCGGGTCACTGTCTGTGTGGAGTTTGCACATTCTCCTTGTGTTTGCGTGGGTTTCCTTCAGATGCTCTGGTTTCCTCCCACTGACCAACGTTGTGCAGGTTAGGTGGATTGGCCATGCTAAATTGCCCCTTAGTGAGGGCCCAATTTTACCATCAAGTTGCGCCCATTTTCGGGTGCGAAAACTTGGTAAAGTCGGACGTGAGGCAAGGAGCGCGATTCGCGACCACCTCTGCGCCCGTTCCCCTTTTACCAAGTGCCTAAAATGGCCGCGATCAGGACCGCACCCAAAATGGACGCGACGGCAATTTAAATGCATTTGAATGCATTTAAATTGAATTAATGGGCTGGATGCCCAACTTTACCAACACTTCCCCCTTTATCACCACATTCATCAATCAGAAAGCGGTGTGAATCAGACATGCTCAATAAAAGTCCGACTCAGGCGCTCTATCAGTGAAGGTTGGCGAGGTGGTAAGTGCATAGCATCCGATCCTGTCTCGGGTCGGTGGTGGTTCTGCGAGTGTGTAGGGGGATTGGGGCTGTTGCTCTGCAGGGTCTCCCATGTCCGACTTGCAGCACGGACTCGGGTCTCAGCACTGACCTCGGGTCTTGCAGTGCTGCTGGGTCCTAGTGCACTCAAAGAACAATACAGCACAGGAACAGGCCCTTCAGCCCTCCAAGCCCGCGCCGCTCCCCGGTCCAGGATTGAATCCTGAATCCAGGATCCCCGCCCAATTTTCCAGCCTATCTACATACCAATATCCTATCCACCGAGCTGTCCCTCACAGCTATGATGCTTTGTTCATTACAACCTATTAACTTACCCCCACCCCCCCATTCCAGACCATGTGATCTCCAGGGAGAGGCGAAAACCCAGAGTGAAAAACCCCAGGGCCAATATGGGGAAAAAAAAATCTGGGAAATTCCTCTCCGACCCCCTGAGGCGATCGAAACGAGTCCAGGAGATCACAATGGCCCCGATCGGAAAATGCTTCCCAACCCTAGTCATTTCCACTTCCACGAACACCATATGAATTCCCTGCCCCCGAGACAGGTTCCCAACTATCCGCAGTCTCACTCTGTACTGGCACCAGCAAGATGATCATTGAATGAAGGCTTGAAACGAGAAACCAGGAACAATTAGCCCGCGCCGCTCCCTGGTCCAAACTAGACCACTCTTTTGTATCCCTCCATTCCCACTCCGTTCATATAGCTGTCTAGATAAGTCTTAAACGTTCCCAGTGTGTCCGCCTCCACCACCTTGCCCGGCAACACATTCCAGGCCCCCACGACCCTCTGTGTGAAATATGTCCTTCTGATATCTGTGTTAATCCTCCCCCCCTTCACCTTGAACCTATGACCCCTCGTGAACGTCACCACCGACCCGGGGAAAAGCTTCCCACCGTTCACCCTATCTATGCCTTTCATAATTTTATACACCTCTATTAAGTCTCCCCTCATCCTCCGTCTTTCCAAGGAGAACAACCCCAGTTTCCCCAATCTCTCCTCATAACCAAGCCCCTCCATACCAGGCAACATCCTGGTAAACCTCCTCTGTACTCTCTCCAAAGCCTCCACGTCCTTCTGGTAGTGTGGCGACCAGAACTGGACGCAGTATTCCAAATGCGGCCGAACCAACGTTCTATACATCTGCAACATCAGACCCCAACTTTTATACTCTATGCCCCGTCCTATAAAGGCAAGCATGCCATATGCCTTCTTCACCACCTTCTCCACCTGTGACGTCACCTTCAAAGATCTGTGGACTTGCACACCCAGGTCCCTCTGCGTCTCTACACCCTTTATGGTTCTTCCATTTATCGTGTAGCTCCTCCCTACATTATTCCCACCAAAATGCATCACTTCGCATTTATCAGGATTGAACTCCATCTGCCATTTCCTTGCCCAAATTTCCAGCCTATCTATATCCTTCTGTAGCCTCTGACAATGTTCCTCACTATCTGCAAGTCCTGCCAGTTTTGTGTCGTCCGCAAACTTACTGATCACCCCAGTTACTCCTTCTTCCAGATCATTTATATAAATCACAAACAGCAGAGGTCCCAATACAGAGCCCTGCGGTACACCACTAGTCACAGGCCTCCAGCCGGAAAAAGACCCTTCCACTACCACCCTCTGTCTTCTATGACCAAGCCAGTTCTCCACCCATCTAGCCACCTCCCCCTTTATCCCATGGGATCCAACCTTTTTCACTAGCCTACCATGAGGGACTTTGTCAAACGCTTTACTAAAGTCCATATAGACAACATCCACGGCCCTTCCTTCGTCAACCATTTTGGTCACTTCTTCAAAAAACACCACCAGGTTCGTGAGGCATGACCTCCCTCTCACAAAACCATGTTGACTATCGTTAATGAGTTTATTCCTTTCTAAATGCGCATACATCCTATCTTTAAGAATCTTCTCCAACAACTTCCCCACCACGGACGTCAAGCTCACCGGCCTATAATTACCCGGGTTATCCTTCCTACCCTTCTTAAATAACGGGACCACATTGGCTATCCTCCAATCCTCTGGGACCTCACCTGTGTCCAGTGACGAGACAAAGATTTGCGTCAGAGGCCCAACGATTTCACCTCTCGTCTCCCTGAGCAGCCTTGGATAGATTCCATCAGGCCCTGGGGATTTGTCAGCTCACTTCCAGCTGAATGGTGTGCACAAAGCCTTTGGAAATTGCACTGCTGCAGCCTCTCAACATTTCAAGGAGCTGTGATTGTGGGGAGCATGCGGCTGGAGGAATTGGGGGGGCTGTGATTGTGGGGAGCATGTGGCTGGGGGAATTGGGGGGGCTGTGATTGTGGGGAGCATGCGGCTGGAGGAATTGGGGGGACTGTGATTGTGGGGAGCATGTGGCTGGGGGAATTGGGGGGACTGTGATTGTGGGGAGCATGCGGCTGGAGGAATTGGGGGGACTGTGATTGTGGGGAGCATGTGGCTGGGGGAATTGGGGGGACTGTGATTGTGGGGAGCATGCGGCTGGGGGAAGTGGGGGGGGTTGTGATTGTGGGGAGCATGCGGCTGGGGGAACTGGGGGGGGTTGTGATTGTGGGGAGCATGTGGCTGGGGGAATCGGGGGGACTGTGATTGTGGGGAGCATGCGGCTGGAGGAATTGGGGGGACTGTGATTGTGGGGAGCATGTGGCTGGGGGAATTGGGGGGACTGTGATTGTGGGGAGCATGCGGCTGGGGGAAGTGGGGGGGGTTGTGATTGTGGGGAGCATGTGGCTGGGGTAAGTGGGGGGGGTTGTGATTGTGGGGAGCATGCGGCTGGGGGAATTGGGGGGACTGTGATTGTGGGGAGCATGCGGCTGGAGGAATTGGGGGGACTGTGATTGTGGGGAGCATGCGGCTGGGGGAATTGGGGGGACTGTGATTGTGGGGAGCATGCGGCTGGAGGAATTGGGGGGACTGTGATTGTGGGGAGCATGCGGCTGGGGGAATTGGGGGGACTGTGATTGTGGGGAGCATGTGGCCGGAGGAATTGGGGGGACTGTGATTGTGGGGAGCATGCGGCTGGAGGAATTGGGGGGACTGTGATTGTGGGGAGCATGCGGCTGGAGGAATTGGGGGGACTGTGATTGTGGGGAGCATGCGGCTGGGGGAAGTGGGGGGGGTTGTGATTGTGGGGAGCATGCGGCTGGAGGAATTGGGGGGACTGTGATTGTGGGGAGCATGCGGCTGGGGGAACTGGGGGGGGTTGTGATTGTGGGGAGCCTGCGGCTGGGAGAATTGGGAGGGGCTGTGATTGTGGTGAGCATGTGGCTGGGGAATTGGGGGGGCTGTGATTGAGGGGAGCATGTGGCTGGGGTCTTGGGGGGGCTGTGATTGTGGGGAGCATGTGGCTGGGGAATTGGGGGGGCTGTGATTGAGGGGAGCATGTGGCTGGGGTCTTGGGGGGGCTGTGATTGTAGGGAGCATGCAGCTGGGGGAATTGGGGGATATGGACGGTGACTGTTGATGTGCTAGGGGGCAGGCAGCGTTTCATGTGTTCCTCTCCATCTCCCCTCCCCAACTCGCTTCAGAGTGATAACATGACTTTTTCTATGTAACCAGTAGATCGAGCTGTCCTTTTGGTTGCTGCTGGAGCTAAGGAGGAGGAGCAGGAGGAAGAATTGCAGGCACAGGAGACCCGGGACTTACCACTTCCAGTACCAGAGGGAAATGACCACCAGAGGCAGGATGTGGCTGCCATTCACCCAGAGGAGAGGCGTAGGAGAAGGAGGGAGCAGAGACCCCGGCAGTTCCGTGCACGAGTGTCCTTCGAGTCGACGTCAGACACCATGTGCCGCTGACGTCTCCGACTCCGAAAGGAGACCGTGCAACACTTGTGCAACCTGTTGCAGGACCTGGCGCCTAGAGGCGGGCAGGGCACCCACTCTCGGTGGCTATCAAATTGACGGCCGCTCTAAACCTCTACATGACTGGTTCCTTCCAAACCCCCAGCGGAGATGTCTGTGGCATCTCCCAATCTGCCGTGCACACCTGTGTGAGGCAGGTCACTGAAGCCCTGTATGCCCGGGCTGGCCAGTTCATCAACTTCAACCTGGACCAGGCGCAGCAGGAAGCCCAGGCTGCAGGGTTCGCAGCCATTGCGGGGATGCCTAACATGCAACATCGACTGCACACACGTCGCCCTCAAGGCCCCCCTATAGAATCTACGAAGATTTGTAAATAGGAAGGGGTTCCACTCCCTGAATGTTCAGCTAGTGTGCGACCGTGATATGACCATCATGCACGTCTGCACCAGACATCCAGGCAGCGTGCATGACAGCTTCATAGTCAGGAGGTCTGACACCCCGGAGGCATTTGAGGAGGAGTCCAAACTGTGGGGGTGGCTCCTGGGTGATATGGGTTACCCACTTCGGACATGGCTGATGACGCCTGTGCGGAGGCCTGTGACTCAGGCAGAGACCCACTATAATGAGGCCCATGTAGCCACCCATGTGATAGTGGAGAGGTGCATTGGGCTCCCAAGATGCGATGCCAGCGCCTGGACCAATCTGGCAGGGCCCCCCAATACAGCCCAGTGATCTGTTCCCGTATAGTGGTCGTGTACTGTGCCTTGCACAATCTGGTTCTGCTGAGAGATGACCTCTTGGAGGAGGAGGAGGAGGAGGAGGACGTGGAGGCTGACCAGCTGGGGGTCACTGGGGAGGATGACCAGCAGGAGGAGGAGGAAGAGCATGTCGAGGAACGCCAACCAGGCGCTCGAGGGCTGGCAGCCCAAATGAGGCATGCGTGAGACAAGGGAGGCTTTGATACCCAGGCAGTTCAGTCGCTAAAGGTTTATGTCTGTAGGTTCCATCCCCCAAGCCTCCAAATTCCTTCTATATCCTGCCCATTGTCACACCAGAGTGATGGGCCTGGGTACGCTGTGTTAGCGAGTTTTTTGGCAGGCAGGAGGGTGATGATGACTCACTAAGCACCATTATGATGATGCCCTGCTGCAAACTAGTCTGACTCCTACCTGAACTCCGCATGCACGCTGGCACCTGGGTCCATGTGTGTGTAGTGGGTAAGGGATCTGAAACCTCCATACAGGGCCCAGGGGTGGGTGGGGTGGGTGATGGGAGGGAATCGCTCATGAGTTCTGGGGAATTAATGCCTTCCTTTTCTCAGTGACACAGCATTGAGGGGCCTCCCCAACTGACATCAACATGAAGCATCCCTCAGGCGATCATCAATGGAAGAGGGTTCATAATCGAGACTAATTAGTGGCAGGTGGGTGGTTAAAAAACATTTATTTACAATTAAGGTGTTTAAATAAAACGTTCTAACATAAAAACTTGTGAACAGAAAATGTTAAGGTGCTTAAATATCTTTCTAACTAGTGCAGCCCTTCACCCGTGCCATCTCAGAGCAACTACAACTTTCTAACCTTACGTGGCCTATCACTACGTCTCAGTGACTCTCCAGAATGTACATCAGAGGTGGAGGGGGCCAGCTGCCTACCTCGTCCCATGGCCTGTGATGCATGTGGCGGGCATCCTCTAGAGACCCTGGACCTTGAGGGAACTGGCCTGCTTCCAGGTGTCTGGGATGTTTCCATGACACCTTCTTCATCCCGCTACCCCTGAGATACCCTGGTGTCAGGAAGGGGGGAGTCAGAAGGTGTAGCCAGTCTCCTGGCTGGAAGGCCCCAGCATGGGCTCGAGCCCTTCCTCCTCCCTTGGGGTTCCTGTGGGCCCCTGGGTCACTCCATGGGATGGTGATGCTTCTGCAGTGAGCTCCAGATGTTGAGATGTCACCTGGCACTGCCAGTCCTGGAGGACCACCTGTGTCCTGCCCATGGTGGTCGAGCCCTCTGATAGCCACCTGAGTCTGGGGCCACCTCTCAATGGCTGCAGCAAGTGTCCTCTGAGACTGGGCCATGCTCTGCAACTCCTCAGCCATGGCCCTCTGAGACTGGGCCACGTTCTCAAAGGCTGCTGCCATAGCCCGCTATGTCTCAGCGCTGTCCCACTGGGTCTCCTGCAAGTTCTCGAGCCTCTCAGGCATGGGCCGCAGAATCTCGAAGCCTGTTCAGTCCCTCAGCTGTGACCTGCTGTGACTCAGCCATGGCCCTCTGGGACTCTGCTGTGCTTGGAGCCTCCAACTCATGGTGAGGATTCACTGCCCCAGGCTGTCCGCTGTAGATGCCACCCTTGCAGTGTTGGCCTGGGAAGCATGCGAGACAGGCAATAGCTGGTCCACCTAAAAGCTTTGGGACTCCTCCCAGCAGCCTCGCAGTCGGTCCAGTGTGGCCATCAGCCCTTCCTGCATTCCCTGGCTCTGTTGCTGCATCTCTAGCAGCTGAGGGAGAAGTGATCCCAGAGGACCAGCATGTAGCCTGGGGCCAGCTGAGTCCTCACTTCCCGGCTGGCCCTCGCGTGCCAGAGGCCTCGGACATTCCCTCCTCCACCCGATGTACATTATCAGATGTGTGGTGCTCACCAGAGAGTGACCTAGAAGTCTCAATGCTAACTGGACCCAAGGATGTGTCAGTATCTAGGATGGTGAGTTGTGAGGTGGCAGCTGATGCCAAAACGGTGCCACTCTTGGAGCTCCTTTCACCCGCATCCTCGGAGGACTCGTCTGAGCTGTCTGGACCAGGAGAGGCAGGAGCTGTAACTGGGGCCTGTAGTCCAGAATGCCCTGGGGCATCCGGATCTGTCCCTGCAACACTGGACACAAGGTTAAATGCAAGGGAGGGAGAGGAATCGGGAATGCCAAGCACATGATTCACATGTCTCCATTGAACATAGAACCAAGAACATTACATCACAGGAACAGGCCCTTTGGCCCTCCAAGACTATAGCAACCAGGCTGCCCATCTGATTTGTAACCACCTACCTTTCCGGGGACCATATGCCTCCATTCCCATCCCATTCACATCGTTGGAGAGTTGCCTCTTAAAGGTCACTATTGTATCTGCATCCACAACCTCCCCCAGCAGCAAGCTCAGGCACACACTGCACTCTCTGTGCAAATAAACATGCCTCATACATCTCCTTTAAACCTTGCCCCTCGCACCTGAAACTCATGCCCCCGAGAAGTTGCCTCAAAGTGATTGAAGGAATGATAGGTGCTCACTTCTGGACAGCAGCCCGACCATGCTGTCACCGACAGCCCGCATCACCCCTCCTCTGGAGAGCTCCAATGCCTGCTCCTCCAACGGGGTGAGGATCCAGAGGTCTGGCTCACCCTCTCATGAGTGTTGTGCTCAGTCTTC
Source organism: Mustelus asterias (assembly GCF_964213995.1). Lineage (NCBI taxonomy): Eukaryota > Metazoa > Chordata > Chondrichthyes > Carcharhiniformes > Triakidae > Mustelus > Mustelus asterias. The sequence continues at coordinate 25,810,287 of NC_135816.1, read as the reverse complement.
TCCTGTGGAGACAGAAGGAGCCATGAAAGAAATGGTGGCGTGACTCCTGCAAAGTATCAGTTGGTTGCCCTTGAAGGGCAAGCACAGTGGGGCTCATTGGGAGGAAAAGAAGGAGATGCTTGGGGGTCAGGAGCTGGAAGCATGCAGGGTGTTGGGGATGGGAGGATCTGGGGGGGATATGGGAGAAGATGCAAAATGGGGTTCAGCACTCACCCTTGCTGCACGGATGAAGTTGTTGATTTTTTTCCAGCACTACTTCCTGGTTCGGGGGGGGCCAGTGCCCTGGCACTGACCGAGGCGGCAACTTCCTCCCAGGGCACATTTCCATCAGCCCCCCTTGGTCTGCAACCTCCTGGGGGGAAGAGGGTGTCCCGCCTCCCCTCTGCTGCATCCAGCAGCCTCCCCAGGTCGCCCTCAGAGAATCGGAGTCTGGTTGTGCGCACATTTTGTGCAGGAAAGCCTGCCTGCCTGTCCATCCTTGGGGTTTTTAATGGAGCTGCCCCTCGTTAGGGCAGATCAGCTGCAGGCAGTTTGGTAGAACATTCCAATAAGCTCCATTCAGTTTACTTGTTAGCATTGAGGGGAAGGCAAGTGAGCACTTGCAGATGTGCTGATGGGATGGGTGGGTGGTGGATCAGTGCCTCAATGATTGGGGACAGGGGAGAGAGAGGGAGGTGTCACACAGCCATCGGAGTCCGGAGGAGATGCGGGCCTTGTGCGGGAGGGTCCGGGGTGGGGGTGAGGGGGATCACCCTGCCTTATATCTGTAGAGTGGAGGGGGGAGGGTGGTTCTCTCTGCCTGAGATGAGTGAGGGGGAAGGGGGGGGTCCGCTGCCACTCTGCCTGAGATCTTTGGGGGGAGCGTCAGCATTGGAGCTCTCCAGAGAAGGGGAGATGCGGGCTGTCAGCTACCACATCGGGCTTTCTATCATTGTTTTTGTGAGCATGCGCAGTTGGAGGTGCTGATTGGAGCTGCAGTGTTTCGGACGCAATAAGCCCCGCCCACAGACTTGTGCAGCACGATTTGGAATTGCTGATTTTTTGCAGGCAGAGTGCGTATGGGGGCGCCGGAGAACGGGTCTAAAAGTTGGATCTGAAACATTCCCAAGTTCAAGTCCGGCCAGCATTTAGAATCTAAATGGTAAAAAGTAAAGTTTATTTATTAGTCACAAGTAAGGCTGACATTAGCACTGCAATGAAGTCACTGTGAAATTCCCCTCGTCGCCACTGTCCGGTGCCTGTTCAGGTCAATGGACCTAACCAGCATGTCTTTCAGAATGTGGGAGGAAATCAGAGCACCCGGAGGAAACCCACATAGACACGGGGAGAAAGTGCAAACTCCACACAGACAGTGACCCATGCTGGAGAATTGAACTGGGGTCCCTGGTGTTGTGAAGCAGCAGTGCTAACCACTGTGCTAAAATCGGGCCCTGTGTCTGCGTGGGTTTCCTCTGGGTGCTCTGTTTTCCTCCCACTGTCCAACGTTGTGCAGGTTAGGTGGATTGGCCATGCTAAATTGCCTCTTAGTGTCCAAAGCTGTGTAGGTTAAGTTGATTAGCCATGGTAAATGCATCGGGTTATGGGGATCGGGGCGGGGGTGGGCCTGAGTAAGATGCTTTGTCAGAGAGTCGGCACAGACTTGGTGGGCTGAATGGCCTCCTTCTGCACTGTAAGGATTCTATGATGTGCAACAACCCAGAGGCAAATGCTAAATTGACTCATAAGAAAAGTGGAATCCATAAAAATCCTTCCTTTACTTCATTGTTTTAATTTATCCAGAATATTTGATTTGATTTTGATTTGATTTTTTATTGTCACAAGTATTGGTATACAGTGAAAAGTATTGTTTCTTGTGTGCTATACAGACAAAGCATACCGTTCATAGAGAAGGAAATGAGGGCAGAATGTAGTGTTACAGTGATATCTAGGGTGTAGAGAAAGATCAGCTTAATGCAAGGTAGGACTATTCAAAAGTCGGACAGCAGCAGGGGAAAAGCTGTTCTTGAGTTGGTTGGTACGTATCCTCAGACTTCTGTATCTTTTTCCTGACGAAAGAAGGTGGAAGAGAGATGTGCGGTCCTTAATTATGCTGGCTGCTTTTCTGAGGCAGCGGGAAGTGAAAGCCATTCATCTCAGGACAGGTTGCTTTATTTCTGAATCAAGCCAGGAATTTTCAAGTGACTTCCTGCACACAGCTTTTCATTTGTCTCAGTGAATATTATTGAAAACCAACATTGCCATCAGAAATCTCGGTCAATGTTCCCTGAAGATCAAATCGAAGTGTATAAGTTTCGGAATAAGTTAAGATTGTCAGATATGTGTGGTGTAGATGATAAAAGTGACTTGATCAACAAGTTGTTAGATTCTTCTAATTTTTGATATCAGTAAAATCTAAAAGTATGCAGTTTTCAAACAAGAATACAACTCCACCTCTATTTTTGTCCTTGATTTCTTTAAAGAACTATTCATTGTGTCTTGCATTTATTGTTTACATTTGTGTTCTTGGGTCCAAAAACTGGTTTAAACACTTCCTAAATTCAAGGCATGAAACTGGTTGTGACTTTAGACCACAACCAGTAAAGGAATCATTTAACCGGAAGTACGGCAGAAACATCTACAAAACATGTATGTTGAAACATACAGGGGGGGAATTTTCCAGTCCTTAAGAAGCTTCCCACAACTCAGCAACTGTGACAGGACCATCAGCCATTTCAGTCCAGGAATTTGGAATTCTTTCCTTAATCCTCCTGCTTTCCCCAGCAATAAACCTTCTCAAAAATTCCCTATTCTACCACATGTTTGGCCACTTCATCTAATTCTTTTCCTTTTACTGTTTGACTTATTTTAAAGGAATTTGTTGGTCGGGCCCCTCTCAGGAGGTCCAGTCATGTTGTTGTCATGTTCAGTAGGCTAGGTGGCAACTGTGAAGAGAGATATTTCAGGTTGATTACCTTTCTTCAGAGTGCAGGTCTTGTAGTGCAATAGGTAGTGTCCCTGTTTTTGAGCCAGAAATTCTGGGTGGGTTTTCTTGACCCCTCCAACGGCCATGTTTTCTGGCCGTTGCGGAGGCTCACCGTTGGCTGCCAGCAGGATCTTCCAGCCCCATTGAAGACCAGGGTGCTTTGAATGGCTCACCTGCCCATTGCGGGGAGTCACCTTTGCCTGGGCCGGAAGATTCCGCCGGCAGGAAGGAATATCCTGCCCTCTGGGTTTGCATGCCACCCCAAGACTTGATGGCCAAGGAAGATGCGTTCATAGTGCATCTTGAGTATCAACCTGCAAAATCCTCCCAACACGCCAATGGCAGGCGGTAAGAGCAGGAGAGACTCCAAGTCAGCAATGCCTGATGTAAAGTGGCGCCTCTCAAACTATAAGTCTCTGGTGACGACAGGTTAGTGATCTGTTCCAGGGAAAAGAACATTGCTATGAGAGCAGATGAATGTCTTGCGTGAACATTAAGTGCGGGAAGAGTAACAAACAACAATCCTTCATTGGTCCACCCGCAAGCAGGGCCCAAGCCTTCCTCATGAACATCCTCATGACTGGAATCGCTATAAATGACAAAAATATGTCAGCGGAAGGAGCCGGAATAGCTCGCAGAGTCAGTCTGAGAAAAATCACTGATCATTCACTTAAACATAGAAAGAAGGGAAACTGAAACAAGGGAAGGAAAATAATGAGTAGTTGTTCCAAACCCGCTGTGGTGCTGGAGGGAGGATAGGAATGTTGGTGGCAGCCTACAGCTTGGAAACTGTTTTTAATAGCGCTGGTGTCAAAAGGAAATTGAATAAATACTTGAAGGAAAAGCAAATACCAGGATGTGGAGCCAGAGGCAGGGAATGTGACAAACTGCTCTTCGAAAGCTTTCCCTATGGGCAGTGCCATCAAACCCCCGTTTTAGAAATGCTAGCACAGACTGAGAGCCATGTTAGGCATTCAGGCTAATTAACATTCACGTTCTTCAAGCTTTCAGTAATATGGAGCACAGGTGGATGGGCAGAAGCAGTTTAGCAAGAAGACTTTCCAAGCCTCAGGAGAAACACTAAAATCCGATCAACCTCGGGTTTATCGCTCTTGATTCTTAGTCCTAATTGTGCTGTCGTTATAATGATGGTGTGAGCTGTGACGAGAACTCAGCCTAACAGATTGCTTTTTATAATCCTGCACTATCCCTGGACGCACAATTTAAAGACTAATGAAAGTCTGTTTCATGCTTAATTACTGCCTTTCATTAGCTTCCCTCCCTGTCCATCCTGATTCGATAAAGATTTTTGCAAGGAATCACAATGTTAAAATCTCGTGCACAAGTTGGGCCTGAGAAACCGTTTGATCTCACCTCAATACAGAATCACAGAATATTACAGTGCAGAAGAGATCGTTCGGCCCATCGAGTCTGCACCGACGCATGAAATGTCCTGACCTGCCCACCTAATCCCACTTGCCAGCATTTGGCCCATAGCCTTGAATGTTATGGCGTGCCAAGTACTCACAGGTAATTTTTAAAGGATATGAGGCATCCTGACTTCACCACCCTCCCAGGCAGCGCATTCCAGACTATCACTACCCTCTGAGTAAAAAAGGTTTCCTTCAAATCCCCCCAAAACTCCCACCCCTCACTTTCAACTTGTGTCCCCTTGTAACTGACCCTTCAATGAAGGGGAACAGTTGCTCCCTATCCACCCTGTCCATGCCCCTCATAATCTTGACACCTCAATCAGGTCACCCCTCAGTCTTCTCTGCTCCAATGAAAACAACCCAAGCCTATCCAACCTCTCTTCATAACTTAAATGTTCCATCCCAGGCAGCATCCTGGTAAATCTCCTCTGCACTCCCTCCAGTTCGTTCACATCCTTCCCATAATGTGACCATCAGAACTGCACCCAGTACTGCAGCTGTGGCCTCACCAAAGTTCTACACAACTCCATCATGACCTCTCTGCTTTTATAATCTATATCCCGATTGATAAAGGCGAGTGTGCCATTTGCCTTTATCACCACGCTATTAATCTGCCTTTCTGCCTTCAGAGATCTATGGAATACAGGAGATGAAATATGCGAATTGTAGTATTTTACCAATGTGGCTATATTAACAGAGCAATTACATATGAACGTTAGTGTATTAATGGTTCTACTTTCTTTACCCTCCCCCCCAACCTCCCCCCCTCCCCCCCTCCCCTCCCCCCCCCCCACCCCCCCCCCCCCCCCCCCCCCCCGACCCCCCCACACCCACGGCAAGGTAAACCAATTCCCTCAAATGTATTGATAGCTTAAAGTCTCAACTAAAAGAGATTTCTAAGTATTAAAGGGACATGGTTTTAGACTGAATCCTCAAATACAAGTCTTCCCTTCCAGAAGTCTTAAAATCCACAAAATTATCTTCGGATGGGACATGCATTGAGGCACGTCCCAGTCGACCAACCTCTTTGAAAGTTTACCAATACCAGCTATTAGAAATCCCAACTAAGGCTTCTAGAGCGATGTGGATTTGCGAGATGAGATATTTTGGACTACACCCTTTGTATGCTTCAATGATACATGTCTTTCATTGAAGCCAATTATAGATTACAACTTACACATAATGTTATCGGCAGAAACTAAAGCTAATGATAACATGTCAATAATGTAGCAGAGGTACATGCAAGTTTGATTCCACCTTACCAGCAAAGCTTATTGAAAGATGCTCAAACAGATCTCTGAAAGAAAATGATACTCCAATATTTTTAGATTAGTATCTTTGTCTTAGCTGTAGGGAATCAGACAGTAAGTCCAATTTGACCGATTGTTCTATAGATGACTGACCCATGACTGAATAAAGTGTGTCCTCAGCGATGTGTGTTCTCAATAGAAATTTTAGCAGAGACCAAGAAGATTTTTATTGTGTATTGCATATTGTTGGTGAGTGACATCTTATCTCAAAGTGTCTTCAGTTCACAACAGCTGCATTCTTACAGCCTCAAACTTCAGACAAACACCTGATCATTCTGGCTGTGTCTTAGATTTCACAGTCTGAATTTAATGGTGTTTTCTTTATACATATTGCCAGTAATTCAGGTCAGCAGCCATTTTCATTGTCATGGTAGCTTTTTCAGTCAAGCTAATCTCGGATTAACCTTGGGGCGGTATGGTGGCACAGTGGTTAGCACTGCTGCCTCACAGCTCCAGAGACCCAGGTTTGATTCCCAGCTTGGGTCACTATCTGTGTGGAGTCTGCACGTTCTTCCCGTGTCTGCGTGGGTTTCCTCTGGGTGCTTCGGTTTCCTCCCACAGTCCAAAGATGTGTGGGTTAGGTCAATTGCCAATGCTCAATTGACCCTAGTTTCAGGGGGATTAGCAGGGTAAATATGTGGGGCTACGGGGAGAGGGTGGGATTGTTGTCGGTGCAGGCCAAATGGCCTCCTTCTGTACTGTAGGGATTCTATGAACACCTTAAATCTTAGGTTCCCCATCGAATTTGTGAGTTTATTAACGAGAGAATTAACTTTGGCTTTAACAACTTCATAATGGTAACAAAAATGAAAAGAAAATACAAAATAGAAAAGGAGACACGTGGTTACACGGTTGAGTGTCACTGCTCAGGAATATAAATTGAAGCACTAATTCTTTGCTCACACTCACTGGCAGCAGGACCAGACCTCGCAGCTACTGCATTTATTCACCTTTAAGAAATAAAAAGGAAACTTGCTTGAATGTAAACCACTTAAAGTCAAAACCAGCTACAGCTGAAATTTTATAAAAGACAGGAGAAAAAAGTAGTAGGTGATAAGAATTTAGCAAAGAGGTTAAAGGATGATAAAATGGTCGACTGTAGGCAGAAGTCAAAGAAACATTTTGGCCGGAATTTTCCAGCCATTCACGCCCCAGCCACTGCTGCAAGCAAGGACGGGGAATTTGGCACCCAGCCAAATCTCCATTCACAGCAGCGGGACCAGAGGATCCTGCCGGCGTAAACAGCTGGAAAATTCTGGCCTTAACCTATTCTGGTGATTGTCCTTTTAAGGGCAACACACAGCAGAAGAGGGTCCCCTGGCTTGAGGGACCAATTGCACCAAGAGTGGGTAATCACCCCAGGGAGTGGAGTCCTATCTGGAGCAGAAGACAGTCTGAAGACATGTAGAAGACAAGTAAGGACTGGGGCATCTGGCGGGCTACTCCAGTGCAGCCGGGAAAGGGGGTGGGGGGCAGGGTGGGGAATGCTGCCAGCCTCTGTACAGCTTTTCCTAATTAATAAATAGCTTTTGTGTTTCTGACAAAATCTGTGGATGTGCATCAATACACCTATGTTAGTGTTACAGACAAGATAGCTCTTAAAGGAATGAGTCAAATAGAGACGGTACCAAGTATTAGGATAAAATTACTTCTAATGAATGGATTATTTGCTGTAGTTTTTTTTACATAAGAAAATGTGTTCATATTCTATTTACAATAATTTTGCCACAGGAATCTCCTAACACAAGTAGATACCAGCATGTGTTTTGAAAACACTTAAATGAAGTATCTGCTTGGCACCATGGCTAAATAGAATAAACTGCAAAATCTTCAGGAAAATAGGGAAATAATTAACTAGACGCTGGTTCTTATCTCAGGAACTGCATAAACATGGAAGCTGTACTTGATGAATGGGTGATAGCGCAAGTTATTCTTGCCCTGCTCCTACATTCAACAAGAAAGGAGGTTAAATTAGGAATTAGAGACCCATTAGCCAACAACCACCGCCTGGAACATGACGGAGAGCACAAACAATAAAGAATGATTTGCATGCATTTCAAAGCAATAAGTCAAGACTCACAAATCCTTTTTAAGTGGGAGGTAACAAGTGGCTGAAGGATCCTATTTTGAGCTAAGCCAGTGAGAATGTGGTTTTCGAGGATTTTAAGAAAACAGTTTATATGTAACATATGGCATTTTAAATGGGCTCATGGAATTAAAGTGGAGAATTGGCTAGGTGAATTTAAAACAGGCAGAGATGTCGGCAGAACATGCTGTCTAACTGATGTGTCAGAAACAGTCTGTTTTAAGGAGGCAATTATTCAGTGACTGAACTTTGGAAACTCACATGTTTACTAATGTGTTTTATGAAACCTATATGCAGTCAGGTGAGGCAAATAATTGCGGAGTTAGGGTTAATTTTGAAATTATGCCCTCCAGTTCTATGCTCCTATCTAAGATACAGTAAGAAGTCTCACAACACCAGGTTAAAGTCCAACAGGTTTATTTGCTAGCATGAACTTTTGGAGCGCTGCCCCTTCATCAGGTGAGTGGAGAGTTGGATTTACAAACAGGGCATCTATAGACACAGACTCAATTACAAGATAATGGTTGGAATGCGAGCCAACCAATATCCAAATTTAACCTGGTGTTGTGAGACTTCTTACTGTGCCCACCCCAGTCTAACACCAGCATCTCCACATCCTATGTAAGATAGATATATTTCTTATATCTATACATCACAGCTCTGCACCCTACCATTATTTCACTTGTCTCTAACTCCCTCCAATACAAAGGTCCAAAATATTGTTTCCAGTTTTCATCCATAGGATATATCAACTAAATAGTCAATGTCTTTTCCCAAAGGTAGGGGAGTCTAAAACTAGAGGGCATAGGTTTAAGGTGAGAGGGAAGAGATACGAAAGGTTCCAGAGGAGCAATTTTTTCATGCAGAGGGTGGTGAATGTCTGGAACAAGCTGCCAGAGGTAGTAATAGAGGCGGGTACAATTTTGTCTTTTAAAGAGCGTTTAGACAGTTACATGGGTAAGATGGGTATAGAGGGATATGGGCCAAATGCAGGCAATTGGAACTAGCTTAGGGGTTTAAAAAAAAGGACGGCATGGACAAGTTCTATGCTGTAAACCTCTATGACTCTACGACTCTATGTGGGTATCACTGGCTAGGCTAGCATTTATTGCCCATCCCCAAGTGCCCTTGAGGAGCTGATGGTGTGCTGCCTTCATGAACCCCTGCAGTCCATGTGTTGCAGGAACCCCGACAGTGTTATTATGGAGGGAGTTCCAGGATTTTGACCCAGTGACAGTGAAGCAACGGTGCTAAAGTTCCAAGTCAGGATAGTGTGTGAGGTATATGTCTCAATCAGAGACCTACCTAATGTTGCAATGCATCTCTTGTAGGAGAATGCGTTTCCTTGTAGCTTCCTTTATTGCCAATGTGCTGAAAAATTGTCCCAGAAATGAGTTGCAGACAAGCCTCCAGGTTTTTTGAAATCTCCCTGGAAATGCTTGTGAAAGAAACAATGGCAAGGAGGGAAGTTCTGTTTGCCTGATATAAGAAATATATCTATCTATCCATTTCCTGCACCTCTGCCCTCACCCCTCCCTCCATTCCAGGAACCATGACAAGATTCCCGTCATCCTCAATTTTCACCCCACCAATCTCTGCATTCTAAAGATCATCATCCGCCAGTTCCATCAACTCCAGCTTGATGACATCATGAAACATATCTGATTCAATTGGATTGTGAGTTTGGTTTTTAAAGCAAGCAAGGAATGGATTTTGGTTTGCCTGGTCCACTCTGAGTGTTGGCTTTGTAACTTTAAGAATGGTGTGAAGTAACGTTTTTGGTGAATTGTGTGTGAACATCCCTATCCAGCCATTGATAGTTACCTTGAAAGTTATCTTTCTTTCCAGTTATCCAAAGATTCCTTGTCCTTCATCAATTGTTTAAATGAATCAAATTCTCCATAATGTTGTGATGATTGCCCCAAGGTACTTTCTCTAAATCTTCCTTAAGTGGTAGCTTAACCCTCTTGAGGTTAAGCATTACTCTGGTTTGTGTAGCTTTCTACACATCCTGCCAAACTATTCAAAACAGCAACTTTCTCTACCGCCTTACATCATTATAATATCAGCACTTGTTTCAGCATCACAATATTTAACCTGGAGACCCTTCTTTTTCCCAAAAGTGTTAAGCCAGGGAGGATGGAATGGAACCTGACAGGACTTTATGATAGTAAAGGTTACACCCTTCAGAGAACCATGGTTTAGCATCTTTCAGGATCTGGTGAAAATGAAAGGCTTCAATTAAAATTTGTAATAATTGAGCTCTACTGTGCATGATGTCTGTTACAAGATATTATAGTGAGGAAGAATTGTTCATGATCATTAATAAAGGAGGTAATTTATGTTCATTTCACAATCTGATGTCTTAATATTCCCTGTCATGCCAAGCTAATTGCCCTTGGATCAATATTATTGTGATCTCATAAAAACAAATAGAGGCTTTCATAAAGGTGACACCATGACTGGAAAGAAATGATTAGTAATTATAGGGTGGCTTACCATAACTCTCAAGTGACCCCAAGTACATTACATGCAATTAATGAATTTAAACTTTGACAATTATGGTGTAGATGAAAATGGCAGCCTTCAGCAATGTCCCATGGACAATGGGATGTTTAGTGATCTTCACTGAAGAGAATGTGGAACAGTACACAGAAAAATTCCTGTTCTTCCACAAATAATGCCATCAGATCATTTCATGTGAATCGCTGGAACAGATACTCTCAGTTGAATGTGCCACCCGATGGATATTAACGGTAGGGTTTTCAAGCTCTGTCTATTTTGTAAACCTTAACCATGATAACTTCAGCTAAGCCATCCAAATCTAGTTTCATATTCCAGAAAATTCTATGTCATTCTATTCACCTTGGTTCTGTCTGTAATCTTCAAAAGAAACTTGCATTTAAATTTCAATTAAAAAATTACATTCATTGTAGATGCTCAGAGGTTGTTTCCCCTTGTGGGAGAGGTTAGGACCAGAGGGCGTAACCTCAGAAAAAGGGGTCGCCCATTTGAGACAGAGATGAGGAGGAATTTCTTCCCTCAAAGGGTAGTGAATCTGTGGAAAAGATTTGTACAAAGAGCTGTACAGGCTGGGTTGTTAAGTATGTTCAAGGCTGAGATAGACAGATGTTTAATTAGTAAGGGAATCGAGGCTTATGGGAATAAGGCAGGAAGGTGGAGTTGAGGACTATCAGATGTCATGATCTCATAAAATGGCAGAGCAGACTCAATGGGCTGAATGGCCTGCGCTGCTCCTATGCCTTATGATCTTATTGGCTTACAATCATTATGAAGTTTAAAGTTTATTTATTAGTGTTACAAATAGGCTTACATTAACACTACAATGACGTTACGTGAAAATCCCCTAGTCGCCCCACTCAGGCGCCTGTTCAGGTACATTGAGGGAGAATTTAGCATAGCCACTGCAGCTAATCAGCACGTCTTTTGGATTCTGGGAGGAAATCGGAGCACCCGGAGGAAACTCACACAGACACAGGGAGAACATGCAGACTCTGCACAGACAGTGACCCAAGCCAGGGATTGAACCCAAGTCCCTGGTTCTCTGAGGCAACAGTGCTAATCACTGTGCCACCGTGCCATAGTAGATAGAAAAGATGCCACAATTCAATAGCTAAATTCAAGAGCTGATGTAATACTGAACCATACAAACCAGGCAAACCCCCAGGTTTGATTCCTAGTCCTGAGTATGTCAATGTAGCTTGGAGCGTGATAGCATCGCATCTCAGTGTCTCTTCACCTTGACATAGATTTCCTCATCTTGACTTGTAACCAAGTGACCACCATCTGCAAATAGACATTGAAGGATGCTGGAGGAGGATAAATGTTAATTGTGGTTACAATAGCATGTATTGTTGAGTCGCACTCGAGCACATAAAAAAATGACCTTTGAAGTAATGTTTCCGAGGACTGCCATGTGGAGAATTATGTCTGAACTTACTTCAGTGGCTTCAAGAGAGAAGAGACTAAAGAAGAAAAAAATCAGTAGACTCCAGTTTAAAAAAAGTTTATGAAGGTTAATCCTAATTGTTTTTTGCTGTTGTGCATTACATATCAATTAAATATTTCTAATAACCAACAATCCAACAATAGGTTTGTTGTACACAATTCCAGTGCATTTCAACTTCTTTAATGAGGCAGCCTTTCTCAAATGAATTCTTTATTAAAGTCATTTTTAAAGCAATGAGACAGAAAAAAAAGGCTTATGATGATTGTCAGATTCAGAATGCAGCAGAGGACCAAATTAGAGTCATAGAGTCATAGAGGTTTACAGCATGGAAACAGGCCCTTCGGCCCAACTTGTCCATGCCGCCCTTTTTAAAAAAAACCCGTAAACTAATCCCAATTGCCCGCATTTGGCCCATATCCCTCTATACCCATCTTACCCATGTAACTATCTAAATGCTTTTTAAAAGACAAAATTGTACCGCCTCTACTACTACCTCTGGCAGCTTGTTCCAGGCACTCACCACTCTCTGTGTGAAACAATTGCCCCTCTGGACACTTTTGTATCTCTCCCCTCTCACCTTAAACCTATGCCCTCTAGTTTTAGACTCCCCTACCTTTGGGAAAAGATATTGACTATCTAGCTGATCTGTGGCCCTCATTATTTTATAGACCTCTATAAGATCACCCCTCAGCCTCTTACACTCCAAAGAAAAAAGTCCCAGTCTATCCAGCCTCTCCTTATAACTCAATCCATCAAGTCCCGGTAGCATCCGAGTAAATATTTTCTGCACTCTTTCTAGTTTAATAATATCCTTTCTATAATAGGGTGACCAGAATTGCACACAGTATTCCAAGTGTGGCCTTACCAATGTCTTGTATCGGCACGGCACGGTAGCACAGTTGGGGCGGCATGGTAGCACAGTGGTTAGCACTGCTGCCTCACAGCTCCAGGGACCTGGGTTTGAATCCCGGCTCGGGTCGCTGTCTGTGTGGAGTTTGCACATTCTCCCCGTGTCTGCGTGGGTTTCCTCCGGGTGCTCCGGTTTCCTCCCACAGTCCAAAGATGTGCAGGGTAGGTTGATTGGCCATTCTAAATTGCCCCTTAGTGTCCCGGGATGCATAGGTTAGAGGGGTTAGTGGGTAAAATATGTAGGGATATGTGGATAGGGCCTGGGTGGGATTGTGGGTGGTGCAGACTCGATGGGCCGAATGGCCTCTTTCTGCACTGTAGGATTCTATGATTGTACAACTTCAACAAGACATTCCAACTCCTGTATTCAATGTTCTGACCGATGAAACCAAGCATGCCGAATGCCTTCTTCACCACTCTGTCCACCTGTGACTCCACCTTCAAGGAGTCTAGTTAAATTAAATAAAGAAACTGCAAAGGAGAACTGAAAAAAGAAATGAAAGACAATGGGCGGTATTTTCCAGCCACGCTCGCTCCAAGACTGGAAAATCCTGCCCGAGGTCAAAGGACCTTCGCATGGTCCTATCCCACCCACCACAATTCCCATGGCAGGCGGGACGGGAAAATTCCACCCAATAGGTATGACAATAGATTAGCGAGTCTCATAACAGGGAACACTTTTATAAATATATCAACGGTAAAAGTTTGGTTAAAGGAACAGTAGGGATGATTCTTTTGCAGAGACAGGGGATATTGCTGAATAAATAGAATTATACAATATCCTAGAGTGGAGAAGGCGGCCATTCAGCCCATCGAGTCTGCACCGATTTTCCGACAGAGGATCCCACCCAGTAGCCGCATAACCTACACATTTATTGACGCTAAAGAACAATTTAGCATGGCCAATCCACCTAACCTGCACAACTTTGGAATGTGGGAGGAAACCCATGCAGTCACAGGGGTAATGTACAAACTCCACACAGACAGTCACCTAAGACCAGAATTGAACCCGGGTCCCTGGCACTGTGAGGCACGAGTGCTAACCACTGTGCTACTGTGCCACCCCAATGGTTTGCAACCGTCTTCACAAATGAAGTAGATGCTGCTAATGTCGTATTAAATGAGATAGTAAAGATGTTGGAAAGGATAAAAATAAAGAGGAGGTAATTAGAAGGTTGGTGGTGCTGAAAGTAGAAAAGCCACCTGGTTCAGAGGGAATATATCCTGTGGGAATAAGTGTGAAAACAGCAGAGGCTGTGGTCACAATCTTCCGATCTTCCTTACGGATGGGAGTGGTGTCAGCGAATGGAAGGTTACAATTGTTACAATCTATGTGTGATTACAAGAAGAAATTAGATATAGCTCCAGGGGCTAAAGGGATCAGGGGATGTAGAGGGAAGGTGGGATCAGGATATTGAATTTGCTGATCAGCCATGGTCAGAATTAATGGTGGAATGGGCTCAAAGGGTCGAATGGTCTCCTCCTGCTTCTAGTTTCTATGGCCGCGATTCTCCCAACAGTGCTGAATTGGCGGGAAAACTGTTCTAAATCCCGACTGTTTTGTCAGTTTAGTTTCTCACCTGAATCTCCGCACTCTGTGCATTGCAGAGGTCCCAATCGTGAATATCACTAAAAACCCGGGGAGGGCAGTGCCTATTGGCGCAGGAGTTTGACAGTTCTGGAACTCTGTGCATGCACAGTGGTCCCGATCTATCAGACTCCCCATTTGCTGGCCAGCCCGCTCGCTGGCGAGCCTGGGACTTCCGCAGTGCTGCCTCTCCAGCCTCCCCACCCCTCCCCACGGCCCGATTGCAACCCCCACAGCAATTCCCGGGCCAGCCTTGAACCCCCCCCCACCCCCCATCCCGGAGCGCCCCGATGTGCAACCCACCCCCCCAGCAGTGGAGATCCCCCCACTCCCCTCATCCCGGCAGACCGCCCCCTGCTGACCCCCCGAGGTAAGAACCCTCCGGGAGAGGCAGAGCCTACCCCAGCAGACTACCCCAGTCGTTGCCCTCCCTCTAGCCCAGACAGATCCCAATGCAGAGTGGCAGCGGGACCCCCTGTGGTGAACCATCGTTGGTTCCCACTGTGGGATTGTTCTAACGTTGTTGTTGGGTTGTTCTAATGTTGTTGTTGGGCTAGGGTGGGATTGATACACCTGTGGTTGCAACTGTTGTGGCACATCCCAGTCGGGCTCCGCCTCCTGGGAGAGGTATAAGACCCCCTGCTCGGGCGGGACCTCTTCAGTCTGGGATAGTGTGTTAAAGTTCTGATAGTTCCATTGTTAGTTAATAAAAGCCTTCTTTTACCGAAGCTTTGTGCCTCGTGTCCAATTGATGCGCATCACCCCCCACCTCAGTGGGCACTGCCAAGGTGGGCCCATGCTCTGGTATGGGCACTTTGTCCCTTGGGCAGCGCCAGGGGGCACAGACTGGCACTGCCAGGGTGCCCATGCTCTGGGGCTACCACCCCCCCGCCGCCCGACTCCGGCCCCGATTGCCTCCCTTCATTCCATCGGGGCCTCCCGCTAGTTCCCCGAACCTGGGGAGCTAGTCTAAACCCCACCAGAATGAAGTACTCCTGCGGAGTGGGAGATTCGACTGGGACTGAAAGTTCCGGATAATGACCTGCTAAACATATTTAAAATACATTTAGGATAGATTCAAATGACGTACCTGCCTTCCCGTCGGTTTACAGTGTGGTTTGACCGGCGATTGTTCGCCAGCTCTGGGAGATGCGCATGCGTTTCCGGCACATGCGCAAATCCCGGTACGAGGCCGGCGACGCACACTCCCCACTTCAACCCGCCAGAAAATTTGCTGGTCACAATGGGAGAATCGCGGCCTGTTTCTAACCTTGTTCAAAAAAGGGGACAGAGTTAAATGAGGTAACCTGGTAAGCCAGTCAATCTAATATCAATGCTGGGAAACACTTTTTATGGCCCCACTGCCCCGAGTACATGAGACATGAGACATGACTCATGAGACATTGCATCACTTCCTCTGATGTTGTATACTGTGTCACATTAGCATATCACACAATTAGAATTAACCCCTTACACTGCATCTCCCACCCTAATTCTTCAACTTCCATTTCTGTTGGGGCGGTTTCACTCGTTTTCCGAATGGGTTCTCAGCATCTTTGGAGGAGATTGAAGATTTGAGTCCTGAGGGTGATCTCCCATTCTACTGAGCAGGAGAATGAATAGATTAATCGGTTACACCGGTCTATTAGTCATCTGGATCGGTAGTAGATGAATGCAGCATCTCTGTTTGATTTGGTAGATGATTGCTTTGACTGTGTAGAATATTGCTTCTGTGTGGCAACAAATGCATGGCTGCTCCATATCATCATACTATTATCTATTTGGATGAGGTAGGACCGTGGATGTGATGTCTGTTCAATCACTTGTTCATAGCAAACTTGTCCTCACCTCCAAACTAGCTCTCCCAATCGGAGGTCTGGCAGGTTGCATACTTTGTGACATTTGTCATAGTTCCACACCCGGTTGGTTGGGTGATACTTACCCTCTTTCTCCCTCACCTTGTTCAAGTCATCAGCTTGTACTCATAACGTAAGTGTATGTGGAAGTGTCGGGAGTTGAGTTCTCAGTCTTCTTCCCATTCAGAGTTCACATGATGCTAATCTATTTTGCAGTAGAGATGAATGATATTTCAGAAATGCACGTTGGATGTCGTAATTTGTCTTCAGCAATTCTTTCACTGTCTGTACCCTTCTTTCAGCTTCACTGTTGGTTTGGGGCTAGCTTGGTAAACTGGTAGCAAGAACAAATCCATATGATGTGAACTCTTTAAAGTATTTACTGGCAAACTGTGGTCTGTTGTCTGAGACTCCATTGTTGAAAATAATCTCCTTCAACAATGTAAACGATCCTTCAGAGATGTGACTGCGCAGTTGCATAACTCCTATTCACCTAGAGTAGTAGTCCACTAAATCAAGAACATTTTACCTCTGTGTTCAGAGAGGTCCATCCCAAGACATTTCCATTGTCTTGATGGATGGTGGCACAGTGGTTAGCACTGCTGCCTCACAGTGTCAGGGACCCGGGTTTGATTCCTGGCTTGGATCACTGTCTGTGTGAGTTTGCACATTCTCCCCACGTCTGCATGGGTTTCCTCCGGGTGCTCCGGTTTCCTCCCACAGTCCAAAGATGTGCGGGTTAGGTGGATTGGCCATGCTAAATTGCACCTTAGTGTCAGGGGGACTAGCAAGGGTAAATGCATGGGGTTATAGAGATAGGGCCTGGGTGGGGCAGTGGTCAGTGCAGACTCAATTGGCCAAATGGCCTCCTTCTGCACTGTAGGATTCTATGAAAAGGAGATGACATAAATAGCTCTTTGTCTTCTGAGGGTGAATTAGCACAGAATGGTTTGATATCATCTCTTCCAATGACTGTGAGACCTGGTCATCAAACAGAACGACTTGCACTGGCTCAAAAATTTGGGATGCCCAAATGCCCTTTGTGCAATCGTTGCAAGATGTCGAGTTTCAGAATGATCAGAATAACCAATCTCTTGTGATAGACGAGTAAATCATCCAATGCAGTAAAGGGGTCCTTTCTGTTCAGAGTATCTGAGAATGGGACTATGTGGCCTCAACGCTGGCCATCCTGTGACCCAGTGCCCTCTGACTTGAGCACATTTTCACATTTCTGAGCATCTCCAATTTCATTCAATGACTGAATTGTCACTGGGAAAGTTGTGGTTGGTATTGATGCAAAGGTTTCTACCTCTTTTTCTGACTGGAAGTCTGTAACTAGTGGTGTTCCGCAGGGATCAGTGCTGATACCTCTGCTGTTTGTAATAATATATAAATGACTTGGAAGAAAACGTAGCTGGTCTGATGAGCAAGTTTACGGATGATACTAAGATTGGCGGAGTTGCGGATAGTGATGAAGATTGTCAGAGAATATAGCAGCATATAGATAGACTGGAAAATGGGGCGGAGAAATGGCAGATGGAATTTAATCCTGACAAATGCGAGGTGATGCATTTTGGTAAATTTAATTCAGGTGGGAGCTATAAAATAAATGGCAGAACCATCAGGAGCATAGACTCACAGAGAGATCTGGGAGTACAAGTCCACAGATCCTTAAAAGTGGCAGCACAGGTGGGAAAGGTGGTGAAGAAAGCATATGGCATACTTGCCTTCATCCGAAGGGGCGTCAAATATAAAAGTTGACAAATGATGTGACAGTTGTATAAAACGTTGATTAGGCCACATTTGGAATACCGTGTCCAACTCTGGTCACCACACTACCAGAAGGATGTGGAGGCTTTGGAGAGAGTACAGAAAATGTTTACCAGGATGTTGCCTGGTATGAAGGGTATTAGCTATGAGGAGAGATTGAATAAACTGGGATTGTTCTCCCTGGAAAGATGGAGGTTGAGGGGTGACCTGATGGAAGTTTATAAAATTATGAGAGGTATAGATAGGGTGAACAGTTGGAAGTTTTTTCCCAGGTCAGAAATGACAATTACAAGGGGGCACAAGTTCAAGATAAGCGGGGAAAGATTCAGTGGAGATGTGTGGGGGAGATTTTTTACACAGAAGGTGGTTGGGGCCTGGAATGCACTGCCAAGTGAGGTGGTTGAGGCAGTTATGTTAGCCACATTTGCAGAATTCATGAAAAGAAAGACAATGAACAGCTAAAATAGGGTAAAAAATGCACTTGACTACACGTCTTGAGTCTATTAAACAAATGCAAATCACATTCTTAACTCCGACAAGACTTATCTTGATTGGCATATGAACAAACGGGGAATAGAGGGATATAAGCAGTTGGTCTAGATAGGACAAAGTGATCGGCGCAGGCTTGGTGAGCTGAAGGGCCTGTTCCTGTGCTGCACTGTTCTGTGTTCTTTGTTCTTTGTTCAACAAGGACCACATCACCTTGTTCAGGTGTTGCCATGGGATATGCAACAGAAGGGCATCGAATAAATTGGAGTCAGGCTAAATTAATAGCTCTTTCATAAACTCATCACAAGGTCAATGGGCTGACTGACCTCCTCCTCACCTTTGAATTCTATGATCATTTATGTGTGGAATTCTAATCATTCCTATTTTTAGAATAGTTGTTAGTCACTGCTCAATACAAAGATGATTATCTACTGAACAATATTAATATGCTTTCATAAGAATAAAATATTCACAGGGTGTTTTAACAGTAAAGTTTCCTTCTCTAAAATATCTTTCATTTCTTTATCCCTTTATTCAACACTCAGCTCCTTAAGTTTCAAACAATTGCGAATGTAATTGAATTAGAAAATGATGTACAGACTGGATAAGTGTGGTTGCAGCACTCAAGAAGTGATGTTCAGAAAAAAGTATTATCAAAATTAAGATTTTTAAATTTTAAAGAAATCTGTCAAAGGCAATGGGATTTCAGTAGAGAACACAGGATAATAAACTCCTGATGATCACATCTGAAATGTGAAATCAACAATTGAACAGATGAAATATTTCTCAACAGCTTTCTTCTCACTCAACAGATTACCCTCAACAAATGTTTGGCTCTAAACAGCATACATTCCTTTTCTATAATCTACCCGCTTTGGCTCAACTAATTTATTTTGTCCTTCAGTAGAAACCAGGCTCATCAACTGATCCTCAATAGATTATTTATTTGACATGTTACTTACAATAAATTTCCCTTCTTTCAAAATGCCGATTGACCCATACGCACATGTAGATTTTTCACCTGTATCAAGATAAGTAATGGAAAATGGTATTGTACCATCAGCACTGATACAGTACCAGTATAATCATTAGTCACTGCAGAGACATGGACTGGAATTTTAAAGTCCCCCTGTCATCTACCCGCCTCCATTGGGATTTTATCAGCAGCTGGTATGTCCATCCACATGTCAAATCTGCCAGGTAAATCGTGGGTGTGGAAGGGTGGTAACATAGAAACATAGAAAATAGAAGCCAGAGTAGGCCCTGGCAGACCTGCTCCACCATTCATTTTGATCAGGGCTGATCATCAAATTCAATATCCTGATCCTGCCTTCCCCACAATATCCTTCGATCCCTTTAGCCCCAAGAGCTGTATCATTGAATGTATTGCCAAAATATTGAATGTATTCAAGAGGCAGCTAGAGATAGCACTCGGGGCGAATGGGGTCAAAGGTTATGGGGAAAAAGCAGGAGTAGGCTATAGAGTTGGCGAACAGCCATGGTCCTAATGAATGGCAGAGCAGGCTCGAAGGGCCACATGGCCTCCTCCTGCTCCTATCTTCTATGTTTCTATGTCTTTAAGTGCAGTCCCAACCAGCAGGATGGTGGTGGAGAACCCTTGGAGGAGTCGTCAACCATGTGAAAGACGAAAGGAAGGTCGAGAATGATGAGGAGGGATACTTTACCATGATCACAATCACATCAGATGTAATCAGTGGTTTTGATAAGAGCAGTTTTAGTACTGTGGCACAAACCTGACTGGAGGTATCTCTTGAGAATATCTAGCTCTGACGAAGGGTCACCTAGACTCAAAACATTGGCTCTATTCTCTCTCTCCACAGATTCTGTCAGACCTGCTGAGATTTTCCAGCATTTTCTGTTTTTGTTTCAGATTCCAG
This sequence comes from Mustelus asterias, assembly GCF_964213995.1. Taxonomy (NCBI): domain Eukaryota; kingdom Metazoa; phylum Chordata; class Chondrichthyes; order Carcharhiniformes; family Triakidae; genus Mustelus; species Mustelus asterias. Next base: position 25,790,016 of record NC_135816.1, on the reverse strand, counting down.
CATCCACAGCCTTTTGCTTTTATCTCTTGAGAAGTCTGATCACATCGGTGCAATTACATTGCTTCAGGATCAATACAGCTGAGATTACACAGTTAAATATATGTCACTCTGAAGTATCAAGTTTCACAAATCAGTTCTTGAGAAGCTACAAAAGCATGATGGAGGAGGGAATGCGAAGGATGGCACGCTGTAATCAATTGTAAAAACAACGATCCACCCCTGCTAATAATTTAATGTCATTGTTCTAATGCTTCACCTCAAAACCATTAACTGTAATTATCCATTGTATTCACTGGACAAGGAACAGCCTTTGACAGTTCAATACTAATATAAACTAAATAATAATCTGGAGAATTTTGTTCATTTTAATTAAAGTCTGCGAGATAGGTTACTGTTGTTTTTTCTAGAGCCCTGTAATTATTGCACATAGTTTTAGTTGGGTTATTCTTCAGTAGTAATGGTCCACGCAAAGAATTTTAAGCATTCATTATCATACTATTGATATCTGTTGGTACTCAGACCATGCTGGGCATCAGAATGAGAAAGATCAGAAGTTCTTTCAGGAAAGAATGTGAAAAATAAAAGGTTGGGGATGAGAGAAACTGATCTTTGATCTTTCCCTTGTGTTTGAAAAGGACAATTGCAAGCATTCTTCAAATAGATTCAATCAGCTACATTGAAGGATCCAATTAAATGTTTAGGCCTGCAACTTCCTGGTTCCCCAGTGTCGAATTTGGGGGAGTACCCCAAAGATGCTCCAGGGAACCACCCGGGAAGCTTCCAGGTCGTGAATGTAGCCCAATCCATCACACAAACCAGTCTCCCATCCATTGACACTGTCTGCACTTCCCGCTGCCTTGGAAAAGCAGCCAGCATAATTAAGAACCCCATGCAGCCCAGACATATTCTCTTCCACCTTCTATTGGAAAAAAGGTACAAAAGTCTGAGGTCACGTACTAACTGACTCAAAAACAGTTTCTTCCCTGCTGCCATCAGAATTTTGAATGAACCTACCTCACACTAAGTTGATCTTTTCTACACCCAAGCTATGACTGCAACACTATATTCTGCACTCGCTCCTTTCCTTCTCTATGAACAGTATACTTTGTCTGTATAGCACGCAAGAACCAATGCTTTTCACTGTATACCACTATATGTGACAATAATCAATCAAATCAAATCAAATCAAAAAGGTAAGCATTTGCAGCGCAATTGCCCAGGAGCGCTAACTTCCTCTGAGATATTCCAGCCAATAAGATGCCGGTAGAATTGTTCATTGCAGGCAGTGCAAGCGGAAACCACGGCAGCTACTGACATTGCACCCACCAGAGACCCAAGATCAGTGAAATAGCAGAATGGCAGAGTGGGCTCCGTGTCCTACTCTCACTCCTAATTCCTATGTTCCTATGTTCCTACGAAAGACCCTAGGTCATAGTTGACTGAGGCGAGGGTCGCGAAATAGGCGGTAGGGGAGTATGGAGACCCAGAAGTTTGGACCTTGTAATCTTATTTCCCCTAAGATAAAGGGAAAATGCTGTGGATGCTGGAATCTGAAACAAAAACAGAAAATGCTGGTGAAATTCAGCAGGTCTGACAGTGTCTGTGACGAGAGAATAGAGCCAACGTTTCGAGTCTATATGACCCTTGGTCAGAGCTGTTTGTTCCTTGTTTCCCTGTTTTACTGTTTTTTTTCCTTCTGGGGAGGGAATCAGCAGCAAGGACGAGGTGGCTCTCAGCTGTCTTCTCTTTCCTGATGCCAGGCCGTCGATCATGCAGGCACTGAGCGCCTGAACCAGGGACTCCCCCACCCGCCCAGCAGCCCCTGAGATCATACAAGTAAACTCAACAGGGTTTGCTTTTCAGACTCCACATGGGACTGCCCTGCCCACCATTGGTTGGATCCCAGTGATGGCCGGATGAGGGCCTTAAATTGGAATTAATTTGGGCGCTTAAGGGCCCAAATTGGCAGCGGGATATAAATGCCATCCTTGAGTCTTTCCACCCAGACTTCATAGGGCAGGTAAGGGAAGGCAGCAGGAACTCTCACAACCAAGCAAATGCTGCCCCCTGCCTCCAAATTCATAGGACATTAAATTCCACCGGTTGTAACAATATGTGCAGGATATTCTGCATGCATACATCTAAAATGGGCAGTTTATGGCAGGCATGCGATAGCGGTGAGTGTGCGGGTGGGGGGGGTGGGGGGGTGCGGGGGGGGGGAGGGGGGGTGGTGCGCATGGCTATCAGCCATGCTCTGACTTTACCTCTTTGCCCTACATTTCCAGTCAGATGAGGAATTCATAGAAAAAAAGAACCTTTATTTTTGACACCATGATGCAGGTCCCTGACATGTTGAAGAGGAGATAGGGGGGGTTGGGGCGGGGGGGGGGGGGGGGGGGGATTTGGGGGAGGGGAGGTGTGGGGGGGATTTGGGGGAGGGGAGGTGTGGGGGGGATTTGGGGGAGGGGAGGTGTGGGGGCGGGAACAGCAGGTTTATTTGAGACTACAGCAAAAAATATGAAAATCATCTAATGTTCACACTGCAGCAAATGTACCAATCGTTATGGCAACAACACAGCATCACAGGAAGGTTAGTATTCAATCAACGTGCTCCTGAGTGTGCCAGGACGGAAAGCGGCTCAGATTTCCCCCTTGACATGAAGTGGTGCCGCCCATTTAGCAGATTGACAGCAGAGCAGAATAATAAAGTATCATCTCCCTTTTCCAGCTAATTGACTTCCCTCACCACCCCAGCAATGACCCCGCGACCCCCCCCTCCTCCCACCCGGCAAGCGCCTCAATATCATCCGTCACAGGCCTGTGAGGGCATCGCTGGGCAAACAATCATGATGTGAAAGTGCGAGGATGCTGCTGGGTGAAGAAATTAGTATTCTGCCCGATTGGCTGATCGCAATGGGAGACGCTGGTTTCAGGCAGGCTGCTTCGTTGGCAAAAGAGCAAAAATGACCTTTAAAATACAGCTGCTACTCAGCCTGCTAAACAACACAAATCCCAGGCTCCCAGCTGGAGTTTGTTCAGCTGAAGCAGTAGATCGACAGTGATTTAAACAGCATTGACAAGAACAAAATCTGTCAAAACTATTAAAACGCACTTTAAAATGAAAGCTATTCCTTCATTATTAATCCAAAATAATTTGTTGCTTTAGGTATTTTTTTATAAATCAGTAGCGATAATTCTACTTAGGGTTACCTGTAAAATATATTTATTATATATATATATATATGGGCACAGTGGTTAGTACTGCTGCATCACAGCGCCAGAGATCTGGGTTCGATTCCTGGCTTGGGTCAATGTATGTGTAGAGTTTGCACATTCTCCCCGTGTCCGCGTGGGTTTCCTCAGGGTGCTCCGGTTTTCTCCCACAGTTCAAAGATGTGCGGGTTAGGTGGATTGGCCGTGCTAAATTGCCCCGAGGTGTCAGGGGGACTAGCTCGGGTAAATGCATGGGGCTATGGGGAAAGGGCCTGGGTGGGATTATGGTCGGTGCAGACTTGATGGGCCGAATGGCCTCTTTCTGCACTATAGGATTCTATGATTCTATATGCCAGCAATTTTAAAAACAGAATCAAGAACGTAGTGCAGATTTAAATGAAATAGATATTCCTTATTTTAAAATATTTTGATGTTCAGTTTTGTGTATCTCTCAACATTTAGCCCCTTTTCAATGAGCGACTAACTCATGCCCAATCAAAGTATTGCAAGAAACAGGCAAATATCCTGCCGCCCGTTAATTAGAAGCAAGTGGCATGTAGTCAGTGCTAAATGCACCACCGGGTTACTCAGCAGGCTGTCCATTCAGAAGAAAAGACCAGTTCAAAATGTTCAAATCCCAGTTAAAACAGCAGGAATATTGGCATCAATATTTCTGAACTTCCATTTTAAGGTATGCAAGACCAGTCTTACTGGTACCAATCATTTCCATCTTTTACATTTGTGTGAATGTAGCCTGCACTACTTGAAAACCAATCCACCCCTCTCAAAGCAAGGTGCATTCTAGTTGGAGCAGAGCTTGAAAGTGGTGGAAGAGAAGTCAAAGGCCAGAAACAACATTGAAAGATGGTACCTTAGGCCTCAAATATCCCTGTCGCAGTGCTGGAAGCTTTGGTGCAAGAGATGCACATGAAGGGAGAAGTCTTCTTCCATTAGTAGGCTGTCCAGGCAAATCTTAAGAAGGCATTGGGTGCAGGTAGTCATTGCGTACAGTGACAGTAGCGCAATGCTGAGGATATGGATGCAGTGCAGGAAGAAGTTTTGTGACTCACATGAGTGTCTAAGGTCAGTGAATCATCTTCACATGCCATATCCTGCCAACCACACCACTGGCCTCACACACTGCTCCATTCATCACACCCCTTTCACTCACCAACCAACACTTTCCATCGACCATGACTATACCCTCATGATGGTCGGGTTGTGGAGAATGCAACAAACCACCATGATTTGGGATACAGTTTCAGGACAAGACTTTTGGACTCCTCCAGAACAGTTGAGACAGTGGGACTTCTCAATAATGTTGCTCATGACGACATGTCTTTCATTGTACATATGCTGGCCAGTTGTATTTAGATAACAGATGAGAATGATTTTCCAGATGTAGAATGAACAGCTTCCATTGCTCAACAGCTGGTTTGAGCTAGTGGCTGAAAGATTGATGGAACAGTGGACTGACATGGAATACTGTGGTACATCTGAAAGCCAAGTGTGTGAAATCGGCAGCACCCTGCACCATAGGGAAACCCACTAGGCAAAGCCATGTGTACATTCCTCTATACAGGGAGAATACAATGAAATCCCCACTCCTGACATAAAGAATCTCTGCTGTCTCTCTGATGTAGTAATGGATGGTGAACTGGAGGATGTTAGATATGTCACCTGTTTCAGCCTGAAAGAATCCACATACAGACTGAGTTCCTCGATTACCTTCAGGGTTACGGGAAATACCGTTCTCACCCTGCTCCAGGGCTGAAGTTCAGGTTCCAAGAAGTGGCAGAGTTCTGTGATCACCTCTTTGTGAATAGTGGATGCCAAACACACTCTCCCTGGGTCAGGTAGAGGTAGGAGGAGTGCTTCGGGAAGGCCCTAGGTAGGTAAGGTTTCCAGGTAAGAACTCATCCAACCCTCTTTGTCCTCCCTTTACGTGCAGCTTGTCTTCTTACTTGCTGGCTCTGCACCACCTCCTTCGCATGCTGCAGCCCAAGTTGCAACTTTGGCACCCATGACTGGAAGTATGTAGAAGGCCCAGAACCCTTGCAGTCAGAAGCAATACCTTCTGCACATACAGCCTCACTGTCTGCAAGCTTCACCAAATGTAAGCAGCTCTTCAAAACAATCAGCATTCCCACAAACTCATAGCAAGCTCATAGAAAGCAATCAGCAACCAACCTGCAAGTTGTTGATAATTGATTCAAATAGTGCTGGTGATGGGGTAAGAATGGAGGGTAGAGGTTGAGGGAGGGTGCAGGGTGAGGATGCTGATTCAAGACAGTGTATAGATGCTGACTTGATGCCACAATCTCCCCACTCTGCTTACTTCTCGCATATTGTCACCACGCCAACACTGGTGTCTTCCCTAAGAAGGCATTTGGCATGGACAGTACCAGAAATGAGGCAAGGTGTGCAGACACCATTTTATTACTAAAATGACACCTGATTTGCCAAAATCAATACTGCTATGGGGCATAATATTATGGCCAATTAGCATATCGCGGGGGGAAAGAGTAGGAACCGTTGCTGCAGTTTTCATCACCATTCACACGTTATAGAGCTGCTTTTTTTAAAAATGTGTTCTGAGGTTGTGGACACCAGTGGTATTTTATCTCCTATCCTGGTTGTCCTGGGAAGATGATGGCTGGCCTTCTTCAATCTGATATAACTGACTGGCTTGCTAGGTCACTTGACAGGTTGGATAACAGTCAGCTAGGTTGGAATCACATACTGACCAGACGAGATAAAGACATTGATTTGCTTCCTTGAAGTACTTTAGTGAGCCAGTTTTAAGAGAATAGGCGGGATTCCTCCCCCCGCCCCATGTGCTTTTTGATGGAGGATGTGGCTTGCCATTGGCCATTGGCTGGGTCTTCCAGTCCTGCTGATGTTGATGGCATTTTGAGTGGCTTGCCCACCTGCCCTCGAACAGGGAGCCTGCCACGGGGAGTCACCTTTGATGGTACTGATAAACCCTGCTGGTGGGATGGGCTGGAAAATCCCACCCAACAACTTCATGTTCGCTCTTATTGATCCCAGCGTTTTATTTCCAAATTTTCGATAAAATTAATTAAAATTCTAAAACTGCCATGGAGCTGGCAAGGAGGCAGAAATACTACTCTGCTTTAAAGTAATTTAAATTCAAGGAGCATACGATTTTGCCAGCTGCTTTCTAGGTAAAATTGCCAATTATCCATTAAAAGTGGTCACTTCAATATGTGTATAAGAAGGACAGGAGTGACTCTTCCTTCACGTTTTGGTCTTTTCTTTGATGGGGTGCACTAGAACCTTGTTCTGCACCTCTCCATTTTGATCTTTACCCACTGAACCCTCACAGGGATTCATGGTAAAGGAGCACAACTTCTGTTGAGTTTGTGGAATGATTTAATGTGTGGTGAGATCATTGATCCAGTTGATGCTTTGCATTTGCAAGCTGACAGCAGATTGATTAGATATTGCAATATATTAGCATAACATTAAGGTACTGAATAACAATTTAGATTACTATGAGAAGAAACGGACCTCCGCATCATACAATAGTGTAAAACAAGTGATAGCGAGACAGTAATCTAGCTTACATCTCACCCAATTTTAGCTCCAGTGACTCCCATTATTGCATCAAATCAAACCTTCCCCTGTCCCACCAATTTAAACTTCCCTCGGAACGCCGCGTGATTACTATTCATGCGTCTCTCTCTCTCTAGTTTCTCTCTCATTTCCTTTCATGCTCACTCAAGCCATTCATAAAATCAGTCTTTCTGCTCATCCACTTTTGGCTCAGTTCCGTTAAACAGTTGACCGCCAACTATGGCTACAGACGGATGCAACTAGGTGAGGTTAGAATGGACAGCTAGTTTGTTCAGCCGGCACAGACACAATGGGCTGAATGGATACTTCCTGTGCTGTAACTTTTCTATGGTTCATTGATACTACTCCATGCCAGCTGATGTTATAAAGGTTCCCTCTCCTCATTTTCAGAAGCTTTAGTTTCTTCCCTCTGTCACTTCAATGACAGCCTCAACAACCAATTCCTGTTCTACTTCTAAATCCTTGTTGCCTGGTAATTCCACATCCTTCTTACTCGCACCTTTCTGAATCACTCCAGTCAGGTTCTGCCACAGCATTGAATTTACTGAGTGAAACTCACAAATAGCATCTTCTGCAGCTGACTGTGTTAGGTTATCACTCCACAGCCTCACCGCAGACTTTGATAACCACCCTGTCATCCGCTAACACCTTTCATCCATTGGCTAGCTCATTGGAACGACTCTCACTTGGCTCCACTCTTAATTATATAATCAATGCTAGAGCAATAGTTTCCCTTCCCTGCATCCACCACCAACCCCACCACACTCGTACCACTGAAAATCACCTAAGGATCTATCCTTGGCTGTCTCTTCTTCTCATTATCATGCAGCCCTTTGGGAACACAATTGTAAATGACAATCACCTCTAACTCTAACTCTCCACCACCCACCAGCACCACAGCTGTCAGATTGCTTGTGCAACATCCGGCTGCATTTTTCTCCAGCTTGTCTGTTCTCAGCCCCTGATGTGGAGATGCCGGCGTTGGACTGGGGTAAACACAGTAAGAGTTTTAACAACACCAGGTTAAAGTCCAACAGGTTTATTTGGTAGCAAATACCATTAGCTTTCGGAGCGTTGCTCCTTCATCAGATGGAGTGGAAATCTGCTCTCAAACAGGGCACAGAGACACAAAATCAAGTTACAGAATACTGATTAGAATGTGAATCTCTACAGCCAACCAGGTCTCAAAGATACAGACAATGTGAGTGGAGGGAGCATTAAGCACAGGTTAAAGAGATGTGTATTGTCTCCAGACAGGACAGCCAGCAAGTCCAGGAGGCAAGCTGTGGGGGTTACTGATAGTGTGACATAAACCCAACATCCCGGTTTAGGCTGTCCTCATGTGTGCGGAACTTGGCTATCAGTTTCTGCTCAGCGACTCTGCGCTGTCGTGTGTCGTGAAGGCCGCCTTGGAGAACGCTTACCCGAAGATCAGAGGCTGAATGCCCGTGACCGTTGAAGTGCTCCCCCACAGGAAGAGAACAGTCTTGCCTGGTGATTGTCGAGCGGTGTTCATTCATCCGTTGTCGTAGCGTCTGCATGGTTTCCCCAATGTACTAGGCCTCGGGACATCCTTTCACAGCCGGCACATCAGCCCCTGTCACAGGCATTGTGCTTTTCCCAGGCCACATTCTCAGGCTGTTCGCTGCCGCAGCATATTATTCAACCCTGAGCTAGGTTTCCAACGCCACAGTGTCTCCATCACAATTACAGCCTGCTTTAACCTCTTCATCTCTGATGCTGTCTCAGCTCTTCTGCTACGCTGGTTCACTAACGTCCTTTAGGGAAGGAAATCTGTCATCCTTACCTGCTCTGGCCGACATGTGGCTCCAGATCCACAGCAATGTGGTTGACTCTTAACTGCCCTACAAGGGCAACTGGGATAACAATAAATAGCCAGCGACGCCCATGTCCCATGAATGAATTAAAAAAAGGGAAACCCTCAGCCATAATCTTTAACACTTCCAGACTTGACTCCAACATTCTCCCAGATAACTTCCCGTCACTCTACAAACTTCAGCTCATCTGAAATTCAGCTGTATCATGTATTTCACAATCCTGCTCACATCGCTGACCTACACTGAAGGAAGAAAGAAACATTTGCATTTATAAAGTGTTTATAATGCCCTCAGGGCATCCCAAAGCAATTTACAGCCAATGAAATATTTTTGAAATGTAATCACTGTTGTAATGTAGAAAGCACACCAGCCAAATTGCACACAGCAAGATCTTGCAAAGAGCAATGACGTTAATGGCCAAATCCTCCATTTGAGAAACTGGTTGAGGGATAACCATTGGCCAGGATGGCAGGAGAACTCCCCTGCTCTTATACAAATAGTGCCGTATAATTTTGATACGTTCACTTGAGAGATCTGTCTGCACCTCAGTTTATGTCCCATTCAAAGAACAGTGCTTCTGGCAGTGCAACATTCCTTCAGAGTGCAATGAACTGCCAGCTTGGTTATGTGCTCTGTTCATTGAGTAACCTTCAGCAATGGCAGTGGATTATTAAAACTGAACAGTAGCTAACTTAATAATGATGGCTGGATTTTTGTGCACGACTCTGGAGCCATTTAAAAATGGCGGCTGTGATCTAAGTCCAGGATTGCTCCCCCCATTCCCAGCGCTGGCAATCTTTTGTCAGGTGCCTGGGCATCTGGGTTTCCACTTGGCTGAGAGCCCAGACAAGTAAAAGCATTAGTTTTGACAAATGAAGTGGATTGTCAACTTTGCCTGATTGGCACCTTTAAGCGGTCATAATGTTATTTTCTGTTTGTGATCTTTCTTATTAATGTTTTAATGTTTATTTGGACAAAGAGGAATGAAGTGTTTGAAGCTCCTATTATTGGAACTTTAATGGTCTGTTGGTTTGACACATTTATAGAGTTGTAGGAACAGGAGTATTTTTTCAAAGAACATTTCTGAACTGCTGTTTTTTTTTCAGCAGTTCCACACTTGCCATTGTTATTTTATGGCTCATTTGTTTATACATGTGGTGTATACTGGATGTGTGGGTATGGAAGAGGCATGAATTGGTTGTAAGCTGGCATGGAGAGAATGAGAGGGTGAGGTGGTGTGAGGGGTAAGGATTAGAAAGCCTAATTGAACTTATTGGAATCCATAGAACTCATAGAATCCTACAATGCAGATGGAGGCCATTCGGCCCGTCGAGGCTGCACCAACCACAATCCCACCTAGGCCCTATCCCCCTGACACTAAGGGGCAATTTAGCATGGCCAATCCACCTGCACATCTTTGGACTGTGGGAGGAAATCAAAGCATCCAGGGAAACTCAACAAGCGCGGGGAGAATGTGCAAACTCCACACAGACAGTGACCCAAGCTGGGAATCAAACCTGGGTCCCTGGTGCTGTGAGGCAGCCAACCACTGTGCTATCGTGCCACCCTTGGAATGACTCGGATGAAATCTCAGTGAACCAAGATTGACCTTCTGACCAGCCTGCCCTTGGCCGTTGCCCCTCCTTATTGCCACCTCGGATCTGCTTCTGGGGTTGGCAGACCTGACTCCATCCCACACCCACACCCCAGGAGCAAATATTGTGTGTGACCAGGTGCTTCAAACTGAGGTGGATCTGCTGATACTGAAACTTTCCCAACTCAATCTCCCAGTCTCAGGAGCAAAAATCCGGCCAGGTGTCTCTTTGATCTTATTATCCAGAACTAAACCAGTTTAAAGATGATGATGAAGATATCACCACCTGCATTCAGAGGCAAAGAAAAAAGTGTAAACGGATTATGATTTAGGCTGAGAATGAATGTCCATGCACAAATCAGAATAAGCAACATGCTTCAAATCATACTCCAAATACTTTCATATCTCAGCTCTGACGAATGGTCATCCAGACTGGAAACATTGGCTCTATTCTCTCTCCACAGGTGATACATAGAAACATAGAAGATAGGAGCAACAGGAGGTCATTTGGCCCTTCAAGCCTGCACCACCATTCGTTATGATCATGGCTGATCGTCCAACTCAATTGCCAAACCCTGTTTTCTCCCCATAACCTTTGATCCCATTCGCCCCAAGTACTATATCCAGCCACCTCTTGAATACATTCAATGTTTTGGCATCAACTACTTCCTGTGGTAATAAATTCCACAGGCTCACCACTCTTTGGGTGAAGAAATGTGTGATGACTACAGCCAGAATAATGAGGTTGGCTTGCTAGAGCATGAACTATCTGATGAGTCCTGTTTCCACTGCACTGACATATTCAGTCGATGACATCATGTAACAAACACTGCACTGCAGTTGTTATTTTCGCTTCCGATGTTTTGACATTTTATGCAAAAGACATACCTGATGAGTCCTAATTGATGGTTAAATCAGGGAGCCTCATGCTCCCTATTTAAAGCAGGTGTGTCAGACTCCCAGCCTGCATTCAGCAGGGAGCAACTGGAGGGCTGGCTGTGTGCAGATGTATTGTGTAAATAAAGTAACTTGGTGAAGGGACTTTCGCCTCCGTGGAGTTATTACAAAATGTCTCCTCGTCTCCATCCTAAATGGTCTACCCCGAATCCTCGGACTGATGCTGTCAGACCTGCTGTGATTTTCCAGCATTTTCTGTTTTAGTTTCAGATTCCAGCATCTGCAGTATTTTGCTTTCATTCAAATCTTTGTAACTGGATTCATGCAGTCAGTAATTCCCATGTATTTGGGATTTGCACAACTTGTCTTTTCCATGCCAGCTCAACACCCACTGAGCGTACTGCCTAATGGGACAGTTCAAAAAGTTCAAGAGCTGAGACTGAATTCAAGGGCTCGAGCAGCCATTTAGACAGCCACCTTCTCACCTGCATCAGAAAAACTCCTGGACATTGTCGTTCTCTTAAGTAAGTGCTACCTAATGTACTAATGCAGTGCTGGAACCCATGCAGCAAAATTGAAGGAAAATACAGCTATCATTGTCAATGACTGCAGCAGTAAACTTGGCAGTGGATAGCTGACAGAGTAAATACTGTCAGAAATGCCTGAAAGGATCTGTATCCAAAGGAAGAAAATGGCAGCCAAGGTAAAGCGACTGAAGCACTTTCTCTGCCAACTGCACATGCTACAGTTTCTTCATACATTGGTATTCGCTTATTACAACCCCAAAACACTCATACAACCTCACAGCTCAAACAAAGAATAAAGAACAGGAAACAGGCCCTTCGGCCCTCCAGGCCTGTGCCGCTCATTGGTCCAACTAGACTATTCGTTTGTATCCCTCCATTCCCAGACTGCTCATGTGACTATCCAGGTAAGTCTTAAACGATGCCAGCGTGTCTACTTGGCAGCGCATTCCAGGCCCCCACCACTCTCTGTGTAAAAAACGTCCCTCTGATATCTGAGTTATACCTCGCCCCTCTCACCTTGAGCCCGTGACCCCTCGTGATCGTCACCTCCTGGGAAAAAGCTTCCCTCTGTTCACCCTATCTATACCCTTCATAATTTTGTACACCTCTATTAGCTCTCCCCTCATTCTCCGTCTTTCCAGGGAGAACAAGCCCAGTTTACTCAATCTCTCCTCATAGCTAAGACCCTCCATTCCGGGCAACATCCTGGTAAACCTTCTCTGCACTCTCTCTAAAGCCTCCACGTCCTTCTGGTATTGCGGTGACCAGAACTGGATGCAGTACTCCAAATGTGGCCTAACCAGCGTTCTATACAGCTGCAACATCAGACTCCAGCTTTTATACTCTATACCCTGTCCTATAAAGGCAAGCATACCATATGCCTTCTTCACCACCTTCGCCACCTGTGCTGCCACCTTCAAGGATTTGTGGACTTGCACACCTAGGTCCCTCTGTGTTTCTATACTCTTGATGGCTCTGCCATTTATTGTATAACTTAGTTAGCTCTTTTGATGTTTACCATGCAAGGCACTATAGCACAAATTCAAACTTTAATATACATCAGAATCTGATGCTACATTGAAATTTTAAAGTGACTTCACAAAGCAACTGCTTCCAACAATGTCCAGTTGTATAACATCTGTTCGTTTACATGCTTAGTATCACAAGGGAACAAACAGTATATTGCCTCAATCAATGAGATTTGAGGATTAAGAAATAAACGGAGGAAGGACTGGGAATTTCAATGTCAAATCAGGTGCAGAAAGAGAAATAAAGAGAAAAAAATGGAAGACTGGATGAAGAGAGAATGAAAAAAAGAGCGCACGGAAAAGTAAAAATATTTTGAATACATAACATTTAACATCTTTAGAATCTCCTGAAGTATTTCACAGCATGATTGAATGAATTTCACATTTAATTCTGACAAGAATGATTGCTGATTTGGAGTCATTCACAATTATCACCAAGTTAAAAGTGTTCCAACGCTATTAATCACTGGACTTAACTTTCTTTATTAAGTGTAATGTGCAACACATGTGCAAATGTAGCAACTCCATGAAAATCACAGGAAGTTTAAACATTAGATACTATTTTTGCCGAGCTAACAGCAGAGTGGTATAAATTGTCCAGAAGCCTGTGACAATTCACAATTCTGGGGCATTTCGTCCTTGGTACAATTTCTTGACCAATTTACACAATAATGCCGTGCATTGCTATTTGTTTCAGTAAAATCTGGCTCGTTGCCTCTTGGTGGTAGTTGGGGAATTTCAGTAACCTAACAGGTCCCATTAATAGCTATCCAGAAACATTGAGATTGACATATTTTGCATGTGGTAAGTGAAAATAGGAAGACAAATAGACTCATTAGTAAAACGTGTTCATTAACAAAGTCACATTAGTAATCAGAGTATTATACATGCTGTACAAAACCATGCTTCAAAAGAAAAATGCAGTGACTGCAAGTGTTAGAAGTCAGCAGGTAGAAAGAGAACATTGTCTGGCCCTGTACATAACATTAGCACTAGCTCCAGCACTTAAAGCCAGGAGGAATTTCCAGCCTTGTAAAAGATTCAAGGTTATAATTTGACACGGTCACACTGTTGAAAGGCAAGATTACCTGCCAACAATGCAAATTGTATGCACACACACAGCCCAAAGACTTGTAAAAATATCCCCCGAACACTTTGGTTTCTGTCTACTTTGAAAATATATTAAAAGCAACAGAGCCAACAAGCAGTGATGACATTGTCAGGGAAATTAGCTCGAAGGAGTTTCACAGCATGAAGGAGCTGCATTAAACATGCACTGAAATGACATGGTGGTGAAGTACCCCTAGGTTAATGGCTATATCACTGTTGGCATCAATTCAACACCCTAACACCATTTGGCTCAATAATTCTTCCGCAATAATTAAATGTCAATGTCAAATCAGAGAAGTTCATTTAAATTAGAGAAAAGGTGAAAGGCAACCACAATAATCTTGAAATATGTATTCCTATAATTAGTTTTGGTGGTAACACTCTTGAAAGGGAGTTTAAACAGTAACACAAACAGCAAGGACATCACACAGAGCAATGTCTTTCTGTTATAGTTAAGATGGTCCCCACCCCCCTCTCCAATTACAGCTTATAAACAACAAAAACATAACGAAGGTTCAAGCCCCAGTTCAAGTATGGCTTGTTTTGAAGTTGAATCAAGTCGGAACTACAATATTTGTGAAGACACTTTCTGTCCATGTTTATCTAGTCCATCCGAATCACTACCTATCACAGGTGCCTTTCAGAAGTATTGTAGAGTTGTTTCTTCATTTGATCAATAGAACTGGGCAGCATTCTATTTGCACTTCTGGGTTTCTTTTTTTTCTATTTGCATTTTTCTTCTGAAGGTGACAGCTCATGCTGAGCTTCATTCCCACAGTTGCTGACAGCCCTGCTGAATCCTCTGGTACCTCATCCAGACAAGAGTTCTTAACGTGAGCGGACAAGATCACAAGGCACGAGCAGATGAGGAAGGCCATTCAACTCATCGGCATACATCCATAAGAGACTGTAAAATGTAGGAGCCAAAGTAGCCCATTTGGCCCATCGAGTCCGCTCCGCCATTCCATGTGATCATGACTGATCTGATATGATAATTCTCAACTCCACTTTCCCACCTTATTCCCATAACCTTTGATTGCCTTACTGATTAAAAATCTGTCTATCTCAGCCTTGAACATACTTAACGATCCAGTTTCTACAACCCTCTGTGGTAAAGAATTCTACAGATTCACTCCCGCCTGAGAGAGGAAATTCCTCCTCACCTCTGTCTTAAATGGACGCCCCCTTACTCTGAGATATTGCCTTCCGCAGGTACATAATTGTTTTATGAATAATGTCAGGGTTTTCAACTTTGCACTTACTGATATTAGTTTGAAAATTGCCTTCTACCATTTTGAACCTGTGTCCTCTTTTTCAATCCCCACACTTAATTTAACTTACTATTCAAGTTCACCTTTTATTTACTACTTGCTACCAAGTATACATCTATAAGATCTCCCGGATGCCTCCTTTCAGCTAAAAAGTCCAAGTTTCTTAAGTATGTTTCCACAACTCAGACTCAACAACAGGCAAAAGCTTCCTGGAACTACTTTATTTCTCAACTCAGGAACGAGACACAGTACTTAAGATGGGTACTGAGCAAAGCATTGCAACTTGCTACCAACTTCTTATGACTTTTATTATTTTTGGCTGTATAGTGTGACGATACTGTGCCATTAAGAAATGTATTTTAGTCATGTTTCGGTACAGGATGTTTATAGCAGTTGCTTCCATTGTATCAGAGCCGTTTTGCCTGGACCCAGCAGCACTATATTGTTACTGTAGCAACATAATTGACCTTAATTGATGCAGTGTTTGTTTTGATTTTAATTAATACAGGATTCTGCTGTTTCTGTTTTCCCTTAGGATTTTGCAGAGTGGGGCATGATTGGAATGATTGAAGGGTATGGTCATATGACTGGGTACATCGAGGCTTACACAGAATATTCAAGCTTAAATGCTGCTTTTGAGTTGAGAGTCTCCTTTTTTTCCCCTCTCTAAATTTGGAGACTGGGAATTGCCAGGAGATAAGTCTCTTTCTCAGAGATTATGCTGTATGAGAATGAATCTTTCTCTGAGAGTTACTGCTTTGGAAGCTGCAGAGAGAGAGAGAGGTATCCCTTTCTGTCTCTAAAGCCTGGAGACTAGGAGCTACCCGAGACTAGGTTTACCTGTCTGAAGTTTTGATGTTTTGAGGATATGTTATAATTCAGGTTAGAAACTCCGAAGCGTTTTATGAAGTCCACCTGGATTATAAGTTTCGCACTTTGAACTAGGCTAGGATAAGCATGAGATGTTTCACTTCAGGTATGATTCAAATGACACACAAGGGAGGTTTTATCAAAGAAAGTTTATTTAAGAATATAGTTAACATGTATAGAAAGAAAATTAGCAATAACTTTTATTAATTACAAATGAAAAAAAACAACCACGATAATGTATATCCCTTAACAAATATATCTAAAATGCTCCAATCAAACAAAAGTTCCCATAGACAAAACCCGTTCCTCAGGTTTAATACAGCAAAGACTAATGCTCATGTGATACTGGAACTAAGTCCTTTGGTTGGAGAATTGAAGCACTGACTTATAACTTCTAGCAGCCCTCTGGATACACCCAGAACAGTTTGAAGTCAGAACAGCTTCATAAAACACCATGAAGACTCTCTGGTCAAGCCACCAAAGCTTGTGTGGCTTTTGCTACCAAATAAACCTGTTGGACTTTAACCTGGTGTTGTTAAACTTCTTACTGTGTCCAAGCCACCAACAGCAGATTCTCTACTCCAGGAAGGCAAGAAGCCTTGCTTTCAGCTAACCAGCAGAATTTCCAAAACCAGAGGGAGAGAGAAATACTTCTTTTCAGCTTGATGTCCCTTCTAAACTAACACTGCTGCCAGCCAAAGAGAAAATGAAACCTTAAATTCACTAGGAACTGTCCAAAAATACATGATCTACCAACCAGTCTTCCTCCTAACAATGCAGGGTCGTAAAAAATCCCAGAGTAAATATAAACAACCAAATTTAACCCACTGAAGGAGCAATAAAAGGACTTCTACAAACAGCCCGGCATCAATGAGAGCTGAGGCTGTTAGAGCTGCAGAGAACATGATTTTTAAAAAATCCCTTGAAAGGATCATCACAGATATATCCTTCTCTGAAAACTGCTGTCTGGACCTCTGTCTGAAGTGTTAGAAAGCTGGAAACCTAGGTTTACGTAAGCATCTTCAGTTTTGTACTAACCCGTTCTGTAGAAGGGATTTATGTCTATGGGGGATACTGCTAATTTGGAACAATAGCGATAGCTAGCTGTTAAGAATAACAATTTGTGATGTTTAAGTATTTGGTGGGTGGCATGGTGGCATAGTGGCACAACATTAACCTGGGTCTCTTGGTATTTTTGCTCAGTCTCTCTAAAGAAAGATACTGCTGCCTTGGCTGTAACCTTCAGAAAATCATAATACGATTATTGGGATGAATATCTTCTCTCTCTGTTGACTCTTAAATAGAGCATAAATGTTCGTCTGCTGCCAGAGAAGCTTCCAGCCTCATTAATATATTTTAAATGTTAAATGTCACCCTGGGAGCCCTTTGTTCCACCTGACTAAAAGTGGGTTAGAGCTGGCTTTTCAACATACTTCCTTTATTTGCCTATTTAACGCCCCATCTACAACCATTCCCCCAAGTGTACTTCTTTCTTGTCTTCCCCTCATTCTTTCCGCAATCTCTCTTCCTCTTTCTGTCTCTTTTTCTCTTCTTTAATTTTTGTCTGTCTCCCCTATGTCGCAGATTTTGAAGAAACTAATCGCTATAGCGATAAAGCCACTTGAAATATAACATTCAACTTGATTGCAGCATATCTACACAGATTACATTACCTTCTTTTAAAATAGCGTGTTAATATTTACAAATCCTGCAATCCAAAGGCACTATCATGACAGTCTTCACCTCAGGTGACATCTGTTAACTCGGGGCAGTTGCAATAAAAGGTCTCAAGTGTTGGTTTATAAGTGAAAAATTGCACATAATGTTAGTCCTGGCACTCTCCGAGACTGCATTTTAGCAGCATAAGGACATGAGTGACTTACTGATAACAGTTCATCAGAGCCAAGTGCACAAATTAAAATGAGGCGCAAGTGATACAGAATGGACTGTGTAAAATATAACGGCGCACTGTTGTGTAATATATATGAATTTATGATAATGAGGTTGCAAGCTGGAAATATTATTTTGCAAAACAGAGACAATACCAGCTAAGGACAGGGCAAGCAGTTATGACGATGGAATAAGATCATGTTTGGCAGGAGGCTTCAATCCACGACTGCTTACGTAGCATTAATGCTTACTTTCTGTAAATTCAGTAACATTGGGCAGGATTTAGCGAGCTTATTAGCTGTGGGTGCAAATCCCGTAACGGCCGCTAAATCTCACGAGAGGCCAATCACAGGATTTGTGCCGGTGAGATTTTGCAATGCGATCTTCCTGGGCCCTCCCCGATGACGCGATCGGGTTCACATCCTTCCTGGGTGTGAACTTGATTTGCATGAATTTGAATCCAGTATATTACACTTCGCGCAGTTAACGTCACATCTTCTGGCCTCACTGAATCACCCCACCCGTCAAGCATGACGTGATGCAAGGGCCCGATTAGTTGAATGTAGCTTGGATACGTGCATAGAGTGGCCTTCAATACCATTGGATTTGAATGGGGAAAATCAAACCGACATAACGCACCACAACCTAAGCGAAATAGCATAAAGTTTCTGCTTTTTGGGGGATAATTGGTTTTAAACTAACCCAAGCTGATAGGTTGGAAATCTTCTCTTTCTGGCAGCTCAAACTTTATGAGTTCTGCACATGCTACAGAGAAAATTCTGGGCAAAACTGTTGTGACCTCTTTTTTGGTTCAAAATGGAGGCAAGAACCCCCAATTTCCTGGGGCTATGTTCCAGGCCCAAATGGCTGTAAAAGTGTCTCCAATGCCCGATTGGTTCAGGTAATTTTTTGGCATTCCCAGTGGCCACCTCAAACAGATGTTAGGCCCCTTCCCTATGTTAATTAGATCCTAATTGTTGTTTCACCAACCCATTCCAAAATTCAGCACACTCCATGGTGAGCAGGCACCGCTCCGTTTTTCAGATTCCTCTGTATCTTGAAGCATCAGTAGATGCCGCCAACTGTTTTTGTTTCTAATTCAACTTAATGTATGGCCGGGGCAGGGAAATTGTTTCTCCAGGGACCACGGAAGAACTGCGAGGGCCAATAATGATCAGCCCTTGTCGGGAAGTTGATGGCATCAGATCGGTCACATTATTTCCAGCCGACTTTATGTCAGTAACATTGGGGGAGCCCAAAACTAGATACCAGCAACGCAAGATAGTCACCAATACTTTCAATCAGGAATTCAGGAAAAAAACATCTCTGCCTCAGAGAGTGGTCAGTTTACACAGGATGCCTGAATGTACCACTCAGATTAAGAATACCTCCGGCTGTGATGTGTAACAAGAGCATAAATGTATTTATGGATGCATTAAAAAGGCCAAACAGAAAATCTTTTTTTTTTTAAATGCATTTGCAATGCACCTTAACCAGAGGAATTATTAGTTTATTGGTAGTCAATTATGTCATGGAGATGAGAAAAATTGCACTGTATGATCCAATTGAAAATGTATGCAAAGGGGATCAAAGGTTACGGGGAAAAGGTGGGAGAATGGGGTTCAGAAACCTATCAGCCATGATTGAATAGCAGAGCAGACTCGATGGGCCGAATGGCCTAATTCTCCTCCTAAATCTTATGGTCTAATTCTTGTTGCTAAACACAGTGAGGATGAAAAAAACCTGTTTCTTTTTCCACAGAAAATGATTACCATGTTTTCACTCCTTGGAGTTCAAAAGCAATAACTTACACAAAATTAATGATTGATCCTTTGGTACAAATTACACAAATTTAGTGAGCCTTGTTAGACCATGTTGGTACTGTTGAATTAAAATATATAGATGGCTTCCAGCTATCAGGAATTATGCCAATATACACAGTCTCTTCAGTTTGTGAGCAACATTTACAGATGAAGTGTTGGATGTTTTTACAGCCATAACAATACAATAATGCTCCTGTCCCTGAAGGTTACTCATGAGCCAAACAAATGTCTTTTCCAATGAGATTCAACAGTCTGGAAAATTGCATGGCCATGAGCCTATTTTACCCCTAAGCTGTGAGATGATAAACAATGTTACAATGCATTATTATTGTATAAGATTTCTGTAGTGTGAAATCAAAGGTCAAATGGACTTGTGCTAAGCTTATTTCCTCATGTTTCGTTTTCAGCAGTTCTCGTTGTCAGTTCAAAGAGCTGTTACGACTAGCTTTAACATTCGTTCTGTTATTTCGATGGGTTTCAGGTAACTTATGTTTGACCTTTGATGTTCAAAGTCAATAATGTTAGATTTGTTCCAATAGTCACAGCATCAGCTAGACTTTAGTCCAAAAGGATAAAAATGAAATTTTTATAGGTAGGGTTGCTCACCTTCTTATAAATTTAGTTAATATTTGTATCTATTATTGTTTAAATGATTGTGACAGCCTGACTCTCCACAATGCCTGGGCGAGGGAGCTGAGGAGGTTCTTGAGGCAGAGATTGCATTAGACAAAATGGAAGTAGCTTTGCATGGTCCTTTTGATTCCCTGGAATGGTTTTGATTGCTTGAGTGGATCAAATATCACTTTATTTTGCTTTTCCCAGGCAATTACTTGGCTGCAGTAGGCATGAGGGAAGGTTGGGTTGGGGTACCGAGGGACTGTAATGACTTCAGTCAGGCCACTTATGTTGGCCAATTGGAGTATGAACTCCCTGATTAAGGAGTCAATTGGTGGGCCAATCAGGGAGACGTTTCCTTGTATTTAATCGGGAGTGTCAGTTCCTCTGGCACTCCCGAAGGTAGACTGCTGACTGATAGCACTCTGCGCACTGCTGTTGGAATTGTAAATAAAGGGATTTTGGTGAAGGGACTTCTGCCTCTGAAGACTTATTACAGGGACCGACAATTTTGTCACGATATTCCAGCTGTCATGAGTGTGGGGCAGGTTGGATGGAGAAGCTGATATCTTCCTAATTGTCAATATCACATGTTAGTAGAGGATTTTCACAGTAACTTCATTGCAGTGTTAATGTAAGCCTACTTGTGATACTAATAAATAAACTTACAACCTAAAACTTGTGTACTGAGCTGAGTGGATAATTCAAAAGGATTTTTAAAAAGTATTTGGACCAAGTTCATTGCCAGAGTCTGTTTCTACTCTTTCTTATTCGTAGCTGTTGCTAATTTTAGTTGGGTAGTTTAATTCTTGGTGGTAAATGTTAATTGGCACATGCTATATCTGTTCGCTAGTGGTTTGCTGCTGTTCTGACAATCTGAAAGTGAAGTAATAAAATGCAAAAAGAATTTGCAAGTATGCAAATAATATGAAAACAGACATATGCCACGGGCCTATGGGGTGCAGTTAACCAAATACATGCCACCATACTCTTTTACAGAACTTTTTCTTTATTATTTACAGATGATGCACTGTTTTATACTGATCATGAGTAATCTTATGTGGTTTACCACAGGGTGATGTTACACATCAAGTGCAATCGCATGACCCAATTCCCTGACTAGTTTACCCAATGTCCAGGCTAGTTTACCCAATGCCCTGGCTGGCTTACCCAATGCCCTGACTAGTTTAGCTCACCAATGCCCTGGCTAGTTTACCCAATTCCCAGGCTAGCTTACCTAATGCCCTGGCTAGTTTACCCAATTCCCAGGCTAGCTTACCTAATGCCCTGGCTAGTTTACCTAATGCCCTGGCTAGGTCACCTCAGAGCTGAGTGCAAAATTCTCTCCTGCCAGTACACAGACTACATTACCACAGCCCCTGTAGTTCCTCCTTGAGGAGACACATGGCAACTAGGTATCCTATGGTTCTAGGCTGAACCGCATGGGTGAAAGATCACCACCCACTGCTCTGTGGATCTGGCTCGGGAAAGTCAAAAGCACTGGAATGGAATCCTATAGGTGTTTGGTGATCCCTTTAAGCAAGCATGTTCTGGCAATTCCTGTAACACAGTGGGCTTCAGTTGGAGGGTCTCCTGTCCGTCCACTGGTTTCAATCCATTGGCCAAGAGGGAGAAATAGATGCTGGAAAAGCCTAAGTTATGCACCAAAAAAAAACAAATGGAGAAGAGACTTGACCCTTAGTAACAAAGGGAGAGGACACTTTATCCTTATACTTCCCAGTGATGGAACCAATATGCAGTTTACAAATGACAAAAACAGCACAATTGGTGTAAAGGCAGAACAGCAAGGATGGCGCTCACTGATGGGGAGAATCATTGTATTCAGTCTTCGCCTGCCTCAAGCTGGGCAGCCCTCAATCAACTGACCTTCACTCGTGGGTGCGTGAAGATTAGGGACCCTAAACTGACAAGCACATCAAAAAAAAGGTGAAGATACTCTGGATGAGAAGCTAGAATGATAAGACTATGTGTCCTGGCATGTCTGAAGAAATGGAGTCAACAGACCATCTATATGCAACAGCATTGGTCAACCATGAGCTGGAAAAGTTTAACATCAACACTGCTGTTCTTTAAGAGACCAGATTGGCCAACACTGGCTCAATTACACCTTTTACTGGTATGGCGAAAGTGCAGATGAACACCATGAACATGGAGAGGGTTTTGCTGTCAAATTTTCATAAGTAGTTGAGATGCCAGTTACAATCTCTGAGTATGTCATATCTCTTTGTTTACCGTCAGATGGGAATTTTGGCATTTTCTTCTACGTTTATGCAGTAACTATGGGCAGGATCTTATCATATTTTTTCAAAGTGTCCGGCTCAGAGTAAAAACCGATCTGTAGCTCTCCAGTTGCACAACCCAGTTTTCTCTCCAGATATTGAGCGCCTCTGATTAAAAAAAGAGTGGGCAGGGTTTACACTGTCACTCTGGTGGGACAGGGCCTGATCGAGCTGGCATAGCTGGCTCCACTAAGACCAGGGTGTCATCTGTAAAGGGCACCCTGATCAGAAGTGAACAACAACTCCCCATTCTCCCCGTCCCCTCACCATGGTATCAGGGGGCTCCCATCCCCAGACAATCATTGGGGGCTCCACCCTCCCACCACCACAGAAGTTTTGCCTGTGTTCTCCACCACCTTTCCTGCCAGTACCCACTCACTCACCCCATGCCTGAGGATTCCTCCTCACTACTCGTGCTCCCCTCAACTGCACATAAATGGTACCTCCCTCATGGGCCTCCCACAAGAGCCCATCCCTGGCACTGCTCCCTGGCACAGGTTGGCACTGCCAGGTTGGTACAGCTGTGCCAACCTGGCAGTTCCAACCTGTGCCAGGAGGCAGTGCCATGGGGCAGTGTTAGGGCATATCCCTTTCCCCCAGGGGCAATACTTACCTTTGCAATCCCCAAGGGGGATCCCCTTGACTGATTCACATTTTTAAAAAGCTGTTGTAAACTTAACAGTCATTATGTCACATTGGCGGGGTTTGAATATTCAGTGAGGCCGCTCATGTGGTGGGGAGGAGGGGGGGTAATGATATTAAAATGTATTCAGATTCACTAAAATGAGGTTCTCACTCTTTGTGGATGTGAACTTTGCAACGGCACTGGCAAAGGGCAGAGAAAATCAGGAAACGTGATCTCTCCGGAGAGAATCCTGTTTCCCGATTCTCTCCAGATTTCCTGCCAACATCTCCCTGATGGCGAATATGGGCTGACAATCGACCCCCATGTTTGCCAATGCTGAAGACTTCTGAAATCACTGCTGAAAGATATTCTGGAGATATTCTAGTTGTGCCACATGGAGAGAAGTTATTTATCCTGGGGCATTTTCAGGCAAAAGTTGGATCAGAAAGTTACATGGCAAATGTGTCTTGGTCATCATGGCATTGGCAAGATCAGCAAAAATGGAGAGCAACTAATGGAACTTTGTACACAGTGTAGATTCTACATTACCAAAACCTTCTTCCAGGACAGATATTGACACAAGGGTGTCATGGCACCATCCAAGATCTGGCCACTCACACCAACTTGACATCGTCGACAATTGAGGAAAATCAAGATTAAAAATGAAATTGGGATAAAATAAAGAAATTGGATGAAAGGGGAACTGATGAGACTAGCTGCTTGAAGGGGTGTTTTTGATCTCCGAGTTAATGCAGCAGTAGGAAAACCCAATTGATTAGGGGAAAATGATGGTGTATAGAAGAGGTGACTTCAAAGTAAAAAGATAAGGGAATAATTTGCACCTATATGCTGAAAATCTGGTTCATGGTGTGGATAACATCAAAGGGAAAAATGATATGTCCAGAGCAAGATACTTGGAGAAGTAGAGAAGTAGCTACCACCATTGCCACAGCCAGCTGTAGAAAGCAGGCCGTCCTGAAAACAAGTTGTTGCCAAAAGGCTGCTGGTTAAAACAAAACTCTAACCCAGAGAAGAATTTCTATGCTGAACTGCAGGAATAGGGCTGTACTGAGGTTCACGAGGGAGGAAAGTTGCACTCAGACACATGACAGTCGAGGTGATGTGGGGGGGAGGCGGGGTTGGGTGGGGGGGCGCTGGGCGGGAAGGGGGGTGTTATATTTTCAACTGTGTAAGTGGGGATGGGTGAGGTCCACATGGGCCATCGGCACATCCACTTCAATATGTTCAAAACAAACAGAAACACAACACAATCGAATCAAGGAATACAGGGGGTGGATGGAAAGGCCTGTGAGGCCACAGGATGTTTTGCTGAAGTCGGGTTTGTGAATAGTTATTGATTTGATCTGATTTGATTTATTATTGTCACATGTATTAGTATACAGTGAAAAGTATCGTTTCTTGCGCGCTATACAAACAAAGCATACCGTTCATAGAGAAGGAAATGAGAGAGTGCAGAACGTAGTGTTACAGTCATAACTAGAGTGTAAAGAAAGATCAACTTAATGCAAGGTAGGTCCGTTGAAAAATCTGACAGCAGCAGAGAAGAAGCTGCTCTTGAGTCAGTTGGTACGTGACTTCAGATTTTTGTATCTTTTTCCCGATGGAAGAAGGTGGAAGAGAGAATGTCCGGGGTGCGTGGGGCCCTTAATTATGCTGGCTGCTTTGTCGAGGTAGCAGAAAGTGTAGACAGAGTCAATGGATGGGAGGCTGGTTTGCGTTTTGGATTGGGCTACATTCACAACATTTTGTAGTTTCTTGCGGTCTTGGGCAGAGCAGGAGCCACACCAAGCTGTGATACAACCAGAAAGAATGCTTTCTATGGTGCATCTGTAAAGGTTGGTGAGGGTCGTCGCTGACATGCCAAATTTCCTTAGTCTTCTGAGAAAGTAGACGTATTGGTGGGTTTTCCTAGCTCTCATGTCGGCATGGGAGGATCAGCCAGGTTGGTTGATGATCTGGCCACCTAAAACCTTGAAGCTTTCAATCATTTCTACTTGGTCCCTTTGTATACTTCATATTGGGACAGAAGGGGATGCGAACTCCTTGGTAGTTTCAGTACAACTTTAATGTGGGAGTAATTGCCACTTAGTGCGAGAAGCAGAACAGTAACCCACTCTCCATCAATGACATTCTTCACAGTAATGAGTACAAAAGGATACAATACCAAAGACAATAAGAATGAAGTACAGGCGAGAGTTAGTATACAGTACATTTCTGTTGGTATGCAAGACATGCATGACCATACAACTAACTTTGTCATATCGATTTGAATAGCCCATTGCATCATGACATTCAATTTATGTAATCACACATTCACTGCTGCTAAGCTGGTGACTTTACATCTGTGTCGTAACCCAGGATATAAGTTAATGGCAGACCTCGCAAAGTTTAATTTTGGTTAGGACAGAAGTCAGTGATTATAAATCAACATTTATCTTCCTACGGATCTAACGCTTGATTGAATTTCATCTGCTCTCTGGAGGTGAGATATTGCAGCTGTTATCAGTCTTAGCCATGGTCTGTTAGAAACGGAATTGAAACATCTAAAACCTGTTTCACTTGCACTCAATCACTAAGCAAGGAGACACCATTCATATATCCATTAGACTGGACAGTTTTCAAGCTATCAGAGGTGATGGGAACACTCTATTTTGCCAACTAATTATTTCCAATAGATTGCTGGCAAAGTTTGGAACATCATCTACGTTTAAATTTTATTGGCATCCAATTCCAGTTCGCGACTTCTCAGGTAATGAAACCAGCATACAGCAAGACCTGGACAACATTCAGATTTGGGCTTACTTGGGCAAGTAACGTTCATGCCATACAAATGTAGGGCAATGACCATGTCCAACAAGAGAAAACCAAGCAAACAATCTCTCTTTGATGTTTAACAGCAGGCCAGCGATCTGGTGTGTTTCCCATGTGTAGATAATTAATGAGGCAAAAACCTGCCATTGCAGCTGGCAGGAACAAGGTCAGTTTTCACGTCCGCTCCCACACTTAGTGCAATGCGGGGAAACTTGCGCCCAAGGTTTCAGAACCTCCAAAGCAGATGTCAACTCTCAAACGAGGCATCAGCAGAGGTTGTCCTGTATCACTGGCAAGGGAAAAAAACTTCATATGTGGCACTTGTGACATGTCTTTCCAGAATTGGCTTGTTCAGTCATCAAAGGGAGGGCAGCAAAGGATCTCGTCTGACCTCAACAAAGATCTGAGGCTGTATTCCCATCGTCTCTCGTAGATGGAAAAATGCCAGGAGGTAAATCACTAATACCAATCACCAAGGGGGCAATTTTCATTTTGTCAGCACTCTGTTTGCATTTGAAAGCTGGATCGAAAACACATGGAAAATAGAGCACTGCTGGCGGTCTACACATTCTGATTCTTCGGCAGACTTTAACTTAAATGGTCAAAAGTCCCAACAGAAATTGGTGGGAGATTAATGAATGAATGCAAAAATATTTAGATGATATGAGCTTTAGAAATCAGCAAGTGACCATTTTGAGCACCCTTTCAAGGGATCTTAGCTATAGTCAATGAAAGCTGACAACTAGTTTCACACTCATTTATACTCAATCATTTCCGATCGCGAGCCTCACCATTTCTATATTTAACCTCCTTGCTGTTGTTGCTGCAAAGACTGCTCCTGCTGCTCAAAGCCATTGTTCTACTTCACTTCTGTGCTTCCACCCCTTCGCCTATGAGTTTGCTGCAAGCCCTTCACACTCTGTGAAACTTTAGCAACAGAGGTAGGCCATGCAGTTCCTCGAGTCGGTTCAACCATTTGTGGCAGATCTTTACCTTACGGGCAGCATGGTGGCACAGTGGTTAGCACTGCTGCCTCACAGCGCCAGGGAACCGGGTTCAATTCCAGCCTTGGGTGACTGTCTGAGAGAAGTTTGCACTTTCTCCTTGTGTCTGCATGGGTTTCCTTCGGGTGCTCTGGTTTTCTCCCACAGTCCAAAGATGTACAGATTAGGCGGATTGGCCATGCTAAATTGCCTCTTAGTGTCCCAAGTGGGGTGGCACGGTAGCACAGTGGTTAGCACTGCTGCTTCACAGCTCCAGGGACCTGGGTTTGATTCCCGGCTTGGGTCACTGTCTGTGTGGAGTTTGCACATTCCCTTCGTGTCTGCATGGGTTTCCTCCGGGTGCTCTGGTTTCCTCCCACAGTCCAAAGATGTGCGGGTTAGGTTGATTGGCCATGCTAAAATTGCCCTTAGTGTCCTGGGATGCATAGGTTAGAGGGATTAGTGGGTAAATATGTAGGGATATGGGGGTAGGGTCTGGGTAGGATTGTGGTCAGTGCAGACTCGATGGGGCGAATGGCCTTTCTCTGTACTGTAGGGTTTCTAAGATTCTAAGATGTGTAGATTAGGGGACTAGCGGGGTAAATATGGAGATAGAGTGGGATGTTCTTGGAGAGTCAGTGCGCACTCGATAGGTTGAATGGCCTCTTTCTGCACTATTGATTCTATGATTAACTGTATTTTCCTACCTTAGATTCATATCCCTTGGTATCCTTACAATGACAACAGAAACAAATTGTATTTATACAGCCTTTAACATAATAAAATGTCTTGAGATGCTTCACAGAGCAATACAAAACAAAATATGGCAGTCAACCACAGACAGAGATATTGGGGCAAATGGTCAAAAGCTTGATTTTAAGGAATGTCTTGAAAGTAGAAAGAGGTGAAGAGGTTTAGAAATGGAATTTCAGAGCTTAGGGCTTTGACAGCTGAAGGATTAGCGTTAGTCATGAGTAAAATTGGAGGGACTCAAGAAGCCAGAATTAAAAGAGAGCAGATATTTTGGAGGTTTGTTGGGCTTGCGGAGGTTACAGAGAGAGGGAAGGGTGAGGTCTTGGATGGTTCTGAAAACAAGTATGAGAATTTTAAAACCAAGACATTAACCAGGAGCCAGTGAGGTCAGCAAGCACAAAAATGATGGATGCACGAGATTTGATGCGAGTTAAGGCATAGACAGCGGAGGTTTGATTGACCTCCAGATTGTGGGATTGAGCGATGTCGGAGACCAGCCAGGAATATGTTGGAAAAGGCAAGTCCAGTGGTAATGGAAGCATGAGTAACGGTTTCAGCAGCAGGCGCATTGAGTCAAGGGAAGAGTTGCAGAGGTTGAAATAGGTGATCTTAGGGATGGCATTGACACGTCAGTGGTTAACAATGCTGCCTCACAGTGCCCAGATCCCGGGTTCAATTCCAACCTTGGGTCACTGTTTGTGTGGAGTTTGCACATTGGCTGGTATTTTACGACCTTGCTCGGGTGAGGTTCATAAAACCCTGCCTGAGGTTAATGGAGAATACCATTCTGCGAGCTGTGCCCGCCCCGATTCCGACCATTCTCTCCATGTCTGAGTAGATTTCCTCTGGGTGCCCTGGTATCATCTCACAATCCAAAATGTGCAGTTATGTTGATTGGCCATGCTAAATTGTCTCTCAGTGTCAAGCAATGTGTGGGTTGGGTGGGTTAGCAGTGGTAAATGCGTGGGGTTATGGGGATAGGGTGGGGGGGAGAGTCAGTGTAGACTTGATGGGCAGAATCACCTCCTTCTCTAGGGATTCTATGGATTCTATATGGTCAGTAGCTCATCTCTGTGTCAAGAATGATACCAAGCTTGGGAACAGTCTGGTTCAGCCTCAGGCAGTTACCAGCGAGAGGGATAGAATCAGTAGCTGGGGCACAGAATTTATGGCAGGAATTGAAGAAAATGGCTTCAGTCTTCCCAAGTCGGAGGAAACCTCTGCTCATCCAGCACTGGCTGTCGGACAAGCAGCCTGACAAGTTAAAGATAGCGGAGGAACGGAGGGAGGTTTTTGGTGACATGGAGCTTGGTGCTGTCAGCATACTGGTGAAAACTGACACTGTGTTTTTGGATGATGTTGCCAAGAGGCAGCATGTAGGCAAGCAAAGGGATTACCCCAAAAAAATCTGTCAACCTCAGTCCGAGAAAACTGACCCAGCATTACATCCTGTTCCTCTGACTATGGATGAAGTGATTGGAAATAAAAAATTCAAAAGATGTAAAATGAACAATCAATTTACTCTCGCCCATTTTGAGCTCCCACGCAAAGTTAAAATTACCCCTGCCAGGATGATGCGAGGGACGAGAAACCAGTTCAAAGGGGAGACTTGAGGTGCTGGGGCTATGTTCACAGGGATAGAGAAAATTACAAAGGCTTTTGATAGATTGTGTTTGACAGAACAATTTCCTCTGACAAAGTGGTCACTGACTCTAATTGTCACAGAGACAGTGAAGAGCGAAGATAGGAGCGATTTATTCATATTACCAATAGTTGGGCCACAGAATGCTTTGCTGCAGGCACTGGTTGAGGCGATCACATTGTATCTTTTAAGGAAATATTGGATAAAATCAGAAACAACGGATGATATAAAGCTGGGGGTGGGTGGGGTTTGGGGGGGGTGGTGGGGAGGGAGGGGGGGTGGGGAGAGGGTAGCGGCATAGAGTAGGGATTAATTTTGGAGTTACCTCAGCGAAAAGTAGGAAGAAATACAATGGATGTAAGTGCAATGGATAATCCTCTTCCAAGCTGTATATTTTGATGGCGCTATTCATTTGGCATCTCGTCCCTGGGCATCAATCAGGCCTGGACCAAGGGTACATCAGTAACTTTGCAAACACAAGTGAGGCACGCTCTTCATTCTCAATATGTACCAATCACCCCTTAATTACAACCATAAGCTTAGAAAGTTAACTCTATTAGCAGGATTGTGTAACCAACCCCGATACTGAATATCAAAGGTCAATGTAAAACATAACCAAGTCTTTGTTCAAACAATAAATGTCAAATGACAAGCAAACCTTAGACGTAGTTTTATTATTTGAAAAGATAAATGCATGTTAATTTGGATATAATTGACTGAATACTTGTAAAGGTTCATTGCTCTCACAATATTTCATCATCAATTAAATGGTTGGGTGGAGTAAAGCTGCCTAACTTTGACAATAACATCGCAGGAATGTATACAGGATTTTAAACTTTTGATTCTTACTACATTACTAAAAGATTTATTGCTTGTCAGACCTTGAAAGAGTTTCTTATAACTTAGGGATAAGATTTGCATCAGGCCTTATATTTCCGGCATCCACATATTTTGTTTGTTTGTGCAAAAAGAAACATCTACGTTGCGGAAAGAGGTAAAGCTATAAAATGGTGGAATTAGGAAACTTGTGAGCCTGGTGCATTAGGAATAAGTCATTCATGTAAAGTTGTGCCTGACTGAAGATGCCACTGCTAAATACCACTTCAGGCATTGAGAAAGGCTGCAATCTGCTTCACTCCTCAGTGATAAATCTGACGCCCATCGCCCCAAATCCTTGCTAACTTCTCATTCCCTGCCGTGAGTATGGTCGCCTGCGGATCGAAGCGTTGGATACCTGGCACCAAGGATCACACCGTGTTCCTGTGTCAAATCTACCGCAAACCTTGCTTAGGGCCCACCTCACTCATCTTGCCTCCTCCCTCAAGGGGTGCTGCTTGAATCTGGTGCGGCTAACATGCTACTGCAAACATACAGGCTTCAGAAACTGTCGAACATAGGGTGGTGATTTATTGTTGACAGACCGGGATGATGAAATGATGGTTGAAATAATCAAAGATGGCGCCGGAGCGAGGCGACTGCTTGCGAGCTGTCCCCAGCATACCCTCAAATTCTACCTTTTACACTCGTTCTATGCTCTGACTGATCTTTCTCTACACCCTAGCTGTGACACTATATTCTGCACTTTCTCCTTTCCTGTACTCTGTGTACGGTATGCTTTGTCTGTATTCTGCACAAGATACAATACTTTTCACTGTATCCCAACACATATGACAATAATAAATGGAAACAAAAACAAAAGATCCTGTCAAAGATGGATTTTACCAATGGTAGCACCAGAAATGGAAGATAAATTGCTATCAAGGAGGTGAAAGGGGCAGTGTGTGGGTGTAGTACTGTGTATTTTTGGTTAATATTGGTAGACCCATTAAAACCTTTTCACCAACCTCTCTGGGACCGCAGAATCCCAATTTGACAATTCCCACTTTATGATACGACATGCACATGAGGATTTACCAGACAATCTGAAATTAATTGAGCATCTTCAAATGCTCCAGTTCATTATGGGCAATATAAGATTATAACGTTTTGTACTAATTGCTGAGTAAATGACTTTGACATTATTGAAACTGTTCACTGTTTCTAGGAGCCGGAATGTTCTTGCACCCAAGTAAAGAAACTGTCAGAAGCTCCTCTCAAAGAAAATAAACAGAGACACATCCACGTGGTCATGTGTAAATGAGTGCCAACAGTGTGCAGATATTTCTCCAGCAAAGCTCCAGAAATGAAACTATAATTTGCCTCTTACAGGGCACAGCTTGGAGATATGACAGAAAGTCATAAATCATTGTCACTAAACCTCTTCATCAGAAATAAGAGGTTCCGGAATTCTGGCATCATTGGTTGCCTGCAGCAAGCAATGTTTGTGATGACAGATGGGAACTTTTGGCTGCACCAAAGGTCTAAAAAAAAATTGGCCCCTAGTGACGTAATTGCATATAGAACCATAGAATTCCTACAGTTCAGAAGGAGGTCTTTTGGCCCATTTAGTCTGCATCGACTCTCCAACAGAGCATCCTACCCAGGCCCTATCCCCATAACCCCATGTATTACCCCACTAATCCCCCTAACCTACACATCTTGGGACACTAAGTGGCAATTTAGCATGGCCAATTCACCGAACCTGCGCATCTTGGGACACTAAGAGGCAATTTAGCATGGCCAATCCCCCTAATCTACACATCTTGGGACACTAAGGGGCAATTTAGCATGGCCAATCCCCCTAACCTACACATCTTAGGGCGCTAAGGAGCAACTTAGCATGGCCAATCCACCAAACCCGTACATCATTCACCCACTAAAAAATCACAATGTTGTGGACACAATGTCATTGGTTTGTATGCACCTACATAAGAGCACAACAACATGAGAAATAGGAAGAGCAATGGGCCATACAACCCTTTGAACCTGCTCTGCCATTTAATAAGATTGTGGCTGATTCTTGACCTCAGCTCCACTGTCCTGTCTCAATCCCCATATCCCTTGATTCCATTGGAGTGCAAAATTTATGGATCTCAATCTTGAACATACCCAATGGCTGAGCCTCCACAGTCCTCTGGGTCAAAAATCTCAAAGATTCACAATCCTCATCTCAGTCCAAAGTGTCCGTCCTATTATCCTAAAACAATACGGCCCTCGTTCTGGACTATTCAGCCAGGGCAAGTAGCCTTTTTGGCATCTACCCTTTTCAGGCTTCTCAGGATCTTATACGATTTCAATGAGATCATCTATCATTCTTCTAAAACCCAGAGAAGATAGGCCCATAGAACAATCCTTTCTTTCAAGGAATGAATCTAGTGAACCTTCATTGCACCCCTGTAAGGTAAGTGTATCTTTCCTAAGATATGGAGAGCTTTTAACTTGGAGTGCAACATCTTGCTTGAGGAATTATTGTGGTTGCATGTTACTAAAGCTATCTGTAGATGAGAATCAGTAGATACATAAATGTAAAGAGTACGTGGCTGACTTTATCTTTGCAACATTAGTATGTCAATTGCATTACTTGCAGCAGCAACGTAACGCATTTTAAATTGGAAATAATTGTGGCCGTGACATAACTATGCAGTTAACAACAACATCAGTTCAAATTAATTTCAATATCAATTAATCCCAGGATTTGAGCCAAGTTAAGAACAGTCAAGAGAGCCCAAATGCTGTAAGAATGTCTTACCCCGACAGTTGAAGTGACTAATGCAACAGTAATGATTATATCTCAATGTAGAATGACAGCAGTGGATGATAGATGGAGGTGGCAAAAAGCAATACAGTTAAATGTCATGAAGGGAATAACTTGAACAAAAACAGCAAAATGCAATCATCCCAAAAGGTTGTAATCATGTTTTTTAAAATATTTTTTGGCATTGCATGAGTTTTCTTAAGAAAACCAATCAAACTATGAATACACACTCACTAATTACCGCGGAGATGCTTTATAGATATAAGCTTGCACTGTGTTTAATGCGCATGGTTCTGAGTTTCCTATGCTGGATAGAAGGTGCAATTCTGTCAGTTTTCCCATGGTGGGGAGGGCTTTAATTTGTAGAGGATTCTGCTATAAAGAGCAGCAGTACCAATAATAGGTTTTGGATGGATTTTTTATCATCCATCCTTATATCTGTCATAACTACCTTCCAGTCCACCTTTCTAATAAGCACTTTTATGAAATAATTTCTTGCCATTAGCCGCAGATAAAGATGGAAGTGGTCTCGAAGGCAAACGATTGATACTTCATTGAATGAAACAATTTTTTTTAACTAATAACTTTGTGGTGCTTCCATCTTTTAGGGACTTTTTTGCTTGTTCATCTGAAGCTTTCGGCATTCATTCCTTTTGCTCATGGCAAATTTATCTCATTTGGGAGTAACTGTCAGATGAAATATCTAATGGTCGGAGTATGGAGTTCCCAATAGGGATACTATCATTTTCATCTTTCAAGAGAGGAGGAACCAGAGGCTATATAGAGTAGTAAATATTGGTATTCAGAGGGATTTGGGTATCCTTATACACAAAACATGAAAGATTAGCATGCAGGTATGTCAAATAATTAGGAAAGCCAATGGTATGTTAACCTTTATTGAAAGGAGGTTGAAGTAAGCAAATCATGCCGCAATTATGCACAGACTTGGTGAGACCACAATTCACCAAAGATCCTTAGACAGCACCTTCCAAACCCACGACCACTTCCATCTAGAAGGACAAGGGCAGCAGATACATGGGAACAGCACCACCTGCAAGTTCCCCTCCAAGCCACTCACCATCCTGACTTGGAAATATATCACCATTCCTTCGCAGTCACTGGGTCAAAGTCCTGGAATTCCCTCCCTAATGGCATTGTGGGTCAACTCACAGAACATGGACTGCAGCGATTCAAGAAGGCAGCTCACCACCACCTTCTGAGGGGCACTAGGGATGGGCAATAAATGCTGGCCAGCCAGTGACCCCCATGTCCCATGAATGAATTTTTAAAAAACACCTGGAATACACTGTACAGTTTTAGTCTCCTTACTTAAAAAAGGATATGCTTGCTTTAGAGGGGTGCAAGCAAGGTTTGCTAGATTAATTCCTGGGTAAGGAGTTGTCCTATGAAACTAGATTTGGTAGAAAAGACTTATATTCTCTACAGTTTAGATGAATGAGAACTAATCTCAAAGAACAAACAAAGAACAAAGAACAGTACAGCACAGGAACAGGTCCTTCGGCCCTCCAAGCCTGCGCCGATCATGTTGTCCTATTATTGAAACATATCTTTCGAGCCCTTGATGGGGTTGATTTGAGGAGCTGTTTCCTTAACTGAAGAGCCTGGAACTACGGGTCATATTCTCTGGGTTAGGGAGTGGCCGTTGAGAACTGAAATAGGGAGAAATATCTTCACCCAGATGGTTATGGATATTTGAAATTCTCTACCCTATGGATGCTCGTATGCTGTGTATGCTCAATGCTGAGATTGATAAACTAACAAGTGTTGGGCACCAATGGAATCATGAGATTATGGTAATAGGGGAACTAAATGGAGTTGATGTAGAAGATCAACTATAAACAAAATTTTACGGTTCCCCCGCAAGTGGATTTGCAGGCTGGGGATGGGGGTTGTAAAATTCCCTGTGTGACCTTCCCACCCACTGTGACTGGTCTGTAGTTTTATGTAGGGCAGGTAAGGCCTAGGCTGGCCTATACACCAATTGAGGATCTTAAAAACTGCTTCCTATTCCAATTTTGAGGCTGATGGGAGGAGTTTGGTGGCAAGGGGTAAACTTAGCAGGTCAGCTTGATGGGACTCAAGTGGAAAGGGAGGTGTCACTACCTCAAGTGCCCCTTTCCACATCCCTCCAAGGTCAAGGCCCTGCAAGGGCTCCCTCCGCTCACAGCCTCTCCATCAGGAGCCCTCACTGCTGAAACTAGCACAGGCCTCACTTCCCCTTGCAGCTGTGGGACCCCCCCACCTCCCCACCCTCATCCCCACAATCCCACCACATATCCCCTCCACCCCCTCCCTTCACCACACTTCTCTGGTGCGGGACTCTGGAATATAAAATATGCCAACTGTTTGAATTCCCCATCGGCATGTTGACACAGTGGTTAGCACTGCTGCCTCACAGCGCCAGGGACCTGGGTTCAATTCCTGTCTTGGGTGATCGTGTGGAATTTGCACGTTTTCCCTGTGTCTGCTTGGATTTTTTCCGGATACTCCTGTTTTCCCCCACAAGCCAAAGATGTGCGGGTTAGGTTGATTGGCCATGATAATTTGCCCCTTAGTGTCAGGAAGATTAGCAGGGTGGCACGGTAGCACAGTGGGTTAGCACTGCTGCTTCACAGCTCCAGGGTCCTGGGTTCGATTCCCGGCTCAGGTCACTGTCTGTGTGGAGTTTGCACATTCTCCTCGTGTCTGCGTGGGTTTCCTCCGGGTGCTCCGGTTTCCTCCCACAGTCCAAAGATGTGCGGGTTAGGTTGATTGGCCAGGTTAAAAATTGCCCCTTAGAGTCCTGGGATGCGTAGGTTAGAGGGATTAGCGGGTAAATATGTGGGGGTAGGGCCTGGGTGGGATTGTGGTTGGTGCAGACTCGATGGGCCAAATGGCCTCCTTCCGCACTGTAGGGTTTCTATGATTTCTATGATTCTATGATTTCTATGAATGGATGGGGTCATGGGGATGGGTTCTGGGTGGGGTTATAGTCAGTGCAGGTTCGATAGGCTGAATGGCCTCCTTCTGCACTGTAGGGATTCTGTGACTACTGGAACTATAGATTGTTTGGCCTCCATATAGATTATTCGATTATATAGAACAATAGATTGTTTGCCTCTGAGGCAGGACTTCCACCAGACGAAGGGGTGAAAGTCTCCAGTCAATTCCTGTTCCTCAGAGAATTAACTGTGGGGCTGTTGCGATTGATGAGGATGCACTTCCTGCCAAGTTTTCATGTTGTTACAAGTAGCTTCCCTCTCTTTGCCCTCTCCTCGTTTGATCGCAACAGGTTTTTTTTAAAAAGAATATACTTGCTAATTTAGTGAATATTTAACTATTACGCTGCTATCATAACATAACCATAGGATATACTTTCTTGAGTTTAATAAAGAAAGAGGTTTGACTTATTATACTCAAACCAATCTAAGTAATATATCAAAATATGCACCAGCTCTCACACACATGTACAAATACACATACGCATATACACATGCACATACTCAAAGTTCACACACACAAATACAGATTATAGAAAGTGGATGGATAGGTTGGCCAAATCAGAGTCCATAAAAAGAAGTAAAAGAGTGTACAGTCTGTAGTTTTGTGACTTGGCTGGCTTCAGGCAGAACTCAGTAGTTTTGATGCTTCTGATTTAAAGATGTATAAAATCATAGAATCCAACAATGCAGAAGGAGGCCATTCGGCCCATCGAGTATGCACAGACCACAATCCCACCCTGGCCCTATCTCCATAACCCCCAGGATTTACTCTAGCTAATTCCCTTGACACTAAGGGACAATTTAGCATGGCCAATCCGCCTAACCCGCACATCTTTGGACTGTGGGAGGAAACACGGAGCATCCGGAGGAAACCCACGCAGACACAGGGAGAATGTGTAAACTCCACACAGACAGTGACCCAAGCCGAGAATTGAACCCAGGTCCTTAGCGCTGTGAGGCAGCAGTGCTAACCACTGTGCCACTGTGCCACCCGACTAGAGGACTAGAGG
The DNA here is from genome assembly GCF_964213995.1 of Mustelus asterias. Taxonomy (NCBI): domain Eukaryota; kingdom Metazoa; phylum Chordata; class Chondrichthyes; order Carcharhiniformes; family Triakidae; genus Mustelus; species Mustelus asterias. Next base: position 25,752,959 of record NC_135816.1, on the reverse strand, counting down.
TAGACGACTGAGTTGCTCTTCAGGAAACGGTAGTGCTGGGTTGAATTCTTTTAAGAAATGTCTTGCTACAGCAACGCGCCTGAGGTTGGTAAATATACCTCTTGAGGCTGGTATGAGTCAAAATACAGGCAGGCTTTATTCTCACAAGCTTGAGGGAGAACCTGACCCCTTGAAAGTGGAAGCCAAAGTTCTCCCTGAACACAAGAAGCGTGGACCTTTATACATCAGTGTTCCCAATACAAGTCATGAAGCAAAGTCCAGTTAACAGTCCTTGATCATAAATTATAGTTCCTTTAACAGCTTCTGATAGTCTCTGGATCATGGTTAGAGACTATCTGGTATCCTTGGGTCATAAAGCACAATTCTCCTGGTCGTTGTAGTCAAGGTGCCACCTCTGGTCCCCTGCTCTTCCCGCAGCTTTTCCTTTGAAGTGACTGTGTGCGATTGCAGCTGTCCCAGTGGGAGTCCTCCTTCAAACGGCCATTCTCGCACTCTACCATTTGATAGCTGCTTCCTTTGTTTAAATCATACACAAGCCTACGGAAAAAGTAAGACTTACAACCCTACATCTACATTTAACTGTATGTTTTATCAGAATGATATAAACAAGCAAGGGAACCATGAACAAATGGCTTATACTACTAAAAGTTAAAGATGAAACCAAGAACAAATGGCTTGTGCTACTAAAAGTTAAAGATGAAAGACATGAACAAATGGCTTATACTACTACCAGGAGCAATATAAACAAAGGGGAGACTAGCCATAAGGAAGTGTTATGTTTATGATACATTCCAGGTACAAAGTTCAACCTTTTAGGCACAAAATACATTGAGTACAAAAAAAACATTAACCCTTTCCCTTCTTCAGCGCCCCTGGATGGTCACAATCAGTAAACAGGGCTCAAAGCTTACCAGGTGGGTTGGGGAAAAATGGAGGCAGGAGGAGCGCCACTTGGATATTTTCCCTAAGCTGCTCGTCCTCAGTTTTGCTGTGCACACAGTGCTTAAAACATACAAAGGGTTGGCTTGTCATGTGACCTTCCTTTTTCAATTGACAGGGGAATTCTTAAAACAAAATATTGTCCACGTGTAAAGGTGACTTGATACTCATGTCAGGAAGACAGCTTCGCCAGGGTCTCATTGTTCAAGCGATTAATCGTAATGACTTGTCTCCAACAGTTGAAAAACCAGGTTTTTGCAATAAATAGGGTGGCAGAGTGGTTTCAGCGCCAGGGACCTGGGTTCGATTCCTGGCTTGGGTCTGTGCAAGTTCTCCCCATGTTGGGTTACCTCCGGGTGCTCCCACACTCCGAAAGACGTGCTCTTTAGGTGCATTGGCCGTGCTAAATTCTCCCTCAGTGAACCCAAACAGGCGCCAGAGTTTGGCGATCAGGGGATAAGAACATAAGAAATAGGAGCAGGAGTAGGCCATCTAGCCCCTCGAGCCTGCCCTGCCATTCAATAAGATCATGGCTGATCTGATCATGGTTTAGTTCCACTTACCCGCCTGCTCCCCATATTTTCACAGTAGCTTCATTACAGTGTTAATGTAAGCCTACTTCTGACACTAAATAGATAAAACTTTTTTAAAAAACTTAAATGCTTTGCTAATGAGACAGGAGATGTGAATCCTTAATCCCTTGAAATCATTGGCTTTGATGGGTTTTATGGGCTGATTGACAATTAATTGCAATGCGGGACTGTATAGTAATGCAAATTGGGTTCGCCATCTCGTCACTGCGTTTCCAAAAATCTGCTTTTAAACGTTGAATTCAGGTTTCGAGTTGATGCATTAAAAATGATTTGTTGGAAGAAGGCTCGTCTTCATTCGAAAAATCCTGCCCCATGATCTAATTAAATGGCAGAGCAGGCTCAAGCAGCTTTATGCCATTATGCAAGACATTTCACAATCATGGCTTGAAATTCATTTTTATATTGGTGAAGCGTTTATTTTGCTTCTTAGCTTTTCCTATCCACTGTATGATTAATCATGTAACTTCTTTACCAAGATATTGGGCAGCTTTGCTCGTCCTGAAAGCGTAAAATCCTGCCCGAGGTCGACAAACCTTTTCACGCTCCGTCCTTCGCCCGCTCCGATTCCTGTGGCAGGCGGGGCGGTAAAATTCCAGCCATCGTATTGTAAAATGTTTTGAAAATAACTTCCTGGTCTGTATCCTGTAGTTCCTCGAGGACAACTGGGCTGTTAAAATTATTGACAGTTAGTGGAGTTAAAAAATCACTAGTCAGGATCCGTACAGCTGTCCAAGTGTATCAGCAGGACTCTAAACTCTGCAAATGACACCATTGCCTGAGTCTCTTTGTCCATGTGCATTATTCACAGTTGTGAGATGTGATGAAATTTGTTTCTGATTACTGCAAATAAACAAGATAGAGTTCTGAAACAAATTAAGTGGGCCTTTAATTCTGAAAAAAAAAGCTATTTGGTAGCGTCCTCTCTTCTCTCATGCAAATTTTGATTTATTATTTATTATTTGATTTATTATTGTCATATGTATTAGTATACAGTGAAAAGTATTGTTTATTGCGCGCTATACATACAAAGCATACCGTTCATAGAGAAGGAAAGGAGAGAGTGCAGAATGTAGTGTTACAGTCATAGCTAGGGCGTAGAGAAAGATCAACTTAGTGCGAGGTAGGATCATTCAAAAGTCTGATGGCAGCAGGGAAGAAATTGTTCTCGAGTCAGAATAGGAATAGGAATGGGAATAAGAATCTCCATTTGAATATAAATCAAACTTCACACTTTTTTATTATTTAAAAAATGATTTTGCTTATATTAAGGACTGAGAAAATACACCAAATAGTCTCCAGGCACTTTCTGTAGTTTGAAGATCTGAAAGTATGGCGGGTAAGCAAGATGTCACTCACTTAGCAATAACCTGTCACGGATATCAGCTTGGGTTCTACCAGGGTCACTCAGATCCTGACCTCATTACAGCCTTGGTTCAAACATGGACAAAAGAGCTGAACTCCAGAGGTGAGATGTGACTGACTGCCCTTGATATCAAGGGAACATTTGACTGAGTATGACATCATGCAGCCCTAGCAAAACTATTGTCAATGGGAATCAGGGCACAATTCTCCATTGGTTGGAGTCGTACCTGGTTCAAAGGAAGTTGATTGTGGTGGTTGGAGGTCAATCATAGCTCCAGGACATCACAGCAAGAGTTTCTCAGGGTAGTGTCCTGGGCCTAACCATCCTCAGCTGCTTCATCCATGGCCTTCCTTCCATCATAAGGTCAGAAGTGGGGACGTTCGCTGAAGACTGCACAATTTCAGCACAATTCACGACTCCTCAGATACTGAAGCAGTCCATGTTCAAATGCAGCAAGACCCTGGACAATATCCAGGCTTGGGCTGACAGGTGGCAAATAACAATCAATGGCATTACCATCGCTGAATCTCCCACTCCCACTATCAACATCCTAGTGGTTACCATTGACCAGAAATTGAATTGGGCTAGCCATATAAATTATGCCTACCACAGGAGGTCAAAGATTGGGAATCCTGCAGTGAGTAACACACCTCCTAACTCCCCAAAGCCTGTCCACCATCTACAAGACACAAGTCAGGAGTGTAATGGACTATTCTCTACTTGCCTGAGTGAGTGCAGCTCCAACAGCACTCAAGAAGCTCAACACCATCCAGGACAAAGCAACCCGCTTGATTGGCATCCCATCCACAAACATTCACTCCCTCCACCACTGACAAACAGTGGCAGCCATGAGTACTATCTACAAAATGTACTGCAGGAACTCATCAAGGTTCCATAGACAGCACCTTCCAAGCCCACGATCACTAGCATCTAGAAGGAAGGACAAGAGCAGCAGATACCTAGAAACACCATCACCTGGTGGTTCCCCTTGGAAATATATCGTCAACTGTTGCTGGATCATAGTCTTGAAATTCCCTCTCTAATAACACTGGGTGTATCTACACCACAATGACTGCAGCGGTTCAAGAAGGCAGCTCATCACCACCTTACGGACAACTAAGGATGGGCAATCAATACTGGTCCAGCCAGCAACATCCACATCCTGTAAATGAATGTTTAAAACATTGCTACCTGAGCTTCATTGATCTAGTCTTGTAAATAAATTTTATCATGGCTTTATGTATTTCAGAATGGAGCCAGCTGGATATAAGCATCAAGCATGCCATTGCTGACATCTATTTGCACTCCACAGGAGGGACTCCTGGTCAGCCACGCTTGATATGGAGTCTGCCGACAGACTAGCGACCTGTTTCAAGAATTACTAGCAATAGAAACAGACTTAAATTTGCCTTAGTGCACCACTAGGTGCTGGAAGAGAATTGGAATTTGCACTCCAGGCCCAAAAGCTGTTTAAGCTGACTCAGTGACATCAGGAATATGGGCAAGGGCAGGGCAGGGAAGCAGGAGGCCAAAGCCAGGGACTTACAAAGTAGGAGAGTGGGTGTGGTGATGAGGTCAGTCAATCACTGAAGCCCAAGAAGGAGGCCCAAGAATTTAGGCCTGGTGATGCTATCCCTCCTGCGCCCACAACCTGTACCCAGGAAATTTTTACTTTACGCCTTCATCTGTACCTGCTAACCCTTGGGCACAGGTTTAACTGGCAAAGCTGATCCCTTACGCAAACCACATTTCTGCCACTTAAAATGTAGTTGATATTGAATTATATAGAACCCAGTGCAGAAAAAAGGCCATTTGGCCCATCGAGTCTGCACCGACTCTTCGAAAGAGCATCCCACAGAGACCCTCTCCTCCGCCCTAGTCCCATAACCTCTCACATTTAACATGGCTAATCCACCTAACCTGCACATCTTTGGACTGTGGGAGGAAACCGGAGCAGCCAGAGGAAACCCACGCAGACACGTGGAGAATGTGCAAACTCGACACAGACAGTCACCCAAGGCCGGAATTGAACCTGGGTCCCTCATAGTGACGCAGCAGTGCTAACCACTGTGCCACTGTGCCGCAGAATGAGTCCCAAAGCCCCCCCAGATATTGGGCCTTGGACCTCATTTTCATCAAGTGCATGCTTAAAGCACTATAAGGATTTTTGGACTTGCCAGAGAAAGTTGACAGAGGGACAGCTCAGACTGTGAGAGTACGAGGCAGTAATTTACAGGCATTACTTCCTGTTTAACAAGCTCTACTTCCTGTTTTGACCATGGGCAGAGAAGCACATTAGTTCTCATCACATGGTCTTCTCTTGCTTATCGTTTTGTCAGAAAAAAAGAGAACCCAGAAAGAAAAAAACAGCAAAATGGGGAAATAAGAATACTGGTATGAACTGGTTTTGCATCCTTTAAAATGGAACACCAGTGAAATGGGGGAATAAGAATACTGGAATGAACTGATTTTTTTCCTTCTGGGGAGTTAATGGCCCTCAGCTAAATGGATCTGAGGATTGGCAGGGAAGGAAGGAGAGGGGAGGGTGCGTGAGGGAGAGGATTGAAAGTCAAGAGTGACATCATTGGATGGGGGACACCCAAGAGTGGTGCAACTGTATGGAAATTATTCTTGGTACTAAACTGCACTAATTGCACTAACATTCAAAGGGATTATATTCAATTATAGTCAACATTTAATCATGTTAACATTCCATTTTGTAAACACTGAGACTGCTGAGGAGCGTGATGGTGATAAGTTTTATACATTTTAAGCTGTTCATGTCTGTATGCTGAACTGAGGTAACTGACTACAATGGCTAAAGTATGACTGCAAACCTTAACTCCTGATCTTAATTCTGTGTTCAAGAACCCACATAAACTTTGCTTGAGATGTAACCTTTGGACAGCCAGGACTAAGTCAATTACATCAAATCCTATCGTCATCACCCCTGGAAGGGGCCAGTATTAACAAAGTCACATCAAATACAAATCACGTCAGCCAAGCAGGCCCAGCTGCTGGAAAATATGTAAAAGGAGTAAATTCTTGCCACATAGAGAAAGATAACACCATAAAAGATAGCCTCAGAATGGCGTAGAACGAATGTGCTCCTCTGCCCATGGTCAAAATAGGAAGTAAAGCTTGCACCTGTAAATTACTCGTTTAAGTTTTATACCTTTTTTATAATTTACCCAAATTGCCATAGACTGATCTGCCCCTCTGTTGACTTTCTCTGTCAAGTCCAAGAATCCTCACAGTGCTTCACGACAATGTAAACCAAACACCTGCTTAAAGCATGGCTACAGGGCACCTATTGTTTGTTACTACCTCCTGTCACAGGAATGCATTTCCTGCCTGTCACTTTATTGGGCTTTAAGTGGGCCATTGGCCCAATTTCTGGATTTTGTTTTCAGCTTAAGAACTACAATATTAATTTCTCATTGTGTTTATTATGATGCAATGTATGCACTATTAATAAAGGAGTTATAGTAATCAAAAGCATAATAAATGTAACAATAGTAAGTTACATGATGAGGTAACATATTCCAGCTTCAATGTCACAGTACAACAGGGCATTAAATTGCCTTTAATTTTATTAGTAATGTTTGCAATCTTTAGTTGCCGTGATCACAAGTCTTTTACCTAAGATAAAGCAGCTATACCTAAATCAAAATGTTAGGAATTCACGGAAACTGGGGGCTGAATCCTAACTCCCAAAAAGTGGTTTCGGACTGTTTCAGTGGTTAAAGTGCAAAGAATTTAAATTGGGAAGCCAACCTGAGTCAAGCGCACCCAGATTCACATCTTGTCTGTTGGAGATATTATTTTCTGAGCACAATGCCTTGTTAATTTCTTTTATTGCAATGCTTGTGGTCCAAGAGGAGAAGTGCTTCTTCCAGGCCCACAAGCTACCAAGTAAACTTCCCCTCACAATTGAATTCTTATCCCTACAAACCAACCACCGCATTACTCCTATCCCTATCATTATCAGATCCAGCGGCCACAGGAGTCCTGCAACCCCACCCAGTCACCCCAAAACTATCAGCAGACTTTTCCCTCAATTCGGGTTCCACCAACAACCATTGTGCCCCACCTCCCTGCAAATGGGACTCATTGCGATCCAGACTATCTCCGCTGTGATCCGGACTCCCTCATGATTGGGACAATTCGCTCCTATATTATTGCACTCCCTCAGTTCACCTACCTATTCACAGGTCCTTCTGCCCAAAATGCCTTCAGCCTGTCACTTAGACTGCTTTTGGGTGGGAATCCAACAAGATAGGCACTAAAATGGAAAACCTGCATGACATTCGGAAATCCTGTATCCCAGCACAGAGTGAAACTTATGGTTAAAATCCAAGGCTGAGGAACATTGACTAGAATTTGTTTCAATGAGAACATTATATATTCTATAAATAGTCCCGGGTCAGAAAAGAACATTTAATGCAGAAATAGGTCAAAAGGAAAATAATAATTATTTCAAAATGGCTACCACATCACTCTAGGCTATGAAGACACTGGGGAAGGACACACACAGCTAGATTTTTCTCCTGGGTGCTACTGGGACATCTGGCTGACAGCTGTGTCCATTTTGAGGCCTTGCTATGTGGCCAGTAGGCTTCAGACAGAGGGAGGAGCCTTGAGGCATGATAGCAGTTTCCAGACTTGCAAAAAGGTAGATCTAGCCTTAGGAGAGGAGGAATTCACACGAAGATGAAGCGTCAGATGCAAGTGTGGTTCAGGTTGCTTATTGTGGAAAGTAGAGGAACATTCTTACTCATCCGGGCCCAAGTTAAAATCTATGGGCCTCTCCTCAGCTGGATCACCAACTGAAATTGTGGGGAGCATAGACAGCATGCTGCTCCACCCAACACTGTCTGAGGACACCAATTACCATGTTAAACGTCCCTAATACCTGATTAAGAGGTTGCTCCGACTTCTCAGTCCTGGGGAAAATAGGGATCATAGAATCCCTATAGTACAGAAGGAGGCCATTTGTCCCATCAAGTCTGTACCGACCACAATCCCATCCAGACCCTATTCCTGTAACCCTGCTAATCCTCCTGACACTAGGGTCAATTTAGCATGGCCAATCCACCTAACCCACACAGCTTTGGACTGTGGGAGGAAACACACGTAGACACGAGGAGAACGTGCAAACTCCACTCAGACAGTGACTCGAGGCTCGAATTGAATCTTGGTCCCTGGCATGTGAGGCAGCAGGCCATTATTTTCCAACTGGATCTGTGGGGACAGTCCAGCAAATCAATTCCAACAAATTATCTGGGTGCAAAAACGCTTAAATCCTCCCATAAAGAATGAACCATTGGTGAAATTTTAACTATTCCCAATTGGCGCAAGCTGGCTAAGAGGCACTTAAAAGGAGCAGATCTATTAGCAATTCACTCTGCCCCCTTCCATCCATAATCTAATCTCAGTTTAAATCTCTTCCAAAAAGTGGAAAGGGGAAGTGCAAATACCAACGGTAACATGAGAAAAAAATGTTATGATGCATTGAGGGGTTAGAATCCAGAATGCACTGCCTGAGAGTGTGGTGGAGATAGAATCAACCTTGCCTTTCAAAAAAGGGTTGGATAGCATTTGAGGAGGAAAAACACTTGCAGGTCCTTGGGAAAAGAGCTGGGGAGTGGGATTGCCAACATGGACACAAAGGGCCAACTGGCCTCCTTCACTGTGTTGTAACTATTCTCTGATTCTGATTCTATGATAAACCTGTCAATGGATTGTTTCTCTTACCTGAGTTTGTTCCAATTTGCAGGAAAACTTTGGCTGAAAACTGAATGGGCGTACATTTTCTCACAGATCCCAGCACACCTACCATGTAGGAAGTGCACAGTGTACATTTTTTTGGAAGGAAAGAAGCTATTTCTGCCAGACTTTTACCTTTACAAGGCCTTGCTCAGAGCTCATCACATTTCAGCTGCTCTCCCACAACTCACTTGTCGATGTATCACTGACTTCCTTTGACTATCAGATACTTAGGAGTGGATTTTACTGTCCCGCCTGCCATGGGAATCAGAGTGGGCGGGGGAGGCGGACCATGGAAAGGCCCGTTGACCTCAGGTGGGATTTTCCAGTGTCAGGGCGAGCGAGGCCTGAAAATCCCTAGTCTCTGGATGCCTTGTGTTGCTTTCAAATGGGCAGCAGCAATATAACTCATTACAAGCAAACTCTAGGCCAATAACATAATCCAGAGAACTAAACAGCTGGGGATCCACTTGCAACAAGAACTGTTTGCAGCAAACATGTGGCAGAAACAAAAAGAAAGTTAAGCATTCCCCAACATCTTGAGGAGATTTGCCTTTGGCTTTGGCAATGGCTTTAAGAAGTGGATTCTGAAAATTGTCTTCCTGGAAAATTTGATTTATGAAGAGTTTAACTTAATTTGCTAGGTTTATATTTGGAACAAAAACAAAGCTAATTAATTCAAAGAAGCTACATTCACACCAAGAGCTAAATTGAAATTTTAAAAACAAGCATACGTTTTACACTATTAGTTTTTTAATAGAATCATAGGCATTATTTTCCAACTGGATCTGTGCTATTGATAGAAAAAGCACTAAAGGCTTTTATCAAAAGAGTGATTTGGACTGGAATTCTACACCCTTCACGCCAGTGGGATTCTCTGGTCCCACCGCAGTGAATGGGGATTTGGCTGAGCGCCAAATTCTCTGTCCTCGTTTGCAGTGGCGATGGGACATGAACAGTCAGAGCCTTAGTGTCAGTTATGCAAGAATACAAGAAATAATTGCAGGAGTAGATCCCATGGCCCGTTGAGCCTCCTCCACCATTCAATACAATCGCAGCTGAACTCGAGTTAAACTCCATTTTTCTGCTTTTTCCCACTTTTCTTGTTTTTCAACTCCCATATTCCTTAATTCTGTGAAAGACTAAAAAGAAGTGCTGAACGATTGTGAAAACGGGAGAGTTTCAGATTCGATTATCGGCAAGTTCATTTTGTGCAAAAAATGATGAACAATCTGTTTCCCGCAGTAGGGGGAGAAGGCAGGGCCTAAGCTCGCCAGAAAGCCGGCTGCTCACACCAGAGAACGCAATCGTGCTTGTGCAGATCTCTCTGTTCTGTGCAACAGGTCAGAGAAACCTGTCAGTCACCTCCCCCCTGGATACCGTCCACATCCATCCCCCTGTGATTGCTGGCCTCCCTGGCCTCTTGGCCTCTCACCCCCCTGGATATTGCCCTGCACCCACCTCTGACTGATTGCACTCCCCTGGCCTGGCTGATCACACTCTCCCGTCCCCATCACACCCTGCTCCCCCGGCCAGCATGATCGCCGTCCCCTTGGCCCAGTCGATCGCAGCACCAGCCATTCATTGGTTGCAGAGTGCGCAGCTCCCCCCTGCCCACCTCCCCTTATGTCACACACCTATCATGGCATCGCCCCTCCCTTAGGCCCCAGCCCCCCAGGTCCTGCCCCCTTGGCACTGCCCAGTGCTCAGTCGGCAGTACCAGGATGCCCAGTGTGCAGTGCCAACCTGCATACTTTCCCCCTGCCCCCAACTTCCCGTGGGGCCTCAATGGCATCCAGCCCCACCAGCGAGGCAATCACGTTAAACCCCCATTGATGGGGGCCATAGGTGTAGGTCCTCACCGGCAAGGCCACTAAGGCAAGTGAGCCCAGACAATTGCATCCTGGGCTCACTAATAATATTTAAATCACTATTAAAACAGTTTTAAATCCTGGGCGCAAGGCAGATCTCACCGGAAATCTGGTCCTGGTAAGGTTGCAAGAGGTGAGAAACTGGGTTCAACAGTTGCGTGGGGAAGGCAGAATCAGGATATTGGTCTTTATGATCAGCCATGATCAAAATGAATGACAGAGCAGACTCAAAGGGCTGGATGGTTTACTCCTTCTTCGATTTTCTATGTTTCTACGATCAATGGCTTTGGAGAGTAATGCTCTTCAAGGATTAATTTTGGTTTCTGGCTTTGTTGGAAGAACCAAACACCAGGGCAAATTGTAGGTTTTACTTTCTATTGTACTGAAAAAAACTGGCACTAGCAAATCATTTTCAATTTCACCCACTTGTACCAAGTATTGAAAACGCTCTGTATAGCAACCCCATGATTTATTTTCTATATTGAAAGGGCCCATGTATCCTTATTGACCTGTCATTTCTCTTGTAGACACTAGTGACTCAAGACTGTTCAGTATATATATATTTTACTGTCTCCCCAGTACTCCTTTTGTTTTAAACCTGGAGATTATTGACTTGATGTTTTCTTTTCCATATGGCCCCAGCCATACAGCAAAGCATCCTTTTTTCTCAAATATGCCAGATACTGCCTGGAACCTCACCCTTCTCTCATCGGAAAACCTCCTCTTTTAAAACCACACTGAGCTTTTTTTCTTACTTGCTTTTCCTGGCACTGACACTTCAATCTTTAATCCTGTTGTTGCTTCTCCCAGCCTTCTAATATTTGAAGTGTGAGGACCCATAATATTTGTTTCTTCTACTTAGGATCTTTTCTCCATGTTTTTGATGAGAAAATCCCAACTCATCGCCAGTTTTCTTATTATAATGTCTTGATTTGATTTGATTTATTATTGTCACATGTTTTAGCATACAGTGAAAAGTATTGTTTCTTGCATGCTATAGCAACAAAGCATACCGTACATAGAGAAGGAAACAAGAGTGCAGAATGTAGTGTCACAGTCATAGCTAGGGTGTCGAGAAAGATCAACTTAATGCAAAGTAGGTCCATTCAAAAGTCTGATGGCAGCAGGGAAGAAGCTGTTCTTTTGTCGGTTGGTACGTGACCTCAGACTTTTGTATCTTTTTCCTGATGGAAGAAGGTGGAAGAGAGAATGTCCAGGGTGCGTGGGGTCCTTAATTATGCTGGCTGCTTTTCCGAGGCAATGGGAAGTGTAGACAGAGTCAATGGATGGGAGACAGGTCTGCGTGATGGATTGGGCTACATTCATGACCTTTGTAGTTTCTTGCGGTCTTGGGCAGAGCAGGAATCTGGTGATACAACTTGAAAGAATGCTTTCTATGGTGCAACCTTCCCAACTATATATTAGGAGTTTTGTATTTTAAACAAAAAGAAAAGAATGTGGTTTGCACACGTAGATTCAAACTAACAACAAGGTTTAGTGCAAGAGCTTTGCTGATACAGAGTAGAAAATAAAACTAAAGCAGGAGCCTATGAAACATCCCAATGATATTACCATCAAAACATTTGACTGGCTCATAAAGCAATCATGCAATGATTTAAATATATAACAACAAGCCAAGTAGAAGGTAAGCAGGTAGGAGTTTGGGGCATTGAGTCAGTTTGGGCTTGGGGTTAGGAATGGCTTGAGCATGGTGGGCTGGATGCATTGAGACAGGGGCGGGGTGGCATTGGGCAGGGTAGGGAAGAATTGGGTGTCAAGTCAAATCAGATTGGGTCGGGTCTGCAGGGAGGGGGGTGGTCGGGCCTTTGGGGGAGTGGTGGGGAAGTCTGAAATGGAATTGGGGTGGGGGTGAGAGAAAGTCAGGATGAGATCATTGGGGGGAGCCAGAGCGCATTGGAGGTGGGGAGTCCCGAGGAGGGTTGGGGGCTAGTCTCATGGGAGGATGTTGGGTTGGCCACCTGGGTGTGGTATTGGAAGGGTTGGAGGACTTCCGTGTGAGGTTGGGGTGGGTCGGTACTCAGCCAGAAGCTAGAAAAATTATAAATTCATTATTTCTGGGCAGCTATTGCTTAACACACTCAGAACCATCCAAAGTTTGCAATTCAAATTGCATTTTGGAAGGTTCCCTGTGCGGGGAAATTTGAAATTTGAAATTCCCAGACAATTGCAATGCCATCCTTGCCTGGGAACATCCAGGGGTGATTCTCCATCTCAACATTATGTGAAATCTTCTCCTGCATAAAGACAGATAGTTTAACTGTGAGCATAATGGATGAAGGAACAGATCAGAAGCATGCATAGATGTTGTCTCTGCTGAGTCCTCCTCATTAAGGGATTAAGACACTGTTTATGCAGGTACTGACATGAGATGGTGAATTTAAAGTGGCTTGCAGACACTCAGTGCTGATGACCCTTCTGCCGGTCTTGTGTGATGTCCCCGTGGACTCCAACCCTTAGACTGCGTGATGCCCTGACGAGATTGTGAGTTTATGGGAAGTGGGAGTTTCATTTACTCTGGTGAATGGAGTAGATTATTCTTCCATTTCCTGCACTGCATGATGGTCATTTTCTGGGTCCCCCAGGTGCTCACCTCCCTGGCGACGTCCTCCAGGACTGGTGTGATCCGGTGAGGGGATCTTCTGCTCCAAGCCCTCAGAAAGAAGACCTCCCTTTCCTGGATGCAGAGGAGAATCCCCAGGGAAGCTGAACCATGGGACAGAGAGTTTCCTTTGCTTGCTTGCCATTGTTTTCTTCACCACCACAACCCCTAGCCTGCAGTGAGTGAACATCTGTCCAGTTGCCATTTAAATATGGCATCAAGCCCTATGCTGACATAAAGGGTGGCATGATGGCAGAGTGGATAGCATAGCTGCCTCACAGCACCAGGAACCTGGGTTCGATTCTGGCCTTGGATGACTGTGTGGAGTTTTCACATTCTCCCCATGTCAGCGCAGATTTCCTCCGGGTGTTCCAGTTTTCTCCCAGAGTCCACAGATGTATAGGTTAGGTGGATTAGCCATGGTAAATGCATGGGTTTACGGAGATAGAGCAGCAGGGTAAGCCTGGGTAAGATGCTCTTTCAGAGAGCCAGAGCCATAGAGCAATACAGCACAGAAGCAGGCCCTTCAGCCCAACTGGTCCATGCTGACCATGGTGCCCTTCCAGCTAGTCCTAATTGGCTGTGTTTGGCCCATATCCCTCTAATCCTTTCCCAGACATGTATTTATCCAAATCCTTTTAGAAATGTTGCTACTGTCTCAACTACTTTCTCTGGCAGCTCATTCCATAAGTACAGACTCAATGGGCTGAATGGCCTCCTTCTACACTGAGGAGGTTCTGTGGTAACGAATGGACGGGCAACTTCCTGCGCGTCCCGCCATGAGATTTGCCAAGCTCTTTGCTGATGTTTAATTAATGAGCTGGAAAACGCAAGATCGCATGTGTTCAGCCATCTCACCATCCATCAGGAATCACGCTGATGTTCCCACTCGCCCAAGGTTTCTCCTCTCTAACAAGCTAATTAATCCCCCTTCAGGATTTCCCTGATGCTTTCCTGCTTCTTTGGACTAACCGGTGGAGGAGGATGCACCTGTTTCTCAGCAGCTCACACTTGGTTTTAGCATATGTCACACGGGCTGAAAGTGAACGAGGAGAGAGGAAAAGCCAGTGCGATCAATATGTTAAACATGATTCTACTTTCCTGGCACGGCTTTCCATTCTCACCAAACTGGTCGAATCACATTTGTTCACTGTCTGCTCCAGGCGGGTGCAGCAAGAGATTCCATTTTACACTGCCCAAATAGATCAAAATAATTCATTAATGCTAATTAATTAATTTGACCAAAACGTCCAAAAATTGAATGTTCTGCTGCAGGCACTCACTTTTCCCAAGGATTATAAACTAATCTTCAGAATAACATCATTGAAATTCTGTACAAAAGCTAAGACCAATCCTTTGTATCAGAATGCAGCCTAGAATCTCAGTATACAACAAACCTCATTTGCTTCGATCAGATGCCTCAACACCTTAGAAGCTCTGTAGATAACTGAGCATGAAATAAGTGCACATTTTATTTCAAGTTTTATATATGGGAACTGCATGGCCTTCTGTGTTTCTCTAGGCACCTACAATATGCTATTTATTGCTCCTAGTTCTGTGCTTCTCCTAGATGTCGGAATTTTACCACCCCACCCGCCTCGGGAATCAGAGCGGGCAAGGGGTGGAACATGGAAAGGTCCCTTGACCTCGGGTGAGATTTTATGGTTTCGGGACGAGCACGGCTGGAAAATCCCATCCATTATCGCGAATGATGAATAACTGCTCTTGTGAAACAAAAGATTCACTGAGTTGAGCGACATCCATCATAGTATGCTTCAGGAAAATGCTGCTGCTGTGAGCTGAGTTTCTTGAGTGCCAGCCTGAGAAGTATGCTTGGACCCTGGACTGGAATTCTCTGATCGTACCGACTGATGGAATTCTCCAGGCCCGCTGCAGTGAACAGAGATTTGGGCATGAGCGCCAAATTCTCCATTCTAGCTGGCAGCAATAGAGGGTTGTGTGAGACAGGGGAATATTGGCCTTGCTATGAACCATCAGGGCCAGATACCGAAGGGGATTTAATTGGTTGCAGTGAGGAGGCCCATTACTGACTGGAAAACCTGTGGCAACCTCACTGCAAGATAAGGTTCTTATGTGGGTTGTCTCTTTAAGGATCAACCTGAAGCGTAAAGATCACATAACATGGGGAACCAGTTGGGGAGCAGGGGGGTTATTACATCAGACAGGATTTTGCTGCAAGAAGAGTTTGGCCAGTTCCTCGTCATCCTGATCCCACTACTTTGAAATCAACCTGGTCCACCTATTATTCCTTGCAGCATGGAGGAGAAGAGAAGTTTTTTGTCTCTGATCTACATTTTTGGAGCAGTCGCCATTGTAATCTTTTCACAGTGGAGGAGGCAATGGCCTAGTGGTTTTATCGCCAGACTATTAATCCAGAAACTCAGCTAATGTTCTGGGGACCCCAGTTCAAATCCTGCCTTGGCAGATGGTGGAATTTGAATTCAATAAAAAATATCTGGAATGAAGAATCTACTGATGACCATGAAATCATTGTTGATTGTCGCAAGCACCCATCTGGTTCACGAATGTCCTTCAGGGAAGGAAATCTGCCATCCTTACCTGGTCTGGCCTACATGTGGCTCCAGAGCCACAGCAATGTGGTTGACTCTCAACTGCCCTCTAAACAAGGGCAACGTGGGATGGGCAATAAATGCTGGCCCAGCCAGCAATGTCAATGTCCTACGAATGGATGAAACATATTTCTATATTGAGATATTAATGATTATGATATAATAATTGCAGGTTTAGTGACTAACTTTCAATTATCAGAAAGCAAAATTAATGTGATATTTTTATCTCAAGAAAATTGGGGTAGTATGAATGGACAGTATTCAGGAAGCCACTACTCTAACTACATTTTAAACCATTTACTGGTCTGCTGTCAGAGGTGATTTGCTTTGTGTAGATTATGGTTGTTACTGAAGTACTGCTTTATAGCTTGCAAGTATTAACATAGCCTGACAGACTGATACTTTTCCTCCAAATCATATCAACATTTCAGGCAAAAATATTTGTGCGTGTAATTTTTGTTTTGGCCAACCCCAGGTCAGAGAATGCCTCTGAAACTTGGTGAATATGTTTTTCACCCGCCTGTGCCAGAAACTATTCATTTTTTCTTCAATTTAAGCCCATTGCAACTGGGAAGACTGGCAACATATTTAATTAATGGAAACTAAATTTTCTTTCTTCTAGCCATGTGGATGAATCTAATATAAACAGATGAGAACAATTGCAGTAAGGACAGATGTTGATAGAAATTGTCAGTACAAAATGCCCAGTTAATTTGGACTCAATTCCCTCAGGGTAAATCCAGATCCCGTTCCACAGCCCAACACAAACTCGAACAATCCTATAATGTTCACTTGATGTTTAAACTTCTGCCCACAAGTGACATTGGACAATATGATAACAATGCCTGGGAGTATGTTGTGTAACAAGAACTCATGTCTTCTAGTTTATAGCTTGTTTCTCTCTCTAAGGCAGGTCCCTGATGTCCTACCTAAAGATTGTGTGCTGACAGGCAATTGACGTCCTTTTAGCATCATTATTGCTGGCCGCCGGAAAAAAAATTATTTGGAAAAGCTTGGTATTATTGAACATGGTATCATTACGAATAATCACACGTCCATAATTATGAAGTAGCGACCTGGCTGTATAAAGTATAGCACCATAGAACACTGCAGCACCAAAAACCAGCTGGCCTAGCAAATCTATGCTGCTGTTTTTCTTTACTTGAACCAGTTATTCAAATCCCACTATTCTGCACACTCTCATAATTCCCTCTCAAAATAACTCATAAACTCTGTCTCAACAATGGTTTGTGGCAGAATGTGGAACTAACCCTGATTCTATCTTATATAATTCTTAAAGGTGTTCTGCCCTTTAGTAATTTTGATGATCAGTCAAAACAAAACTAACTATTCCTATTTCCCCGAGGTATTTTATGAACTGTAAAGCACTTTGGGATGTCATGAAGGCATAAAAGATGTGACATAAATGCAAGTCTTTCTTTCTTTCTCATAACCCTTTACAATTCAATGCTGTTTTTCATCAAAAGCCTGCAACTGAATTACACATTAAGAAATGCCCATCATCCAACAAATGGATGTCATCTCCTTATATCTAATGTGAATCACTCCCATTCTTATATTCCTAAGGGGCAGCATGGTGCCACAGTGGTTAGCACTGCTGCCTCACCTGGGTTCGATTCCCGGCTTGGGTCACAGTCTGTGTGGAGTTTGCACGTTCTCCCCATGTCTGCGTAGGTTTCCTCTGGGTGCTCCAGTTTCCTGCCACAGCCCAAAGATGTGTGGGTTAGGTGGATTGGCCGTGCTAAATTGCCCCTTAGTGTCAGGGCGACTAGCTAGGGTTAATGAATGGGGTTATGGGCATAGGGCCTGAGTGGGATTGTGAACGGTGCAGACTCGATGGGCTGAATGGCCTTCTTTTGCACTGTAGGATTCTATGGTATTTTCTGTCTGACTACCAAAAAATAGAAAATTGCAACCGATTGGGTCTTTAACAAGTCAATGGCTTGTTAATTGTTTATTTCAAAGTGGCGGATGAGCTTCTAGTTTCGACATCCACTCGCCTTCCGTAATATTGGAGACTGCCTTGATGATGTGGATTACCAACCTAACGTTATCGCACCATATTTTATGTGACCACGGGCGGAGGCTGGCCTGATTTGCAGCCATAAACTACAACCCAGAGATGTCTTCTCTTGATAGCTTACATTCTTAATGGAGATTTCTCAGTGGGCAACACGGTGACACAGTGGTTAGCACTGCTGTCTCACAGCACCAGAGATCCGGGTTCAATTCTCAGCTTGGGTCACTGCCTGTGCAGAGTGTGTACGTTCTCCCCGTGTCTGCATGGGTTTCCTCTGGTTGCTCTGGTTTCCTCCCAGAGTCCGAAAGATGTGCTGGTTAGGTGCATTGGCCATGCTAAATCCTCCCTCAGTATACGTGAACAGGTGCCAGAGTGTGGCGACTAAGGGATTTTCACAGTAACTTCATTGCAGTGTTAATGGAAGTCTTCTTGTAACACTAATAAATAAATCAAATAAATCAGATTCCTATTTGCACATCATTGATGGAAAGGAAGAGTAGGAAGACATCAAGATGAGACACTGGTGTAGTACTGTTGCACTGACTGAAGGACTGCTGCACTGTTGGAGGTGCCATCTTTTTGTACAGATGTATAATAATATCCTGTGGTGCAATGCAAGAGCAATGGAGTTCTCTTTTAACCATTACTGTTAAATCAGATTCACACTTATCTCATTGAAGTTTGTCAAACCTTGGTATGCATTGCTTTATATCCCTACACCTCAAATATATTAAATTGGTTGTGAATTGTTTTGGGAAGTTCAGAGCTCATGAAAAAGTCTGATCCAGAATTTGCTGCCAAAATGCTGCTGAGGTTAATGATGTTCACCATTGTTTATGTGTAAATGGTACAGCTATTTCAGGTGAGAGGATGCTGTGCAGTTAAATGTAGAAATTGAAAAGTCACTGCCCCGGTTGTCCCACTCCACCAATAAATTTGTGAAAATGTCATCTCGCTAGTCATTGAAATGTATTGTGTGAAGTTGCTGCATTTGCTCAGTAGGTATAAACTAAACTTGTGACCAAATGTTAAGTTTTGTAATTCCAAATATAATTTAATAATGTGATAAATATGAATTGCTGTCGATCAACTTCTCTGGTACAGTAATTAACTATTACAAGCATACAGTCTCATACATTCAGGTATTGATTGTTGTTGGAGATTCCAAATTGTTAAAATGCTTCAATTAACTTTTCTTTCTCTCTTTATCTCTCTCTTAATCCAATCTTTTCCTCTCTTTATTTCTCTGTCTGTGCCTGATTTGACATTGAATTCACCCACTCTAATTTACATTTCCTTTAATTTCACAATCTCTCAATCTGTTTGGTTAATGTGATCCCCTATTGCTTGCCTTGTTCACTCAGGCCCCAGATGCCTGGTTTGCCTCATTAGGCTGTTATCAGCTCTCAGTTTTGGCAATTTGCCAGGCAAAAATATTTAATAACATCAACATGCCTGAGCAAATCTAACCAAAGTCATTAGATTCACTGTTACAGCAAAATCTGGCCTCTTGTAAAAGTGCCCGACAAATCATTAAAATGACCCTATCCCCAGGATGTGGGATTGGGTCAGAGTCTTAACATTGTGGGAGTTGTACCCACCCTGGATCACTTCCAGGAGAAAAATTGCAACACTGGAATTTTAAGCTCTAGGTTTGTCACTGAAATTAAGTCCTTCTTATATTTGTTAATTAACTATTTGTTTTTAAATTAATTTACAGGATGTGGGCATCGCTGGCTAGACTGGCATTTATTGCCCATCCCTAACTGTCCTCCATTTCAGAGGGCATTTAAGAGTCAACCACATTGCTGTGGCTCTGGAGTCACATTTAGGCCTGACCGGGTAAGGACGGCAGATTTCCTTCCCTAACGGGCATTAGTGAACCAGATGGGATATTATGACAATCGACAATGGTTTCATGGTCATCATTAGACTTTTCATGTAAGGATCTCCGACAAGGTCAAAAGAAGGCCTTAGAATAGGGTCCCATATCCAGTTCTGCCACTTCAATGATGTTCAACCTTGTAGATGCCATGTTGTAGCCTAAGAAAATTGCTTCATTAATGCCTTTATTACAGTGGTTCCAAAACTTTGTTCACTGGGCCGCACTTGCGGAATAAAAATTTGCTCGCGCCACACCAAATTTTTTATTGATAAGAAATACATTCAAAAACAAAAGAAAAACAACTCCTAGCAGTGCTTGATTCATAACATAGAACACAACTACTTTATAATATGATCATGGGACATCCAGAAAGTATAAAACAATGCTTGTTTAAACTATATTTAAATGTTTCTTTGATTGTCCTTGAATCTTCCCGCCACACTTGCCATCCCCTCTTGCCACACTAGTGTGGCGCGCCACACCCTTCGGGAACCACTGCCTTAGAACATCTTCACTGGCCCTACATCTCTGGTGCAAGCTAATAGAGTAGGAAATCCAACTAATAAAATCGACAGTGTGAAAGGTTTGAACAAATACCATAAACCAGTAGGTGTCTTTTAATTACAGTAGGGCATTCTAAAATTGGGTTTTGTAATATCAGACTCAGCAGACATCTATAATCCTTATTGTGGTGCAGATGCCATTGTGAATCAGAAATATGTCAACATTAGCACAAATATTAACTTAAAGGGAGCTAATTATCACTATTCACATAGTATTTACTGTGGCTGTGTTGTACTAGTGACTGTTCAAATGTTACATGTAGAGGTTTTTCGCTCATTCTGTAAAATCCTGATTATCCAGTAAAAGAAATAGTCCTTTTAACAGTGGAGACTTGTTAAATTTATGTTATATTTAAAGAAAACCACAAATCCCTGTTAATTTCATTTCAGTTCAAATCATTCCCGACTGGTGTGACAAATGTTTTATTTTTCCATTAACTGCACTGTCATAAACGTACCATTAGTGGTTACAAATGAGAACTAAGGGGTCGATTTTACTGAATGCAATATTCCCTTCCTCCCCCCGACCACCGGATAAAAATGCAGTCATGATCCCGCCCAGCAAAAATTTGTCTGCCCTGCAGCCATATCACACTCAGTAGGATAGACCAGAAGCTCTGTACTCCAAGCAGCACTAGGTATAAGTGGTGGTCACTGCTGGGACTACAGACAACCCCAAAGAAGGAGAGATTATGGAGCCAGTCCTCAAGGTAAGCCCAGGTATCAGCAGGGCCTGGCTGGCAGATGCCAGTGAGAAAGTTTGAGATGTCCAGAGGCCTATGACCTTGTGGCGGCAAGCCTTCAATGGGCACAGAGTATCCTCCCCTCAAAGGAGCCCTTCCGCCCACCTCCCCCACGCCACTCCTTCTGGCCTAACACCAGCCAGAAAGGTGAAAACTGCTGAGCTACCCAGTTAGCCTGGGCCTTCCCCTGCCACAGGTAAATAGAGGCAGAGGCAGGATGGAGCCCAGGAGTTCCAATTCACTGACCACTTAAGGGCCTCAATAGGCCTAAGGGTGGACAGGCTGCATGACACCTCCCCCAGCCACTGTATAATGAGAGATAGGTCAGAAGAGAGTGGGAAGGTGGTGGGAAAGCCAAAAACTGTTTTTTACAACTTTCTTTACCTTCAAATATGCGGACTGAAAGGCCACAAAATCCAGCCCTAAATTGGTAATCTCAGAACGCACTTGGAGAGTTGCTATCGAAATTGATGTATTAGATTGGTACAGTTGAAGTTAGGGTCAGTGAATAGGTTGAGTGGAATAAGGCAACCCTGAGGCCATATTTAGTTGAAGCATAATGTTCCTTAGACAGATATGGATATATCAAATATGCTGGATTTATCAGTATTGTTTCATTCAAAATTATTGGGCTATAGTTAAGCAAAATTTGCATACCCTATAGGAGTTAATTAATAATATTCCTAGCTGCTGAACTCATTCATATTCATAACTCCTGAACTCATCCATATTCATGCTGCTTGAACGCATCCTTAATTGTCCTGAAATTATCCATAAACCTCTCATTAATATTCTTGAATCATCCTCATCAGCAAAATGCAGTATTTCACTTTATAAACACTGATTATTTATTTGCAAGAATATTTCTGCATTCATTTAATGCAGCATGGTCGCTGCTTGACACAGAAACATCTCTTGAGCCAGTTCAAGTCTTGTCACATCAACAGAAATCGAGCGGGCAGTCAATATCCCACCTGAGCCAACTTGCCGATGACCATCTTTCTCTGCACAGGCTCAAATTTCAGTGCTCAGCGCCAACAACTGCCAGTTTCCAGATGCAATTTTACAACTCATCCGCTTCATCCTGGACCACAATATCTTCACCTTCAACAACCAGTTCTTCATCCAGACACACGGAACAGCCATGGGGACCAAATTTGCACCTCAATATGCCAACATCTTCATGCACAGGTTCGAACAAGACTTCTTCACCGCACGGGACCTTCAACCGATGCTATACACTAGATACATCGATGACATTTTCTTCCTTTGGACTCATGGTGAACAATCACTGAAACAACTCTATGATGACATCAACAAGTTCCATCCCACCATCAGGCTCACCATAGACTACTCTCCGGAATCGGTTGCATTCTTGGACACACGCATCTCCATTAAGGACGGTCACCTCAGCACCTCACTGTACCGCAAGCCCACGGATAACCTCACGATGCTCCACTTCTCCAGCTTCCACCCTAAACACGTTAAAGAAGCCATCCCCTACGGACAAGCCCTCCGTATACACAGGATCTGCTCGGATGAGGAGGATCGCAACAGACACCTCCAGACGCTGAAAGATGCCCTCATAAGAACAGGATATGGCGCTAGACTCATTGATCAACAGTTCCAACGCGCCACAGCGAAAAACCGCACCGACCTCCTCAGAAGACAAACACGGGACACAGTGGACAGAGTACCCTTCGTTGTCCAGTACTTCCCCGGAGCGGAGAAGCTACGGCATCTCCTCCGGAGCCTTCAACATGTCATTGATGAAGACGAACATCTCGCCAAGGCCATCCCCACACCCCCACTTCTTGCCTTCAAACAACCGCACAACCTCAAACAGACCATTGTCCGCAGCAAACTACCCAGCCTTCAGGAGAACAGTGACCAAGACACCACACAACCCTGCCACAGCAACCTCTGCAAGACGTGCCGGATCATCGACACAGATGCCATCATCTCACGTGAGAACACCATCCACCAGGTACACGGTACATACTCTTGCAACTCGGCCAACGTTGTCTACCTGATACGCTGCAAGAAAGGATGTCCCGAGGCATGGTACATTGGGGAAACTATGCAGACGCTGCGACAACGGATGAATGAACACCGCTCGACAATCACCAGGCAAGACTGTTCTCTTCCTGTTGGGGAGCACTTCAGCGGTCACGGGCATTCGGCCTCTGATATTCGGGTAAGCGTTCTCCAAGGCGGCCTTCGCGACACACGACAGCGCAGAGTCGCTGAGCAGAAACTGATAGCCAAGTTCCGCACACACAAGGACGGCCTCAACCGGGATATTGGGTTCATGTCACACTATTTGTAACTCCCACAGTTGCGTGGACCTGCAGAGTTTCACTGGCTGTCTTGTCTGGAGACAATACACATCTTTTTAGCCTGTCTTGATGCTCTCTCCACTCCCATTGTTTTGTTTCTTAAAGACTGGATTAGTTGTAAGTATTCGCATTCCAACCATTATTCATGTAAATTGAGTCTGTGTCTTTATAAGTTCTGTTTGTGAACAGAATTCCCACTCACCTGAAGAAGGGGCTTAGAGCCTCGAAAGCTTGTGTGGCTTTTGCTACCAAATAAACCTGTTGGACTTTAACCTGGTGTTGTTAAACTTCTTACTGTGTTTACCCCAGTCCAACGCCGGCATCTCCACATCAAATTTCAGCCAGCCTTTCTGAGCAGGCAACAATGACTCCCTTTGGAAAGTGCTGAGGTTTCTGTTTCAAATGTACAGAACAGGCACCAATGGTGCTTTTTTGCTATTTTAACCTGAGACCTATGACAGAAGCTGTCGTGCTTTTTCATCAAACTCATTGAGGTCATCGAGTCATAGAGTCATAGATGTTTACAACATGGAAATAGGCCCTTTAGCCCAACTTATCCATGCCACCCTTTTTTTTTACCCACTAAGCTAGTCCCAATTGCCCGCGTTTGGCCCATTTCCCTCTATATCCATCCTACTCATGTAATTGTCTAAATGCTTTTTAAAATACAAAATTGTACCCGCCTCTACTACTACCTCTGGCAGCTTGTTCCAGACACTCACCACCATCTGTGTGAAAAAAATTGCCCTTCTGGACCCTTTTGTATCTCTCCCCTCTCACCTTAAACCTATGCCCTCTAGTTTTAGACTCCTCTACCTTTGGGAAAAGATGTTGACTATCTAACTGATCTATGCCCCTCATTATTTTATAGACCTTGGAGTCTTCATACATCAGTCGCTGAAAGTAATCGCGCAGGTACAGCAGGCAGTAAAGAAGGCAAATGGTATGTTGACCTTCATACTGAGAGGATTTGAATACAGGGATAGGGATGTTTTGCTGCAATTGTATAGGGCATTGGTGAGGCCACACCTGGAATATTGTGTGCAATTTTGGTCTCCTTATCTGAGGAAGAATGTCCTTGCTATAGAGGGAGTACAGCAAAGGTTTACCAGGCTGATTCCTGGGATGGCAGGTCTGTCATATGAGGAGAGATTAAGTCGGTTAGGATTATATTCACTGGAGTTTAGAAGAGTGAGAGGGGATCTCAAAGAAACTTATAAAATTCTAACAGGGTTAGACAGGGTAGATTCAGAAAGAACGTTCTCAATGGTGTGGGAGTCCAGAGCTAGGGGTCATACTTTGAGGATGAGGGGTAAACCTTTTAGAACTGAGGTGAGGAGAAATTTCTTCACCCAGAGGGTGGTGAATGTGTGGAATTCACTATCACCAAATGTAGTTGAGGCCAAAACTTGTGATTTCAAAAATAAATTCGATAAAGCTCTTGGGGCTAAAGGGATCAAGGGATATGGGGGTACGGGGGGATCAGGGTATTGAATTCGCTGATCAGCTATGATCAAAATGAATGGCGGAGCAGATTCGAAGGGCCGACTGGCCTACTCCTGCTTCTAGTTTCTTTGTTTCTATGTTCTATATTCTGCTTTTCTGTTTTTCAGGTCAAAATAGACAACCTCACATTTTGTTTTTACTTTATACACCATCTACCAAATTTTTGCCCATCTACTTGGCCTATCTATTTTGGTTTGCAGTGGCAATGGTACAGTAATAATGTCACTGCATTAGTATTCCAGAGACCCAGGCTAATGCATGAGTTGAAATCCCACATTGGCAGCTGGCGGAATTTAAATTCAATTGAATAATCTGGAATTAAAAGCTAGTCTCAGTAACAGTGACCATGAAACCATTCGCAATCCTCATAAAACTCTACCTGGTTCACTCTAAGGAAGGAAATCTTTTGTCCTTAACTGGTCCAGCCTACATTTGAGTCCAGACCCACAGCAATGTGTTTGATTCTAAAATACCCTGCAAATGCATGTATCCATGACAATACTGGAAGGAGTGACCAGTATACAGATCTTGTGGAGATGAAATCTCACCTTCATTTTAAGGAAACCGTCCCTCATGTTGTGTGGCACTACCACAATGCCAAACAGATAGACTTCGAACAGATCTAGCAACTCAAGACTGGGCATCCATGAGGCTCTGTGGTTCATGAGCAGCAGCAGAACTGTACTCAACCACGATCTGTAACGCTGCTCCCAATACCGTCTACTCTACATCGGAGACACCAAACACAGACTGGGTGACCGCTTTGCTGAACGCCTTCGGTCCATCCGCAAGCAGGACCCACTTCAACACACCACCCTGCTCTCCTGTCCACATGTCCATCCTTGGCCTTTTGCAATGTTCTAGTGAACCCCAACGCAAAGTGGAGGAACAACATCTCATCTTCTGATTGGGCACTTTACAGCCTTCCGGACTGAACATTGAGTTCAACAACTTCAGAGCACGAACTCTCTCCTCCACCTTCACACCATTCACATTTATTTTATTTCATTTTGTTTCATCTCATTCATCCATTTTATCACTTCCATTTTTCCATTTCTCCATTCCAGTTCTCCTCCTGCCACCTCTGCCACCCACCCCCCTCCCCCCCTTCCCCTTCCCCCAGGACAATTGCCACATTCCTCAGGCAGTCCCTTCACTATTTGTACCTTGGTTCTGCCATTCACACATTCTTATCACTAAATGGACACCTTGAGCACCTTTCTCAGCCTTCTGTTTCCTCATTTACGTTCCCTTTGTCCCATTCTGCCTCACCTCCACTCTCCTAATATAAATCTCTGCTGATTCCCTTTGCTCCTAGCTCTGACGAAGGGTCATCCAGATTCAAAACGTTGGCTCTATTTTCTCCCCACAGATGCTGTCAGACCTGCTGAGATTTTCCAACGTTTTCTGTTTTTTGTTACAATCTGTAGCATCATAGCTCATCATATCCCCAACTTTACCATTACCATCAATCAGGGGGTCCACCTTAGTTCAATGAAGCGTGCAGGAAGGCATGCCAGGAACAGCACCAGGTATACCTAAGAATGAGGTGTCAACCTGGGGTGAAGCTACAACACAGAACTACCTGCATGCCAAACAGCAGAAGAAGCATGCTGTACCCAGAGATAAGAAATCTCACAACCAACGGATCAGATCTAAGTTCTAAAGTCCTGCCACATCTACTCATGAATTGTGCTGGAAAATTAAACTATCAGGAAGAGTGAGCTTCACAAATATTCCCATTCTCAATGATGGGGAGCCCGGCACATCGGTGCAACATACATGGCTTATTTCTTTAGCCAGAAATTCCAAGTGGATGATCTATCTCGGCCTGCTCCTGAGGGCCCCCCGATCACAGATGCCAGTCTTCAGTCAATTTGAGTCGCTCTATGTAATATCAAGAAACGGTTGAAGGCACTGGATATTGCAAGGTCAATGGGCCCTGACAGTATTTTGGCAGTAGTGCTGAAGACTTGTGCCCAGCACTTGCCATTCCCTTCTCCAAGCTCTTCCAGGACAGCTGTGACATTGTCCTTCCAAAATGTCAAATACCCTTGAATATTCAGGTCCCAGCCATGCTCAGTACACGGCACAGAGGCAGAGTGGTTCGCACTGCTGCCTCACAGCATCAGACATCCGGGTTCAATTCTGACCTTGGGTGATTGTCTGTGTGGAGTTTGCACATTCTCCCCATGTCTGTGTGCGTTTCTTCCGGATGCTCCGGTTTCTTCCCACAGTCCAAAGGTGTGCAGGTTAGGTGGATTAGTGGGGTAAGTATGTGGGTTTATGGGGATAGGGCCTGGGTGAGATACTCTGCCAGAGAGTCAGGGCAGACTCGATGGGCCGAATGACCTCTTTTTGCACTGTAGGGATTCTATGCTCACTTTGCAAACATGTCTCAATTATAGTTGTCATATCATACTCATTTATTTCTAATTGTGCTATAAACTTACCCATCCTGTTGAAGTTGCTGTGTGCATAGAGATAAAGAGCCTTTAATTCTGTTATTTTACCATTTTCCCTAGTCTGACCTTATTTGCCGGTGGACTGGTTTGTGCGATCTGTCCCTTCCAGTCACACAGTGGTTATCATTGCCCACATTGCTATCCTCACTATTGCCTTGACCTTCCCAGAAGGAAAAATCAGCTTAAACCAGTTGAAAATCGCAGCTGCATCTAACAGGCCTCTTACTGGAATATCTGATATACACCGTGAGCATGCAGAACAACTGGAAAATCCAATCGGAAATCAGTTGGCCCAATCAACTTCCAAATATTACTTCACGTCAAGCCACCCCCAAACTGATTAGGTTAAATCGCATGAAATGGCATTATTGTTCGGGAAAGTTATTGAATCATTTCAAAACTGAGGTTCGGTAAGGGTGTCAAGGAATTTGGTGCAAAGGTGAGTTAAAGAATCAAGACATGATCCAGATGGACGGCAGAACAAGCTGGAGGGGCTGAACGGCCTTCTTCACTCCCTGTGCTTCATGCAAAAGGATTTTCATAGGGTGGATCAAACTAAATCTTTACCACTTTGGGTGGGATTTTCTGGCCCTTCCTACTGGTGGGACCTTCCCCTCCCGCCGAAGGTGAATGCTCACGACAGGTTCCCAGCGGCATGGCCAGTGAGCAATGCGAATGGCCATTGACATAGACGAAACTGGAAGATCCCACCAGCAACCATTGGCGAACTGCCTCTGCCGCCGGAAAACCCCCTGTGTGGGCGAGGGCAGAAAATCCTGACCTTTGTTTTTCTTCCAGCTGAATAAAGAACAAAGAACAAAGAAAATTACAGCACAGGAACAGGCCCTTTGGCTCTCTGAGCCTGCACTGACCATGCTGCCCGACTGAAACAAAACCCCCTGCCCTTCCGGGGACCATATCCCTCCATTCCCATCCTATTCATGTACTTCTCAAGACGCCCCTTAAAAGTCACTATCATATCTGCTTCCACTATCGTCCCCGGCAGCGAGTTCCAGGCACGCACCACCCTCTGTGTAAAACATCTGCCTCATACATCTCCTTTAAACCTTATCCCTCGCACCTTAAATCAATGCCACCTGGTAATTGACTCCTCCACCCTGGGAAAAAACTTCTGACTATCCACTCTGTCCATGCCACTCATAATCTTGTAGAAATCCATCAGGTCGCCCGTCAACCTCTGTCATTCCGGTGAGAATAAACCAAGTTTCTCCAACCTCTTCTCATAGCTAATGCCCTCCATACCAGGCAACATTCTGGTAAATCTTTTCTGTACCCTCTCCAAAGCCTCCACATCCTTCTGGTAGTGCGGCGACCAGAATTGAACACTATATTCCAAGTGCGGCCTAACTAAGGTTCTGTACAGCTGCAACATGACTTGCCAATTTTTAAACTCAGTGCCCTGGCCGATAAAGACAAACATGCTGTAAGCCTTCTTGACTACCTTCTCCACCTGCGTTGCCACTTTCAGTGACCTATGTACCTGTATAACCAGATCCCTCTGCCTATCAATAGTCTTAAGGGTTCTGCCATTTACTGTATATTTCCTATCTGTATTAGACGTTCCAACATGCATTACCTCACATTTGTCTGGATTAAACTCCATCTGCCATCTCTCTGCCCAAGTCTTCAATCGATCTATATCCTGCTGTACCCTCTGATGGTCCTCATCACTATCTGCAAATCCACCAACCTTTGTGTCATCTGCAAACTTACTAATCAAACCAGTTATACTTTCTTCCAAATCATTTATATATATTATAAACAGCAACGGTCCCAGCACTGATCCCTGAGGAATCCCACTTGTCACAGCCCTCCATTCAGAAACACGACCTTACATTGCTACCCTCTGTCTTCTATGACCAAACCAGTTCTGTATCCACCTTGCCAGCTCACCACCGATCCCATGCAACTTTACCTTCTGCACCAGTCTACCATGAGGGACCTTGTCAAAGGTCTTACTGAAGTCCATGTAGACAACATCCACTGCCCTACCCTCATCAATCATCTTTGTCACTTCCTCGAAAAACTCAATCAAGTTAGTGACCTCCCCCTCACAAAACCATATTGCCTCTCACTAATACATCCACTTATTTCCAAGTGGGAGTAAATCCTGTCTCGAAGAATCCTCTCCAATAATTTCCCTACCACTGACATCAGGTTCACCGGCCTATAATTACCTGGATTATTCTTGCTACCCTTCTTAAACAAAGGAACAACATTGGCTATTCACCAATCTTCTGGGACCACTCATCTGAAGAAGGAGGAACACTCCGAAAGCTTGTGCCACCAAATAAACTGTTGGACTTTAACCTGGTGTTGTGAGGCTTCTTACTGTGCTTACCCAGTCCAACGCCGGCATCTCCATATCATGGCCTCCCCTGTAGCCAGTGAGGACACAAAGATTTCTCTCAAGGCCCCAGTTATTTCCTCCCTTGCCTCTCTCAGTATTCTGGGGTATATCCCATCAGGTCCTGGAGACTTGTCTACATTAATGTTTCTCAAGAACCCCAATACCTCCTCCATTTTGATCTCAACATGACTCAAACTATCCACACACCCTTTCCCAGGTTCATCATCCACCAAGTCCTTCTCTTTGGTGAATATTGACGCAAAGTATTCATTTAATACCTCACCCATTTCCTCTGGCTCCATAGATAGATTCCCTCCCCTGTCCTTGAGTGGGCCAACCTTTTCTGTGGCAACCCTCTTCCTCTTTATAAATGTATAAAAAGCCTTGGGGATTTTCCTTAGTCCTGCTGGCCAATGATTTTTCGTGACCCCTTTTAGCCCTCCTTATTCCTTGCTTCAGTTTCTTTCTACTTTTCTTGTATTCCATGCTTGCTTCGTGTGTTCCCAGCCTCCTAGCCTTGACAAATGCTTCCTTTTTCTCCTTGACTAGGCTCACAATATCTCTCGTTATACAAGGTTCCCAAAACTTGCCATACTTATCCTTCATCCTTACAGGAATGTGCCGGTCCTGAATCCCTATCAACCTACACTTGAAAGCCTCCCACATGCCAGATGTTGATTTGACCTCAAACATCTGCCACCAATCTACATTCTTCAATTCCTGCCTAATATTGTTGTAACTAGCCTTCCCCCAATTTAGCACCTTAACTTGAGGACTACACTTATCTTTATCCATCAGTACCTTAAAGCTTACTGAATTGTGGTCACTGTTCCCGAACTGTTCCCCTACTGAAACTTCAACCACCTGGCCGGGCTCATTCCCCAATACCAGGTCCAGTGTGGCTCTTTCCCTCGTTGGACTATCTACATACTGTTTCAAGATGCCCTCCTGGATGCTCCTTACAATCTCTGCCCCATCCACATCCCTAGCACAAGTGAGTCCCAGTCAATATAGGGGAAGTTAAAATCTCCCACCACAACAACCCTGTTACTTTTACACCTTGCCAAAATCCGCTTACATATCTGTTCCTCCCACTGGCAATCATGGCTATAGGTTTATAAGCATGGCAAACACTATTCTATGGGTCGCATGGTGGCACAGTGGTTAGCACTGCTACCTCACAGCTCCAGGAACCAGGGTTCGATTCCCGGCTTGGGTCACTGTCCATGTAGAGTTTGCATGTTCTCCCCGTGTCTGCGTGGGATTCCTCCAGATGCTCTGGTTTCCTCCCATAGTTCAAAATGTGCAAATTAGGTTGATTGGCCATGCTACATTGCCCCTTAGTGTCCCGGGATGTGTACGTTAGAGAGATTAGCAGGGTAAATAGGTGGGGTTTAGGGGATAGGGCCTGGGTGGACTTGTTCTTGGTGCTGACTCGATGGGCTGAATGGCTTCCTTCTGCACTGGAGGGATTGTATTGCATGATTCAGCGTGTTAGCCTTCAGTGACCAACGCCAAATGTCATTTTTTCTCATTGCCAAATCATCCATTTCAAGATCTCAACAGGTCGGACATTCTCATTTTAGGAGGGCAATAATTTGTCAAAATGATAGAACTACCCAAAGTAGCCCATATCAACAGTATATCACTGCTGATGTATCAGGGCTTAAAATGGAATCGTACTCGCTATTCAAGGATGCAAGGCACATAATAATCCATTATTTTGATATCTTTTTTAAGACAACTTAAAAAAAACATTTTATAAGTACCATGCTGTGTATATTTTGAAATTGCATTTTTGAAAGATGAATGTGTCTGTTAATTGTTACTGAATGTGCAGTGTTATCCACCAGTAAGTGACAGTCGGAATAATTTTAACTTTCGGCAATGTCTCAGCATGTTGATAATAGTTGGAGACATAAATAATCAGAAAAAGTCTTTCTGCGTTATGTGAAAAGTGACATTGCTAGCAGCTAGTTGCTATTTCCCTGGAATGTGTCAGAGAGATTTTCAGACAAGGAAACTTTTCAATATCTTTTGCTATGTCATTCATTGAGCTGGAAATACAGTCGTGTTGTGGTTCTGCTATTGGACTAATAATCCAGGGAACGTGAGTTCATAATTATAGAGAGAGCTTTTCCTTTTATAGGGAAGAATGGGATCAAGGGAGCAAGTGGTGAGTCTCTTTGGACAAGGAGAACTTGTGAAGCCATGGATGAGATGCAGGAGAAAGTACAGAAACATGGGAATTCAGGGTTGGTGTGGGATGGAACTTTAGGGGAAGTTTAGTGAGCTACAGCAGGAGAGGGAAGTGGCAGAGGCAGCTGAAAGGATGGTCTCAATCTTAGTGACAAAGCCCCTTGAGCCTCTTGCACTTGTTATTGGAAGTGAGGTTACAGGCAAGGAAAGGTAGTTCAAGAAGACACTTTGAAATGGTGGACCCTATACCCTCTGAGATGGTTATGCTCCTCTAATTCTGACCTCTGCAGCATCCCCAATTTAAATCAGTGCATTTAGCTGTTGTTAGAAGTGCTATATGAATAAAAGTGATTGCTATTGAGAGGTCAGGTTGGTTATCTATACATTCTCAAGATGATGTTGGAATAGTGAACAGCTTTGACAGAGGAGACCAGAGCCCTGCAGTGCTTTATGTGGTCAGCCTGACCTGCTGATGAGTGGCTAAACAAGTTGTCGGCCAAGTCCATATCCATTGGACTTGAAGGAGTGGAAATGGGTCCGTATGACAGGAATGATCAAGGCAAGAGAGAGTTTAAGTTTTAGTGAGGTTAAGGGTATTAGTGGTAGCATGCAAGCAGGTGGATCCATTTAGACAAAAGTTTAAAGGTTTAAACAGGAGCAGTAGCTACAGAATAGGCAAGCACACAGATTAATGTATCTGAAAGAATGCTCTTTTGAACATGTTATTTTATCAAATTAATTTTAAATGGATGTGGGAGTCACTGGCTCGGCCTGTATTCCCATCCCTAATTGTCCTTGAGAAGGTGGTGCTGAGCTGCCTTCTTGAGCTGCTGCAGTTCACATGGTGTGAGTGCAACCACAGTGCTGTTAAGGAGGGAGTTCCAGGATTTTGACCCAGCAATAGTGAAGGAACGTGCAATGGCCTAACTATGTTCGGAGTTGTGGGTTTTAACAAAAAGGAAAGAATGTGGTTTTCACATGTAGATACAAACTAAAACACAGCGGGCCGGGTTTTACAACCTCGCTCGTCCCGAAACCGTAAAATCCCACCCAAGGTCAACGGACCTTCCCACTGTCCACCCCTCACCTGCTACGATTCCCACGGCGGGAAGGGCAGTAAAATTCCAGCCGACAGGTTTTACAAAGTGAAAGTAAAAGAGCAGGCTCTGCAAACACCCTAATGACATCACCATCAAATCATGTGATCAGCTCTTTAGCAACCTCCAACCCTTTTAAATATATAATAGAATGGCAGGATGGTGAGTGGCTTGGAGGGGAACTTCCAGGAGGTAGTGCTCCTATGTGTCGGTTGACCTTGTCCTTCTAGATGATTGTGGGTTTGGAAGGTGCTGCTTTGAAGCTTTGGGAGTTCCTGCAGTGCCTTTTGTAGAGGGCACTCACTGCTGCCATTTTTCATTGGTGATGGAGGGAATGAATATTTGTGGAAGGGGTGCCAGTAAAGTGAGTTGCTTTGTTCTGAATGATGTCAAGCTTCTGGAGTGTTGTTGGATCTACACTCAGTCAGACAAGTGGAAAGTATTCCATGACACTAGTGATGGACGGGCTTTGGGGACTCAGGAGGTGAATGAGTCGCCACAGGATTTCTAGACTCTGACCTGCTCTTGTAGTGACAGCATTTACATGGCTAGTCCAGTTCAGCTTTGTATCAATGGTAACCCCCAGTGTGTTGATAGTGGGAGGTTCAGTGATGGTTAAATGTCAAGAGGCAGTGGTTAGATTCTGTTTTGTTGGAGATGGCCATTGCCTGACACTAGTGTGACATATATATATATATATATATATACTACTTGCCACTTGTCAGCCCAAGCAAGACTGAATACCATCCAGGATTTGTAGGATTTGGACATGAACTGCTTGAGTAATTGAGGAGTCATGAATGGTGCTGAACATTGTGCAATCATCACCGAACATCCCCACTTCTGACCTTGTGATGGAAGGAAGGTAATTGATGATGCACCTGAAAATGGTTGGGTCTAGGACACTACCCTGAGGAACTCCTGCAGTGATGTCCTGTACCGAGATTATTGACCTCCAACAACCACAACCATCATCATTTGTGCTAGGTATGACACCAAGCAGCAGAGAGTTTCTCCCCTGATTCCTACTGACTGCCACTTTGCTCAGGCTCCTTGATGCCATACTCACTCAAATGTGGCCTTGATATCAAGGGCAGTCACTCTCACCTCACCTCTGGACATCAGCTCTTTTGTCCATGTATGAACCAAATGATCATGTATCTTTTATTTTATTGGTTATTATAATCACAGTGCCTTGAAAAGAAATTCTCACTATTTACAAACAGCCAATTTGCACACAGTAAACTCTGACAAACAGCAAAGAGGGAATAACCAGACAATCTATTTTTACTGATGTTGGTTAAGGGATTTAAGGTTATCCAGCACACTACAGAGAACACCCCTGCTGTTCTTCAAAATTGCACTATGAGGTCTTTTAACATCCATCTGAGAGGACAGATGGGGCCTTGGTTTAACATCTTCCCTAAAGTGCAGCACCTCCGACAGTGCAGCACTCCCTCAGTACTGCATTGGAGTGTCAACCTCGATCTTATGCTCAAGAATCAAGAGTGGCATTTGAAACCACAACCTTTTTACTATGAAGGCTGACCCCAGCAGCTATCATTAGTTCAATTTTCATATGTTTCCCCTAATGTTGAAAGAAAACTATCTTCAAACAGTGTTGGTAATATTCAAGGAAGCGGCTTGAAGAAATTACTGGGATTCACAGGAAAACAGATGGATGAAGAACTGATAGAGTTATGAAACCAGAAAGGCTTCATTAATTTTGCCATTTTAATCGTGTATTTAATGTTAAGTGAGCTCTCTCTCACTATTAGGCATCCATTGAGCCTGTTCTACAGTGATATCACTGTATAATTAAACAGAAACATTTAATAAAAAAGATAGCAATAAACAGAAAAAGGATTGTCTGAGTTGTAAGTCTATGTAGCTGGTGGTGCTGTTGATGACATTCACTCTGCCTTTTTGTTCCCTCCTTTCCTGATGGCACTGATCTTTGGTGATATACAACTGGGCTGACACTTACCAATGTGGCCATTATTCAGTGAGTTGGCACTCTGTTGTGGAACCTTTCACATCAGAGCCTAAACCTGTTCTCTCACAACTAGTAGTCGCACACCAACTGAAATAAGCTAACTCAGCATAAATCATAAGTCAAACCCAAGACCTTCCAGTGTATGTATCTTATACAGGAGTTGCAGCTACACAAATGTGTAGCCTTTTTAAGATCAGAGTGGTCATATATTCATTCTATTTTAATTTGATTTGCTATTGTCACATGTATTGTGTACAGTGAAAAGTATTCTTGCGCGCTATACAGACAAAAACATACCATTCATAAAGTACAGAGGGGAGAAGGAAAGGAGATGATACAGAATTCTTTGTTGCAGTTACAGATGGGGTGAAAAGAAAGATCAGCTTAATGTATGGTAGGTCCATTCACAAGTCTGATGGCAGCAAGGAAGAAGCTGTTCTTGAGTCAGTTGGTACGTGTTCTCAGACTTTTGTATCTTTTTCCTGATGGAAGAAGATGGAAGAGAGAATGTCCGAGGTGCGTGGGGTCCTTGATTATGCTGGCTGCTTTTCCGAGGCAGCAGGAAGTGTAGACGGAGTCAATGGATGGGAGGTTGGTTTGCGTGATGGACTGGGCTACGTTTACAACCCTTTGTAGTTTCTTGCGGTCTTAGTCAGATA
The DNA here is from genome assembly GCF_964213995.1 of Mustelus asterias. Taxonomy (NCBI): domain Eukaryota; kingdom Metazoa; phylum Chordata; class Chondrichthyes; order Carcharhiniformes; family Triakidae; genus Mustelus; species Mustelus asterias. Next base: position 25,717,349 of record NC_135816.1, on the reverse strand, counting down.
AAATAATTGATAAAATAGAGTTTCAATGGATTGCAAGGTAGAAACCTGGAAGGAATATGATTCATATCAGCCTTGACTCAGAGTGGCACTCCCTTCTGAAAGGTAAGGTTGTCAGTTCACACCTACGCAATGATTTGAGCACATGACCTGAGTTTACACTTCAGTGAAGTACTGCATTGCTGTCTTTAGACTGAGATAGTAAGAGTTTTAACAACACCAGGTTAAAGTCCAACAGGTTTATTTGGTAGCAAATGCCATTAGCTTTCAGAGCGCTGCTCCTTCGTCAGATGGAGTGGGTATCTGCCATTTAGACTGAGATGCCATCTGCCTGGTCAGGTGGACATAAAAGAAGAAAAACAGGGAAGTGCCCCAACCAATGTGTATTTGTCAGCCAACATGACAAGATAAATTGATTCAACATTTGTCTTGTTGTGGAACTTTACTACATACAAATTGCCTGCAAAACAACAGTGGAGACACTTTTATAAGTAATTCATTCGCTTGGGGACACCTGAGAATGTGAAGGGAACTTTATATAAATGGAAGTGCTTTCTTTCTACCACATCATAAATCACAAAAGTAAATCTTGAAAGGTTATCAATATTATTTCTTATTTTAATCATAAGATGTGTCACTGCCTTGGAACACAACCCAGGTCTTCATGATATGCTAGTTGATTTCAGAAGATGCTGCCCACAGATATTTTAAAAGAAGTCTGAGGAGTGATGGAGAATCAGCATTTGACATCTCCATTTGGATTTGCTCATAAACCAAACTGCAAATGTTGTCCAAGACCCTTTTGATATGTGAATATATTTTAGGAAGAGGTTGAATCATAGAATCATAGAATCCCTACAGTGCAGAAGGAGGCCATTCGGCCCATCGAGTCTGCACTGACCACAATCCCACCCAGGCCCTATCCCATAACCCCATGCATTTACCCTAGCTAGTCCCCCAGACACTAAGGGGTAATTTAGCATGGCCAATCCACCACATCTTTGGACTGTGGGAAGAAACCAGAGCACCCGGAGGAAACACATGCAGACACGGGGAGAATGTGCAAACTCCACACAGACAGTGACCCAAGCCAGGAACCAAACCCCGGTCCCTGGCGCTGTGAGGCAGCAGTGCTAACTACTGTGCCACCATGCCACCCAATGCTTTCGTGTTTGCAATGACTTGTGCTTACAAGTTAAATTTACAGTTAAAACTTGCAAATTATTTTTCAGCTTTATTTATTAAAATCACAGTTTTGATGTGGGAGGGGATTGGCTACTTTGCATGTTTTCCGCAAAGCTTTGCGGGAGAAGATCGCCTTCCAAGATAACCAGGTGAACACACAATGCTGGTGATAATGAAGGTAAGAAGTTTAACAACACCAGGTTAAAGTCCAACAGGTTTATTTGGTAGCAAAAGCCACACAAGCTTTCGAGGCTCTGAGCCCCTTCTTCAGGTGAGTGGGAATTCTGTTCACAAACAGAACTTATAAGACACAGACTCAATTTACATGAATAATGGTTGGAATGCGAATACTTACAACTAATCCAGTCTTTAAGAAACAAAACAATGGGAGTGGAGAGAGCATCAAGACAGGCTAAAAAGATGTGTATTGTCTCCAGACAAGACAGCCAGTGAAACTCTGCAGGTCCACGCAACTGTGGGAGTTACAAATAGTGTGACATAAATTCTGATTCTAGGATCGCATGATAAAGACTCAGGAGGAAAAAAGCAGAAATATTTATGTGAAATAGTGTGACATAAACCCAATATCCCGGTTGAGGCCGTCCTTGTGTGTGCGGAACCTGGCTATCAGTTTCTGCTCCGCGACTCTGCGCTGTCGTGTGTCGCGAAGGCCGCCTTGGAGAACGCTTACCCGAATATCAGAGGCCGAATGCCCGTGACCGCTGAAGTGCTCCCCAACAGGAAGAGAACAGTCTTGCCTGGTGATTGTCGAGCGGTGTTCATTCATCCGTTGTCGCAGCGTCTGCATAGTTTCCCCAATGTACCATGCCTCGGGACATCCTTTCTTGCAGCGTATCAGGTAGACAACGTTGGCCGAGTTGCAAGAGTATGTACCGTGTACCTGGTGGATGGTGTTCTCACGTGAGATGATGGCATCTGTGTCGATGATCCGGCACGTCTTGCAGAGGTTGCTGTGGCAGGGTTGTGTGGTGTCTTGGTCACTGTTCTCCTGAAGGCTGGGTAGTTTGCTGCGGACAATGGTCTGTTTGAGGTTGTGCGGTTGTTTGAAGGCAAGAAGTGGGGGTGTGGGGATGGCCTTGGCGAGATGTTCGTCTTCATCAATGACATGTTGAAGGCTCCGGAGGAGATGCCGTAGCTTCTCCGCTCCGGGGAAGTACTGGACAACGAAGGGTACTCTGTCCACTGTGTCCCGTGTTTGTCTTCTGAGGAGGTCGGTGCGGTTTTTCGCTGTGGCGCGTTGGAACTGTTGATCAATGAGTCTAGCGCCATATCCTGTTCTTATGAGGGCATCTTTCAGCGTCTGGAGGTGTCTGTTGCGATCCTCCTCATCCGAGCAGATCCTGTGTATACGGAGGGCTTGTCCGTAGGGGATGGCTTCTTTAACGTGTTTAGGGTGGAAGCTGGAGAAGTGGAGCATCGTGAGGTTATCCGTGGGCTTGCGGTACAGTGAGGTGCTGAGGTGACCGTCCTTAATGGAGATGCGCGTGTCCAAGAATGCAACCGATTCCGGAGAGTAGTCTATGGTGAGCCTGATGGTGGGATGGAACTTGTTGATGTCATCATAGAGTTGTTTCAGTGATTGTTCACCATGAGTCCAAAGGAAGAAAATGTCATCGATGTATCTAGTGTATAGCACCGGTTGAAGGTCCCGTGCGGTGAAGAAGTCTTGTTCGAACCTGTGCATGAAGATGTTGGCATATTGAGGTGCAAATTTGGTCCCCATGGCTGTTCCGTGTGTCTGGATGAAGAACTGGTTGTTGAAGGTGAAGATATTGTGGTCCAGAATGAAGCGGATGAGATGTAAAATTGCATCTGGAAACTGGCAGTTGTTGGCGCTGAGCACTGAGGCCGTTGCAGCAATGCCATCGTCATGGGGGATGCTGGTGTAGAGTGCTGAGACATCCATTGTGACGAGGAGCGCTCCTGGTTCAACTGCTCCATGTGTGCTGAGTTTCTGTAGGAAGTCCGTCGTGTCGCGACAAAAGCTGGGGGTTCTTTGTACAATGGGTTTCAGGATGCCCTCGACATAGCCGGAGAGGTTCTCGCACAGGGTCCCATTGCCCGATACGATGGGACGGCCGGGTGTGTTTGCCTTGTGTATCTTCGGGAGGCAGTAGAGATCTCCAACGCGGGGAGTACGTGGGATGAGAGCACGGAGGGTGTTCTGAAGGTCCGGATCAAAGGTCTTGATCAGAGTGTTGAGTTGACGGGTGTGTTCTTTGGTCGGATCTGCAGGTAACTGTCTGTAGTGTTCCTCGTTGTTGAGTTGTCGGTACAACTCAACAACGAGGTCACAAGCTATGAAATTCCTGCTCCTCCCAGGGCTCTGCTCATGACATTTGTAAAATATCACAATCCGCTGTACACATGCGCATCTCCATGGTGACACATACCGGTTGAAAATTTCCCGTCTCGCCCGCCGCGAGATTCGTAGCGGGCGAGACAGAAAATTCAGCAGACCATTTAAAGGCCCGTTGAGCATGGGGGGAAATTTCCACTCTTGGGGCGCGTTCGGCTGGAAAATCACGGCCACCATGTTTCTCATGGCCACCCATTTTGCTGCTCATGAGTCCAGTCAGGATGAGAAGGCCCACAGATTTGCGTCTTTGGCTGGACTCCCATATTTGATTTGATTTGATTTATTATTGTCCCATGTATTAGTATACAGTGAAAAGTATTGTTTCGTGTGCGCTATACAGACAAAGCATACCGTTCATAGAGAAGGAAAGGAGTGCAGAATGTAGTGTTACAATTATGGCTAGGGTGTAGAGAAAGATCAACTTAATGCAAGGTAAGTCCATTCAAAAGTCTGATGGCAGGAGGGAAGAAGCTTATTTTGAGTCGGTTGGTACATGTTCTCAAATTTTTGTTTCTTTTTCCCAACAGAAGAAGGTGGAAGAGAGTATATCTGGGGTCCTTGATTATGCTGGTTGCTTTTCTGAGGCAGTAGGAAGTGTAGACAGTGTCAATGGATGGGAGGCTGGTTTGAGTGATGGACTGGGCTTCGTTCACGACCCTTTGTAGTTTTTTTGCACTCTTGGACAAGGCAGGAGCCATACCAAGCTGTGATACAACCAGAAAGAATGCTTTCAATGGTGCATCTGTAGAAGTTGGTGAGAGCTGTAGCGGACATGCCAAATTTCCTTAGTCTCCTATACTGTTCAGGGAGCCATAGATTACACACACATGTGGCTATCAGGCCGCCCTGAGACCACTCGGCAGTATTCATCAACAACAGGGATTCTGTTTCATTAACGTTCAGCTGGGATCCAACCGCTGAACAATTATCAGGCAAGTAGGTGCAAGATATCCAGGAAACTGCAAAGATGCATTCATCCTGTACCAGCCAAATCGACCTGAGATATTCACATCTTATGTCTCCTTACAGACAGGGGTTAACTTTGAATGACATGGCTGATTTCCATCTGTGAGGAGCCCTACCATCAACAGCCAAGAAAGTTACAATTGAACCCATATGAACAAAAGAGTCATTGCGCAAACAACTGGGATGCTGAAGTCAGTCATACCTCCTGTGGTGAACCATAGATGGTTACCACTATGGGTACTGAACCATAGATGGTTAGCACTATGAGTACTTGTACATATGTTACTGTTGTCACTGTTGGGGTTAGGGTTGGGGTGTTCTACCTGTTGGTATTGTTCTGTGGTACACTCTGGTTGGCTCCGCCTACCTGTAGGAGTATAAAGGTCACTGCACTGCCTGGTGACCCTTTAGTCTGGGATTGTATTGTTATATAGTATGCTCCATTCTTGTTACTAATAAAAGCCTTTATTTCCCGGATACGATCCAGCCTCCCGAGTGATTTATTCGCGCATCACCTCCCAACTTTGAACCAGAGGGTAACAGCTGAGTAACGACAGTTACCCACTCTATACCTGACAAATGATTCCCCTTCCCCATCTGACCATACATGGACCTTGTGCCCATAAGGAGAGCCAGGAAGCCATAAGAAATGTTGTGGAGCAAATTATCAGCGTTCTAAGAACTGCCAACCTGTATGGATGGTGGTGTTCTGTTGCTATTATGAGGGTCATGCCCATGTCAGCCTGTGTACAAAGGCCAGCTGAGCAGGATGAGGAGAAAGAGGAGGAAGGGAGAAATCAGCCAGGAAGGTGACTCTCTGGACAGGCTGTCCATGAGCAGGTACTCACACTGGTCTCCCCTGAGATATCAACTCCACATCAGTGTTATTCCACAATCCCCCACCTCTTGGCCAAAATCATGAAGTAAAAGCCACCAACTATTCCAGAACACCTTTATCCAACATCACTTCCAATGGCATTCACCCCACTGCATTCCCTTTTGGGTGCTTTTACCTGGCCTAGTGCTCCTACGCAGTGCTACCCCAGCATGACTGAATGAAGACTGCTAACTTCCATTGAGGGAGACCGCAGATTGCCTCGCAGGATGTCCTTGAGCAGCTCAGTGCTTTGAGAGCCACATCAGCATGTGTGGCAGCAGCCTTGGCTGGCTGGCTGAGAGACAAGAGCAAGGGCACTGGTGGAGTGGTAGGGATGGAGCACGAAAGTTGTCACCTTGAGACAGGGCAGCAGGTTTGTGCCCCATGGAACCACTGTCACTCTCCAAGGACACTTCTGTCCCATTAGTCTGCTCTTCCTTCCAGTTAATTCTTCCACAAATGGTCAGCAGCAACTTCTGTTCAATGACTGGGCCGGACACCATGTAATCTTGCTATGTGATCCTCATGCCTGAAAACAGGCTTCATCCAATTATTCCCCATTATTCTATTTTAGATCATTATCCTCCAATTATTAGGAACACATACCCTACAGAGGACAGGCAATTCTTCATTTGTGAGGATAGATTGGAGAGTTTGGGACTGGTCTCCTCGGATAGAAGAAGCTGAGAGGGGATTTGATGGAGATGTTCAAAATCATGAGGGGGCTGGACAGAGTAGATAGGGAGAAACTGTTTCCGCTCGTAAAATGATCAAGAACGAGAGGGCACAGATTTAAAGTAATTATTAAAAGAGGAAAATGTCTTGTGAGAAAAAACTCCTTCACACAACGAGTGGTTCGGGCCTGGAAGTGTGGTAGAGGCAGGTTCAATCGAGGCATTCAAGAGGGCACTGAATGATTACTTGAATAGAAACAATGTGCAGGGGTACGGAGAAAAGGTAGCATTAAACCATAATGCTCATTTGGAGAGCGAGTGTAGACATGGTGGGGCAAATGGCCTCCTTCTGAATCATAACAATTCCGTGATTTATTTCTGTGGTGAACCATCGTTGGTTCCCACTGGATAGTACTGAGCCAGGGTCTGGCCAGTACTACAAGGATGTACATATGTTACTGTTGGGTTGTGCTACTTGTTGCTGTTGGGGTTAGGGTGGGGTTGTTACACCTTTGTACTGTAGTGTTGTGGTACATCCCAGTCGGGCTCTGCCTCCTGGGAGAGGTATAAAAGTCACTGCTCTGGCTGGGACCCCTTCAGCCTGGGATAGTGTATATAATTACTGACTGCTTCATTACAGTAAATAAAAGCCTTTCATTTACCGAGCATCTGGCCTCATGTTTGAGAAGCGCATCAATTTCTGATCTGACATGACAGTGTTATCAGGTTTTTATTGATTTTATTTATGATCTTCAATGATCTAAGTTGTGTCTCACACATCATGTATCTTGCCTCATTTTCATTTTTATTCCAAATAGTCTATTTATATTTAAATGCACAGTGGTTACCACTGCGGCCTCACAGTGCCAGGGACCTGGGTTCCAATCCCGGCTTGGGTCACTGTCTGTGCGGAGTCTGCACGTTCTCCCCGTGCCTGTGTGGGTTTCTCCGGGTGCTCCGGTTTCCTCCCACAGTCTGAAAGACATGGTGGTTAGGTGCATTGGCTGTGCTAAATTCTCCTTCAGTGTACCCCGAACAGGCGTTGGAGTGTGGCGACTAGGGGATTTTCACAGTAATTTAATTGCAGGGTTAATGTAAGCCTACTTGTGACAATAATAAATAAAGTTTTAAAAATGGTTCTTTAGTTCCTGTTCCATGCTTTAATTACATTGCTTTATCTTGTCTACCTTCTTAGGTCCTAAATCATCGACTAACTCACCTCAGAATTAAATGAACCAACAGATCCTCAGAGAGGCACATTTACCAGTTTCTAAATTAATGGTATAATTTATAGGGTTTTTATATGTGAGATTTACTCTTAAAAATCTTTCTCCAATCTTTCCTGTAAGTGACTTACATAAACGGAGTCAAAGATGACAAGAGGATAGGAAAATGGAAAGATCATGAATGGAATGAAATGGAATCATTATACATGATTACTGATTTCTCCATCCATCTTCTCTGTCTGCTTGTCCCTAATAAGGATGCATTACTTGTAGGACGCATTTTAATCAGTTGTAAGTTGTTTATTCTGACATTTGTCTCTGATCTCCTTAACATACAAATCCCTGACCTTGTACAATCCCACAGCAATCTCTTTGAGATTCACTGTATTTATATTGCATTCACTCAAATGTTCCTATTTGCAGAATAAAAGCAAAGCACAGGGTTTATGGATACTCAAGAGCAGCTTCTTCCCTGCTGCCATCAGACTTTTGAATGGAACTACCATATATTCAGTTGACCTTTCTCTACACCCTAGCTATGCCTGTAACACTTAATTCTGCACCCTCTCCTTTCCTTCTCCCAATGTACTCAATGAACTGTATGTGTTGTCTGTATAGCGCGCAAGGGACAATACTTTTCGCTATATCCCAATAAATGTGACAATAATAAATCAAATCAAACGGGCGGCACGGTGGCACAGTGGTTAGCACTGCTGCCTCACAGCGCCAGGGACCCGGGTTCAATTCCAACCTTAGGTGACTGTCTGTGTCTCCCTGTGTCCGAGTGGGTTTCCTCCAGATGCTCCAGTTTCCTCCCACATTCCAAAGATGTGCAGGTTAGGTGGATTAGCCATGGTAAAAAGAAATTGCCCCTTAGTGTCCCAAGGTGTGTAGGTTAGATGAATTAGCCATGGTAAATGTGCACGGTTACAGAGATAGGACGGGGGAGATGGCCTGGGTAAGATACTCTGTTAGGGAGTCGGTGCAGACGCGATGGGCTGAATAGCCTCCTCCTCACTGTAGGGATTCTATGATTCTGTGAAACCAATATGAAGGCTGCACTGAATGAAACATGGTGGGCAACCCAGCACTGAGAGTGTTTGTACAATATATGAACTACAGTGGCTCAAGAAGGCAGCACACGATTACTTTCTCAAGGGCAATAAGAAGTCAGTGATGTCCACATGGCACGAAGAAATAAAAACAAAACCAGAGTCATCTTTTTGGATGATCGCTGTGAAAGCTGAATTTAGACCATTGAACGTATGTGGAGTCAGAAAATTCCTCTGTAAATGCGTAATGCCAAAAGTAGCTAGCCAATTATAATACTGGCCCTTGATTTTGTATAATAGCTCGGTGACCTGAATGAGTGTGAAGCGAGGAGAAGAAATGACAGACATTAATAATGCCTCCTCAATGCCCGAATGTGGTTGGAGACTTTGTAATTGAATGGTGTATATGTTTAAATATAAGATGATAAAGCTATGTGTTTAAATATTGAGTAGGCTTGTGACAGCACGTGTCTCAGAGTTCAAGCTGCTATTTCCCAACTTTCATGTCGGTCTCAGTACTAAAACTGCAGACTTAGAATCTAAATTCCAATTAAGTCCAAATGGCTCTCCCTCATTGCTAAAAATTGCCTATATCCAGCAATGCTCAGAATGCTTGTGGAAGAGTAAAAATATATATTTAGATGCTCTGCTCTAAAAGACTGGCAGTGCTAACTGTGCCAGTAATTACAGTGGAAAGAAGTATTTACCGATCAATGTTTTATTACATCTCAATGTCAGTGCAGATTGATGCAAGACCATGGGCGGAATCTTACCATAGTTTTTCGAAGTGTCCGGCTCAGATTGAAAACCAGTCTGTAGCTCTCGAGTTGCACGGACCAATTTTCTCTCCAGATCTTCATAGAATCATAGAATCTCTATAGTGCAGAAGGAGGTCATTCGGCCCATCGAGTCTGCACCGACAACAATCCCATCCAGGCCCCACTCCCATAACCCCACATATCCACCCTGCTAGTCCCCCTGACACTAGGGTCAATTTAGCATGGCCAATCAACCTAACTCGCACATCTTTGGACTGTGGAAGGAAACCGGAGCACCTGGAGGAAACCCACGCAGACACGTGGAGAACGTGCAAACTCTACACAGACAGTGACCTGAGGCCAGAATTGAACCCAGGTCCCTGGCGCTCTGAGGCAGCAGCGCTAATCACTGTGCCACCGTGCCACCTAAATCACTGTGCCATCGGGCCTTGAGCCCCTTTCAGTTAAAAAAAATGGGTGGATGGTGTTTACATCGTTGCTCTGGCAGGGTGGGGCTTGAGGGAGCCATCAAGGCTGGTCCACATACTTAGTACACTCACCTCAACATATTCCATAGAAATTGGGGCACTATCTTTAAGGGGCACCCCAATCAGCACTGAAGTCTTATTCTAACCCCAGCCCCAACCATGGAAGCCGAAGGTATCGGGGACTCCCCAGCCATGCCCAGCACAATCACGGGAGGCTCTCCAACACTTCCCACCACTGCAAAAGTATCACTGGCACTCCCTCCCCTCACCCCACCCCCCCCCCCCAAAATCCCCCACACCCCGCTCACCGTCCGACCTCCCACATATTCCTCCAAGTTTCTCCTCTCTTTGCACGATCTCTCCCCCACCTCTACACATAACTGGAAATCCCTCCCATGAGGCTCTGAGAGGGCCCCACCCCTCGCCCCATCCCATGCCTACCTGCCAGTGCCAACCTGTGCCAAGGGGCAGTGCTGGGGGCAGTGCCCAGGCATGTCCCCCTCCCCAGTGGGCTATACTTAACTTTGTGACCCCGGGGATTCCCTTGACTGAATCCTGTCTTGCAAAACCTATTGTGAACCAGTGATTGGGGGGGGGGGGGGGGGGGGGGGGGGTTGGGGGGGGAGCGGGGGGGGGGGGGTTCGTGTGGCAGAGGACTAGCTAAAAATATAAAAAATTACTTAAATCCATCCCTTTGTAGGTGTTAACCTCATGGCACTGCCTTGTGCACTGAAGTGACATGATACATAATATTACTGTACATGCCCCAGTGGCCTTTGAAAGGGTTATGGTGGTGGAAGCTGCTTCATCAATGCTTCTTCCATCATAAGCTCAGAGGTGGTGGTGTTCACTGATGATTGCACAATGTTTAACACTAATCCTCAGCTACTGAAGCAGTCCACGTCCAAACGCAATAAGAACAGGACAATATACAGGCTTGGGATAACAAGTGGCAAGTAACAAGCAATGACCATCTCCAACAAGAGAGAATCTAACTATCGCCCCTTGACGTTCAACGGCATTACCATTGCTGAATCTCCCACTATCAACATCTTGGGAGTTACCATTGACAACAAACTCAACTGGAATAGCCCTATAAATACTGTGGCTACAAGAGCAGAGTCGGTCAGAGGTCACAGATCCTGTGATAATTAACTCACACCCTGACTCCCCAAAGCTTGAGCACCATCTACAAGGCACAAATCAAGCATGTGATGCCTAGATGAGTGCAGCTCCAGTAATATTCAAGAAACTTGGCACCATTCAGGACAAAGCAGCCCGCTTGATTGGCACCCCATCCACAAACATTCACTCCCTCCACCACCAACACACAGTTGCAGCAGCGTGTACCATCTACAAGACGCACTTCAGAAACTCACCAAGGTCCCTTAGGGCAGCACCTTCCAAACCCATGACCACTACCATCTAGAAGAACAAGGACAACAGCCACATGGTAACACCACCACCTGGAAGTTCCCGTCCAAGTCACTCACCATCCTAAGTTGGAAATATATCGCTGTTCCTTCACTGTCGCTGGGTCAAATTCCTGGAACTCCCACACTGAAACCACTCTGGGTGTACCTAACCCACATGAAATGCAACAGTTCAAGAAGGCAGCACACTACCCACCTTCTGAAGGGCAGCTAAAAATGGACAATAAATGTTGGCCGAGCCAACGATGCTCACATCCAGTAAATTAATAAAAAACAAAGGAAAATTATCATTGTGATAAAGGACCATTAACGTGGCAGTGTTTTATAAAATTCCTAACATGGACTCACAACATTCTAAGAAAAGCATTAAAGAAAGAACCATTTAAAAGAAAGGATACTGGTGAGTGAGATCGTTCCACAGAGGACTGAAACAAGACCCAAATCTGTGCACCATTGCTCAGCTGCACAGGAGGGGAGGAAAAAGAATGGAAGTGCTATTGTATTAGAGGATTCCATAGTTAGGGGAGCAGATAAGATTTTCTGTGGCTGTAGAAATGATTCCAGGATGATAACAGGAACAGAAAATGCTGGAACATCTCAGCAGGTCTGACAGCATCTGTGGGGAGGGAAGAGAGCCAACATTTCGAGTCTAGATGACCCTTCGTCCTGTTTGTCCAGACTTGAAACGTTGGCTCTATTCTTTCCCCACAGTTGCTGTCAGACCCGCTGAGATTTTCCAGCATTTTCTGTTTTTGTTTCAGATTCGAACATCCGCAGTATCCAGGGTGATATGTTGCCTCCGTGGTACCAGGGACAAGGATGTCACAGAAGGGTATCAGGCATTCTTTTAGGGAGGGTGAACAGGCAGAGGTCATCCACATTTTGACCAATGATTTGGATAGGAATTGGGATGAGGTCCTGAAAGAAGATTTTCGGGAGTTAGGAAAGGAATTATAATGCAGGACATCAGGCACAGTAATCTCCCAGTGTCACATGCCAATGATCATAAGAATAGGAAGATTGAGCAGTGCAATATGTGGCTGGTGAAATGGAGTAAAAGGGGACTTGAGATTTCTGAGGGGCTGGGACCAGTTCTGGGGCAGGTAGGATCAGTACAAAATGGAATGGGTCCATCTTAGAATCATAGAAACCCTACAGTACAGAAAGAGGCTATTTGGCCCATCGAGTCTGCACCGACCATAATCCCACCCAGGCTCTACCCCAATATCCTGACATATTTACCCACTAATCCCTCTAACCTACGCATCACAGGACACTAAGGGCAATTTTTAGCATGGCCAATCAACCTAACCCGCACATCTTTGGACTGTGGGAGGAAACCGGAGCACCCGGAGGAAACCCACGCAGACACGAGGAGAATGTGCAAACTCCACACAGACAGTGACCCAAGCCGGGAGTCGAACCCAGGTGCCTGGAGCTGTGAAGCAGCAGTGCTAACCACTGTGCTACCGTGCTGGTAACTGCGACCAATGTCCTTGCGGGAAGGTTTGTTAGCGCTGTTTAGGGAGGTTTTAAATTAGATTGTCAAGGTTAGGGGAACCTGAGGGTAATTTCAGAGTGGAGAGGAGAAAGCTGACAGTGAGAAGTAGAGAAGTGTTAACTGATAAGGAGTAGAAATCAGAGAGTGGTACCAAGGTTAATAGAATACTTGACGAGTTTGACAGAATTAGATAGGCAATAGTAAATCAGTAGATTGGTTCAGAGTAAAGGGGAAAGTAAAAAAAAAAGCCTAAATCAGAGTTAATGTGCATCTGTGTGAATACACGGAGTGTGGTTAATACGATTGGTGAACTACAGGCACAGGTTGACAAATAGAGCAATGATGTTACTGCTACAACTGAGACCTGGATAAAAGAAGGGCAGGACTGTGTTAAATATCCCCGGGTTCAAGGTGTTTAGGAGAGACAGGAAATGAAATAAAGGGAGGAGCAACATTATTGATTAAAGATGGCATCAGAGTACTGGAGAGAGAGGATGTTCCAGAGCAGTCAAGGACAGAATGTCTCTAGCTAGAAGTAAGGAATGACAAAGGTGCAATAACATGGATCAATATCGTATATAGACTGTCAACTAGTGGAAGGGATGTAGAGATTTACAGTTAACAAATTTGTAAAGAAATTACAGCAAGGTGCAAGAATTGTAGAGTAATTATAATGGGGGATTTCAATTATAGACTGGGATAGGAATAGTGCAAGGGGACAAGAGGGGTGTGAGTTTCTGGAATTTATTCAAGATAGTTTCCTGCAGCAATATGTTTCTGGTCCAACAAGCAGACAGGCACTGTTGGAACTGGCTCTGAAGAATGAATTGGCCCAAGTGGATCAAATATCAGTGGGAGAGTATCTAGGGGACAGTGACTATTGTATCATCAGGTTTAGGTTGGCCAAGGAAAAGGACGAGGAACAATCCAGAGCAGGGATAATGAACTTGGAGAAAGCCAACTTCGATGGGATGAGAATGTATCTCAATCAAGTGAACTGGAATAAAATGTTGGCAGAATAGACGATGGCTGAACAATGCACTAGAAATAGTATTGCTGGCAACGTCAAGATATATTCCCTTGAAAGGAAAAGGTAGAAAAAATAAATCCAAAGCACCCTGGATGGCAAATGTGATAGAGGTGAAAATGAAAAGGAAGAAGTGCATGTACGATAGACGTCAGTTGGAAAATATAACAGAGAATCAGGCTGAACGTATAAGAACTGGAGTGGAAGTGAAAAAACTAATCAGAAAAGCAAGGGGAGCACAAAATGAGACTGACAGCTAACATAAAAGGTAATCCCAAGATCTTCTGCAAGCATATAAATAATAAAAAGGTGGTAAAAGAAAGAGTGGGGCTGATTAGGGATTGAAAAAAAGGGACTTACCTGTGGGGACAGGAGAAATAGCAGAGGTATTTGGGTATTTGGGTAATGGCTATTTTGCATACCCATGCAAAATGGGTATTTTGCATCTGTCTTTACCAAGGAAGAAGATGCTATCCAGGCCCAAGTGAGAGAGGGGGTATTTGGTACACTAGAAGAATTTACAATTGAGAAGGAGGAGGTGTTAGAAAGGCTATCTCTACTTAAAATTGATAAGATACCAGGAGATGCATCATGAGTTGCATTCAAGGGTACTGAGGGAAGTGAGACTGGACTTTCAGAGAAACTAGTGATAATCTTCTAGTCTTCCTTAGAAACAGGGGTGGTGCCAGAGGACTGGAGAATTGTGAATCTTTTTCAAAAAAGGGGTTCAAGGTGAGTGGCACGATGGCACAGTGGTTGGCACTGCTGCCTTACAGCACCAGGGACCTGGGTTCAATACCAGCCTCGGATGACTGTGTGGAGTTTGCATGTTCTCCCCGTGTCTGCGTGGGTTTCCTCCGGATGCACTGGTTTCCTCCCACAGTCCAAAGATGTGCGGGTTAGATGGATTGGCCATGCTAAATTGCCCTTTAGTGACAGGGGGATTAGCAGGGTAACTACATGGGGTTACAGGGTTAGGGGATTGTTGTTGGTGTAGACTCGATGGGCCAAATGGCCTCCTTCTGCGCTGTAGGGATTCTATGATTGAGCTGACAACTACAGACAGGTGATAGGGAAACTTCTGGAAACTATAATTCTGGACAAAATCAATCATCATTTAGACAGGCACCAGGATTCTTCGGCCGCCCGCAGCCTTTTTCTTGCCAGTAGGAGGCAGCAAGCTGTTGGCCAGCAACAGGGTCCTCTGGTCCCACCGCTATCAATGGGATTTCCCTTTGATTCTACCCCATTCCGTCAGGAAACCCGTGGCAGGGGGTGCGCCATCCGCAGGACCAGAAGATCCTGCCGGCGTGAAGAGCCAGAAGATCGTGCCCAAGTGCAGGATAAATAAGGAAAGCCAGCATGGGACGGGAAGGGAAAATCATGTTTAAGTAACTTGCTGGAGTTGTTTAAGGAGCTAACAGAGAAGGTTGATATGGGCAATGTTGATGTGGTATATATGGATTTTGAAAGGCCATTGGATACAGAGCCACACAACACACTTGTGAGCAAACTTCTAGCTCACGGAATAAAAAGGAAAGTAGGCACTTGGACAAGCAATTGGTTGAGTGACAGAAACAGGGAGTAGTGATGTATGGTTGTTTTTCAGATTGGAGAAAGTTCTGTCATGGGGTTATGTAGGGGTCAGCGTTGGGGCCTTTGCTTTGCCTGCAATATATTAATGACCTAGACAGTGATGTTTGGGGCATGATTTCAAAATCTGTAGTTGATATAATGGTTGGAAATCTTGTCAACTGTGATGAAGTTGGTCTTGAACCTCAAAAATGCCTAAGCACGTTGCTGGATTAAGCAGACAAATTGCAGCTGAAGTTTAACAAGGAGAAGTGTGATGTTGTTCAGTTTGTCAGGAAGAGGGTGGAGAGTCAGTGTAACATAAAGGGAGAATCTCATAAGGAGGTACAGGAACAGAGGGACCTCAGTGTATGGGTACATCAGTCATTGAAAACGGCAGGCCATGTTGAGAGAGCTGTTAATAAAGCACATTGTACCTTAGGCTTTATTAATAGGGACATTGAGTACAACAATAAGTAGTTGGCCGCAATCTAGCGGCTGCATTAGCCATGGGCAAAATTCCTGTAATGGCAGGTAAATCTCACAAGATGCTGAAAACACAAATCTCCACGGTGAGATTTTCGTTTGATATCTTCCCAGCCCCCTTCCAATGACTCAATCGGCTACACGCTCTTCCTGATTTGCATGCATTATCATCTCATTAGCGATTGTCATGGCATCTGGCCTCGTTATATCTTCCCACCCAGCTGGTGTGATCTCACACCAGCACAAATTCCTACTGCTTTTTAAAAATGGGAATGTGTCATCATGACATCTGAGAGGGAGGTTGGAGGTGAGCAGACATGCATGACATCACTACCAACAGAGAGTCCATTGGGAGGGAGAGTGCACCAGGGCACTGGCTGCAGCTGAGGCACTACGACACAACGAGTTTTATTATAGAGGGATGTCAGCAATGAACTCCCTGATGGCTGCCACTTGAGTTACCACAATGCCTATCAGCCCAGCTTAGCACTGAAGGAGGAACCAATTATGCACCCTTAGTAAACTGAGACTTTGCTTCTGACACCACCTGGTCCTCAAGAGTTAACCCCTTGCACCATCAACTCCCCACAGCGCTAAATCCAAGGCTGAGCTTCAGCTTTCAGTATGAGGATTGGCAGACCTATTGCCTCAGGAACAAGGACTAAGTGGTTCACCTCTCCCCAGGGCTCCCAGCTGCTGCACTAGTGGTCCCATAGATTCTCCCACCCCCCTTCCCAACACCCACCTCACCATCCAAATATCAGTGTCCAGGTTTTTGCGCCAAAAATTCCACCCCTTATGTTGAACTTGTTGGGCCTCATCTGGAGTGCTGAGTACACTTCTGGGCACCATCCTTGAGGAAGGAGGTGAAGGCATTGGAGAGAGTACAGAGGAGATTCACAAGAATGATTCCAGAGATAAACCACTGTAGCTATGAGGTTAGGTTGGACAAGTTGGAACTGAAGTTGGGGAAAAGAAGGCTGAGAGGAGACTTGATAGAGGTACGCAAGATCCTGAAGGGAATGGTCAGGATCAATAGTGAGAAACTGTTCCCACTCAAGAAATCGTTGAGAACTGGAGGGTACAGATTCAAAATAATTGTTAAAAGGTGTAAATGTGATGTGAGGAAAGGTGTTTTCACCCAGAGGGTGGTTGCACTCTGGAATTAACTTCCTGAAAGTGTGGCAGAGAAAGTTCATTTATAAGTCACAAGTAGGCTTACATTCACACTGTAATGAAGTTACAATGGAAATTCCCCAGTCGCCACACTCCGGTACCCGTTCGGGTACACTGAGGAAGAATTTAATATGGCCAATGCACCTAACCTGCACTTCTTTGGACTGTGGGAGGAAACCGGAGCACCCGAAGGAAACCCACGCAGACATGGGGAGAATGTGCAAATTCCACACAGACAGTAATGCAAGCCGGGAATCAAACCCAGTTTCCAGGCGCTGTGAGGCAGCAGTGCTAACCATTGTGCCACCGTGGAGGCAGGTTTGATTGAGGTATACAAAAGGGAATTGGATTGCTATCTAAAAAAGAAGAACGTGCAAAGTAACGAGGATAAGGAAGGAGAGTGGGTCGAGGTAGAATGCTTTTTCGCAGAGTCAGCACAGAATCAATGGGCTGAACGGCACTGTAAAGACTGTGATTCGGTGAAAGACTTCAGCTCTCGCAGTCATCAAGGTGACCTACATGGCCAAAACCATCTTGGAGATGATTTAAGTCTAAACCAACAAAACATCCACCCATTTCAAAGACAACTATATTCAGACTGAACTCAGGCCTGGGACATTCCCAACATCAGCCTTGTGCTTATACCAGTGTAACTTAAATGCACCTGTACTAAATAAACCATTCAAAATCAAGCATAAGCCATCGTACAGTCCCAAATTATTTTTACAGGAATAGTATCAAAGAAGAATATATCAAGCGACGTTACTCCAGACTTTGACATTGAATCCAACATGTGAGACTATAGAAAATTAGCATTGACGTGTAAATCTATATCCTGCAAATTGCTCACTAAAATGCAGATAACAAAAGATTTGCAATAATCTTAATAAATTACATTCTTCAATGGACAGTTGTGGCGCATCTGTGTTTTACAATAAATAATGTGATCTGTCACAATTATCTTTATGTGAAGAGTGAAGAATGAGAGTTGACTCTTCACGAAGGTCACTTGCACCAGCCTGGAGAATGAAAGACGACCTACTTTGCAAATAACTGCATTTGCAGTTTGCCTGAGTAGGGAGCACAACTTTTTGATTCAAATTTTGGTCTCAAATGATTGGAGGCAAATTAGCATTGGATCAGGAAACAGGTCAGTGCTCGACGCGCTATCTGCAATAGTCCTTTTCCATTACCACCACAGAGTCCTAACTCAGGTTTGACAATCCTACTTTTAGATTTAATTCCAGATGTTCTTAACCTCATCCACATGCAAAGAACTAGGGAAATGATTTCAGTTAGTGAAATCTGTGTTTGAGCTGAACGCAATCATCCCAGCTAGTAAGTAATGTGTGTACACATTCTAACTCAATTTTCTCGGCATTGTTTGGACACGGTTGTCGCTTAAAACTGATGGAAAGCATTCCTATTCACGCCAATTAAAGCTAACTTCGGAACACTGTCACACATTTGCCCTTGAAGTTTCTCATGCATTCCTCTCCTCCTCTGCATTGCCATCACCATCTAATTCCAATCAGTTGAAGGCGCTGCTGATACTTCTTTTAATAACCTGGCATCATCTTGGGTTATTTCAGTCTGCACTGTGAAGTTTTCCCCTGGGATCGCGTCTGATTTGGATGTCTATAGATCCAGGATGACAAGCAGTTATTTATTATATGCTGCATCATTAAATTTCAAACAAATTCTTCCTGAGAAAAAAATTGTTGACTGTGAACAAAAAGTTGGAGGTCAAAGGGGGGAGTCACGCATTAAAAGTGGCAATTGCAATTGACAAGGATGAGCACTGGGACCACCGTTTGAAGCCACATGACTTATTTGTGTCTGTGTTCTGTCAATTTAAGAGCTGAAGATTTTTCTGCCGTCATGAACATGTTTTGCCAGCTAATGGCAAACTGTGTTGCTGGAAGCCATTCTCTGCACTGGGAGTACAGTGGTCTTGCATGCCTCTTTCTCAGGTACAATTCATTGCTTAAATAACATTTATCACAGGTCCATTTGGTAGTTTCTATTTATTTGTGTCACATTAACACTGCAATGAATTTAATGTGAAAACCCCCTAGTCGCCACACTTCGGTGCCTGTTCAGGTGCACTGAGGGAGAATTTAGCATGCTCAATTCACCTAACCAGCACGTCTTTTGGACTGTGGGAGGAAACCGGAGCATCCGAAGGAAACCCACACAGACACGGGAGAACTGTGCAGACTCTGCACGGACAGTGATCCAAGTCGGGAATCGAACCTGGGACCCTGGCGCTGTGAGGCAGCAGTGCTCACCTCTGTGCCACTGTGCTGCCCCATGAACGTCCTTTTTATATCCACCTGCAACAAATTGTGGCTCCCCAGTTCATTTTAATTGTTGCAAGGTGGCACATTGGTTAGCACTGCTGTTTCACGGCACAAGGGACCGGGTCCGATTTTCAGCCTGGAACACTGAGTGGAATTTGCAAATTCTCCCCGTGTCTGTGTGGGTTTCCTCCAGGTGCTCCAGGTTCCTCCCACAGTCCAATGTTGTATGGGATAGGTGGATTGGCCATGCTAAATTGCCCCTTAGTGTCAGGGGGACTAGCTAGGGTAAATGCATGGGGTTATGGGGATAGGGACTGGGTGGGGTTGTGGATGGGGCAGACACGATGGGACGAATGGCTTCCTTCTGTGCTGTAGGATTCTATGATTCTATGCCACTCCCTGGATGGGGTTAGTTGTTGCTGTTCTCTGGATGGAGTTAGTTGCTGTTCTCTGGATGGAGTTAGTTGCTGTTCTCTGGGTGGGGTTAGTTGTCGCTGTTCTCTGGTTGGAGTTAGTTGTTGCTGTTCTCTGGATGGGGTCAGTTGTTGCTGTTCTCTGGTTGGAGTTAGTTGTTGCTGTTCTCTGGATGGGGACAGTTGTTGCTGTTCTCTGGATGGGGTCAGTTGTTGTTGTTCTCTGGATGGGGTTAGTTGTTGCTGTTCTCTGGATGGTTTTAGTTGTTGCTGTTCTCTGGATGGGGTTAGTTGTTGCTGTTCTCTGGATGGGGTTAGTTGTTGCTGTTCTCTGGATGGGGTTAGTTGTTGCTGTTCTCTGGATGGGGTCAGTTGTTGCTGTTCTCTGGATGGGGTCAGTTGTTGCTGTTCTCTGGATGGGGTCAGTTGTTGCTGTTCTCTGGATGGGGTCAGTTGTTGCTGTTCTCTGGATGGGGTCAGTTGTTGCTGTTCTCTGGATGGGGTCAGTTGTTGCTGTTCTCTGGATGGGGTTAGTTGTTGCTGTTCTCTGGATGGGGTTAGTTGTTGCTGTTCTCTGGATGGGGTCAGTTGTTGCTGTTCTCTGGATGGGGTCAGTTGTTGCTGTTCTCTGGATGGGGTCAGTTGTTGCTGTTCTCTGGATGGGGTCAGTTGTTGCTGTTCTCTGGATGGGGTTAGTTGTTGCTGTTCTCTGGATGGGGTCAGTTGCTGTTCTCTGGATGGGGTTAGTTGTTGCTGTTCTCTGGATGGGGTCAGTTGCTGTTCTCTGGATGGTTTTAGTTGTTGCTGTTCTCTGGATGGGGTTAGTTGCTGTTCGCTGGATGGGGTTAGTTGTTGCTGTTCTCTGGATGGGGTTAGTTGTTGCTGTTCTCGGAATGGGGTTAGTTGTTGCTGTTCTCTGGATGGTTTTAGTTGTTGCTGTTCTCTGGATGGGGTTAGTTGTTGCTGTTCTCTGGATGGGGTTAGTTGTTGCTGTTCTCTGGATGGGGTTAGTTGTTGCTGTTCTCTGGATGGGGTCAGTTGTTGCTGTTCTCTGGATGGGGTCAGTTGTTGCTGTTCTCTGGATGGGGTCAGTTGTTGCTGTTCTCTGGATGGGGTTAGTTGTTGCTGTTCTCTGGATGGGGTCAGTTGTTGCTGTTCTCTGGATGGGGTCAGTTGTTGCTGTTCTCTGGATGGGGTCAGTTGTTGCTGTTCTCTGGATGGGGTTTGTTGTCGATGTTCTCTGGATGGGGTTAGTTGTTGCTGTTCTCTGGATGGGGTTAGTTGTTGCTGTTCTCTGGATGGGGTTAGTTGTTGCTGTTCTCTGGATGGGGTTAGTTGTTGCTGTTCTCTGGATGGGGTTTGTTGTCGATGTTCTCTGGATGGGGTTAGTTGTTGCTGTTCTCTGGATGGGGTTAGTTGTTGATGTTCTCTGGATGGGGTTAGTTGTTGCTGTTCTCTGGATGGGGTTAGTTGTTGCTGTTCTCTGGATGGGGTTAGTTGTTGTTCACTGGATGGGGTTAGTTGATGTTCTCTGGATGGGGTTAGTTGATGTTCTCTGGATGGGGTTAGTTGTTGCTGTTCTCTGGATGGGGTTAGTTGATGTTCTCTGGATGGGGTTAGTTGTTGCTGTTCTCTGGATGGGGTTAGTTGATGTTCTCTGGATGGTTTTAGTTGTTGCTGTTCTCTGGTTGGGGTCAGTTGTTGCTGTTCTCTGGATGGGGTTAGTTGTTGTTCTCTGCATGGGGTTAGTTGATGTTCTCTGGATGGGGTTAGTTGTCGCTGTTCTCTGGATGGGGTCAGTTGTTGCTGTTCTCTGGATGGGGTCAGTTGTTGCTGTTCTCTGGATGGGGTTAGTTGTTGCTGTTCTCTGGATGGGGTTAGTTGCTGTTCTCTGGATGGGGTCAGTTGCTGTTCTCTGGATGGGGTTAGTTGTTGCTGTTCTCTGGATGGGGTTAGTTTTTGCTGTTCTCTGGATGGGGTCAGTTGCTGTTCTCTGGATGGGGTTAGTTGTTGCTGTTCTCTGGATGGGGTTAGTTGTTGCTGTTCTCTGGATGGGGTTAGTTGTTGCTGTTCTCTGGATGGGGTTAGTTGATGTTCTCTGGATGGGGTCAGTTGTTGCTGTTCTCTGGATGGGGTTAGTTGTTGCTGTTCTCTGGAATGGGTTAGTTGTTGCTGTTCTCTGGATGGGGTTAGTTGTTGTTCTCTGCATGGGGTTAGTTGATGTTCTCTGGATGGGGTTAGTTGTTGCTGTTCTCTGGATGCGGTTAGTTGTTGCTGTTCTCTGGAATGGGTTAGTTGTTGCTGTTCTCTGGATGGGGTTAGTTGTTGCTCTCTGGATGGGGTTAGTTGTTGCTGTTCTCTGGATGGGGTTAGTTGATGTTCTCTGGATGGGGTTAGTTGTTGCTCTCTGGATGGGGTTAGTTGTTGCTGTTCTCTGGATGGGGTTAGTTGATGTTCTCTGGATGGGGTTAGTTGTTGCTGTTCTCTGGATGGGGTTAGTTGATGTTCTCTGGATGGGGTTAGTTGATGTTCTCTGGATGGGATTAGTTGATGTTCTCTGGATGGGGTTAGTTGTTGCTGTTCTCTGGATGGGGTTAGTTGTTGCTGTTCTCTGGATGGGGTTAGTTGTTGTTCTCTGGATGGGGTTAGTTGATGTTCTCTGGATGGGGTTAGTTGTTGCTGTTCTCTGGATGGGGTTAGTTGTTGTTCTCTGGATGGGGTTAGTTGATGTTCTCTGGATGGGGTTAGTTGTTGCTGTTCTCTGGATGGGGTTAGTTGCTGTTCTCTGGATGGGGTTAGTTGTTGTTCTCTGCATGGGATTAGTTGATGTTCTCTGGATGGGGTTAGTTGTTGTTCTCTGGGTGGGGTTAGTTGATGTTCTCTGGATGGGGTTAGTTGATGTTCTCTGGATGGGGTCAGTTGTTGCTGTTCTCTGGATGGGGTTAGTTGTTGTTGTTCTCTGCATGGGGTTAGTTGATGTTCTCTGGATGGGGTTAGTTGTTGTTGTTCTCTGGATGGGGTTAGTTGTTGTTCTCTGGATGGGGTTAGTTGTTGCTGTTCTCTGGATGGGGTTAGTTGTTGTTGTTCTCTGCATGGGGTTAGTTGTTGTTCTCTGGATGGGGTTAGTTGTTGCTGTTCTCTGGATGGGGTTAGTTGTTGTTCTCTGGGTGGGGTTAGTTGATGTTCTCTGGATGGGGTTAGTTGATGTTCTCTGGATGGGGTCAGTTGTTGCTGTTCTCTGGATGGAGTTAGTTGTTGTTGTTCTCTGCATGGGGTTAGTTGATGTTCTCTGGATGGGGTTAGTTGTTGTTGTTCTCTGGATGGGGTTAGTTGTTGTTCTCTGGATGGGGTTAGTTGTTGCTGTTCTCTGGATGGGGTTAGTTGTTGTTGTTCTCTGCATGGGGTTAGTTGATGTTCTCTGGATGGGGTTAGTTGTTGTTGTTCTCTGGATGGGGTTAGTTGTTGTTCTCTGGATGGGGTTAGTTGTTGCTGTTCTCTGGATGGGGTTAGTTGTTGCTGTTCTCTGGATGGGGTTAGTTGTTGTTGTTCTCTGCATGGGGTTAGTTGATGTTCTCTGGATGGGGTTAGTTGATGTTCTCTGGATGGGGTTAGTTGATGTTCTCTGGATGGGGTTAGTTGTTGTTGCTCTCTGGATGGGGTTAGTTGTTGTTCTCTGGATGGGGTTAGTTGTTGCTGTACTCTGGATGGGGTTAGTTGTTGTTGTTCTCTGGATGGGGTTAGTTGTTGTTGTTCTCTGGATGGGGTTAGTTGTTGTTGTTCTCTGGATGGGGTTAGTTGTTGTTGTTCTCTGGATGGGGTTAGTTGTTGTTGTTCTCTGGATGGGGTTAGTTGTTGTTGTTCTCTGGATGGGGTTAGTTGTTGTTGTTCTCTGGATGGGGTTAGTTGTTGTTGTTCTCTGCATGGGCTTCGTTGATGTTCTCTGGATGGGGTTAGTTGATGTTCTCTGGATGGGGTTAGTTGTTGCTGTTCTCTGGATGGGGTTAGTTGTTGTTCTCTGGGTGGGGTTAGTTGTTGCTGTTCTCTGGATGGGGTTAGTTGATGTTCTCTGGATGGGGTTAGTTGTTGCTGTTCTCTGGATGGGGTTAGTTGATGTTCTCTGGATGGGGTTAGTTGATGTTCTCTGGATGGGGTTAGTTGATGTTCTCTGGATGGGGTTAGTTGATGTTCTCTGGATGGGGTTAGTTGTTGTTCTCTGGGTGGGGTTAGTTGATGTTCTCTGGATGGGGTTAGTTGATGTTCTCTGGATGGGGTTAGTTGATGTTCTCTGGATGGGGTTAGTTGATGTTCTCTGGATGGGGTTAGTTGATGTTCTCTGGATGGGGTTAGTTGATGTTCTCTGGATGGGGTTAGTTGTTGCTGTTCTCTGGATGGGGTTAGTTGTTGTTCTCTGGATGGGGTTAGTTGATGTTCTCTGGATGGGGTTAGTTGATGTTCTCTGGATGGGGTTAGTTGTTGCTGTTCTCTGGATGGGGTTAGTTGTTGCCGTTCTCTGGATGGGGTTAGTTGTTGTTCTCTGGGTGGGGTTAGTTGTTGCTGTTCTCTGGATGGGGTTAGTTGTTGCTGTTCTCTGGATGGGGTTAGTTGATGTTCTCTGGATGGGGTTAGTTGATGTTCTCTGGGTGGGGTTAGTTGATGTTCTCTGGATGGGGTTAGTTGATGTTCTCTGGATGGGGTTAGTTGATGTTCTCTGGATGGGGTTAGTTGTTGCTGTTCTCTGGATGGGGTTAGTTGTTGCTGTTCTCTGGATGGGGTTAGTTGTTGTTCTCTGGGTGGGGTTAGTTGTTGCTGTTCTCTGGATGGGGTTAGTTGATGTTCTCTGGATGGGGTTAGTTGATGTTCTCTGGATGGGGTTAGTTGATGTTCTCTGGGTGGGGTTAGTTGTTGATGTTCTCTGGATGGGGTTAGTTGATGTTCTCTGGATGGGGTTAGTTGTTGCTGTTCTGTGGATGGGGTTAGTTGATGTTCTCTGGATGGGGTTAGTTGTTGATGTTCTCTGGATGGGGTTAGTTGATGTTCTCTGGATGGGGTTAGTTGTTGATGTTCTCTGGATGGGGTTAGTTGATGTTCTCTGGATGGGGTTAGTTGTTGATGTTCTCTGGATGGGGTTAGTTGATGTTCTCTGGATGGCGTTAGTTGTTGCTGTTCTGTGGATGGGGTTAGTTGATGTTCTCTGGATGTCGTTAGTTGTTGCTGTTCTGTGGATGGGGTTAGTTGTTGTTCTCTGGGTGGGGTTAGTTGATGTTCTCTGGATGGGGTTAGTTGATGTTCTCTGGATGGGATTAGTTGTTGCTGTTCTCTGGATGGGGTTAGTAGTTGCTGTTCTCTGGATGGGGTTAGTTGTTGCTGTTCTCTGGATGGGGTTAGTTGTTGTTCTCTGGGTGGGGTTAGTTGATGTTCTCTGGATGGGGTTAGTTGATGTTCTCTGGATGGGGTTAGTTGATGTTCTCTGGATGGGGTTAGTTGTTGTTGTTCTCTGGATGGGGTTTGTTGATGTTCTCTGGATGGGGTTAGTTGTTGCTGTTCTCTGGATGGGGTTAGTTGTTGCTGTTCTCTGGATGGGGTTAGTTGTTGCTGTTCTCTGGGTGGGGTTAGTTGTTGCTGTTCTCTGGGTGGGGTTAGTTGTTGCTGTTCTCTGGATGGGGTTAGTTGTTGTTGTTCTTCTCTGCATGGGGTTAGTTGATGTTCTCTGGATGGGGTTAGTTGATGTTCTCTGGATGGGGTTAGTTGTTGCTGTTCTCTGGATGGGGTTAGTTGTTGCTGTTCTCTGGATGGGGTTAGTTGTTGCTGTTCTCTGGGTGGGGTTAGTTGTTGCTGTTCTCTGGATGGGGTTAGTTGTTGCTGTTCTCTGGATTGGGTTAGTTGTTGCTGTTCTCTGGATGGGGTTAGTTGTTGCTGTTCTCTGGATGGGGTTAGTTGTTGCTGTTCTCTGGATGGGGTTAGTTGTTGTTGTTCTCTGGATGGGGTTAGTTGTTGCTGTTCTCTAGATGGGGTTAGTTGTTGCTCTCTGCATGGGGTTAGTTGATGTTCTCTGGGTGGGGTTAGTTGATGTTCTCTGGATGGGGTTAGTTGTTGTTCTCTGGATGGGGTCAGTTGTTGCTGTTCTCTGGATGGTTTTCGTTGTTGCTGTTCTCTGGATGGGGTTAGTTGATGTTCTCTGGATGGGGTCAGTTGTTGCTGTTCTCTGCATGGAGTTAGTTGATGTTCTCTGGATGGGGTAAGTTGTTGCTGTTCTCTGGATGGGGTCAGTTGTTGCTGTTCTCTGGATGGTTTTCGTTGTTGCTGTTCTCTGGATGGGGTTAGTTGTTGCTGTTCTCTGGATGGGGTTAATTGTTGCTGTTCTCTGGATGGGGTTAGTTGTTGTTCTCTGGATGGGGTTAGTTGTTGCTGTTCTCTGGATGGGGTCAGTTGTTGCTGTTCTCTGGATGGGGTTAGTTGTTGCTGTTCTCTGGATGGGGTCAGTTGCTGTTCTCTGGATGGTTTTAGTTGTTGCTGTTCTCTGGATGGGGTTAGTTGTTGCTGTTCTCTGGATGGGGTCAGTTGCTGTTCTCTGGATGGTTTTAGTTGTTGCTGTTCTCTGGATGGGGTCAGTTGTTGCTGTTCTCTGGGTGGGGTTAGTTGTTGCTGGTCTCTGGATGGGATCAGTTGTTGCTGTTCTCTGGATGGGGTTAGTTGCTGTTCGCTGGATGGGGTTAGTTGTTGCTGTTCTCTGGATGGGGTCAGTTGTTGCTGTTCTCTGGATGGGGTTAGTTGTTGCTGTTCTCTGGATGGGGTCAGTTGTTGCTGTTCTCTGGATGGGGTCAGTTGTTGCTGTTCTCTGGATGGGGTCAGTTGTTGCTGTTCTCTGGATGGGGTTTGTTGTCGATGTTCTCTGGATGGGGTTAGTTGTTGCTGTTCTCTGGATGGGGTTAGTTGTTGCTGTTCTCTGGATGGGGTTAGTTGTTGCTGTTCTCTGGATGGGGTTAGTTGTTGCTGTTCTCTGGATGGGGTTTGTTGTCGATGTTCTCTGGATGGGGTTAGTTGTTGCTGTTCTCTGGATGGGGTTAGTTGTTGATGTTCTCTGGATGGGGTTAGTTGTTGCTGTTCTCTGGATGGGGTTAGTTGTTGCTGTTCTCTGGATGGGGTTAGTTGTTGTTCACTGCATGGGGTTAGTTGATGTTCTCTGGATGGGGTTAGTTGATGTTCTCTGGATGGGGTTAGTTGTTGCTGTTCTCTGGATGGGGTTAGTTGATGTTCTCTGGATGGGGTTAGTTGTTGCTGTTCTCTGGATGGGGTTAGTTGATGTTCTCTGGATGGTTTTAGTTGTTGCTGTTCTCTGGTTGGGGTCAGTTGTTGCTGTTCTCTGGATGGGGTTAGTTGTTGTTCTCTGCATGGGGTTAGTTGATGTTCTCTGGATGGGGTTAGTTGTCGCTGTTCTCTGGATGGGGTCAGTTGTTGCTGTTCTCTGGATGGGGTCAGTTGTTGCTGTTCTCTGGATGGGGTTAGTTGTTGCTGTTCTCTGGATGGGGTTAGTTGCTGTTCTCTGGATGGGGTCAGTTGCTGTTCTCTGGATGGGGTTAGTTGTTGCTGTTCTCTGGATGGGGTTAGTTTTTGCTGTTCTCTGGATGGGGTCAGTTGCTGTTCTCTGGATGGGGTTAGTTGTTGCTGTTCTCTGGATGGGGTTAGTTGTTGCTGTTCTCTGGATGGGGTTAGTTGTTGCTGTTCTCTGGATGGGGTTAGTTGATGTTCTCTGGATGGGGTCAGTTGTTGCTGTTCTCTGGATGGGGTTAGTTGTTGCTGTTCTCTGGAATGGGTTAGTTGTTGCTGTTCTCTGGATGGGGTTAGTTGTTGTTCTCTGCATGGGGTTAGTTGATGTTCTCTGGATGGGGTTAGTTGTTGCTGTTCTCTGGATGCGGTTAGTTGTTGCTGTTCTCTGGAATGGGTTAGTTGTTGCTGTTCTCTGGATGGGGTTAGTTGTTGCTCTCTGGATGGGGTTAGTTGTTGCTG
This sequence comes from Mustelus asterias, assembly GCF_964213995.1. Classification (NCBI taxonomy): domain Eukaryota; kingdom Metazoa; phylum Chordata; class Chondrichthyes; order Carcharhiniformes; family Triakidae; genus Mustelus; species Mustelus asterias. The sequence goes on along the minus strand of NC_135816.1, from coordinate 25,689,831 downwards.
TTCTCTGGATGGGGTTAGTTGATGTTCTCTGGATGGGGTTAGTTGTTGCTCTCTGGATGGGGTTAGTTGTTGCTGTTCTCTGGATGGGGTTAGTTGATGTTCTCTGGATGGGGTTAGTTGTTGCTGTTCTCTGGATGGGGTTAGTTGATGTTCTCTGGATGGGGTTAGTTGATGTTCTCTGGATGGGATTAGTTGATGTTCTCTGGATGGGGTTAGTTGTTGCTGTTCTCTGGATGGGGTTAGTTGTTGCTGTTCTCTGGATGGGGTTAGTTGTTGTTCTCTGGATGGGGTTAGTTGATGTTCTCTGGATGGGGTTAGTTGTTGCTGTTCTCTGGATGGGGTTAGTTGTTGTTCTCTGGATGGGGTTAGTTGATGTTCTCTGGATGGGGTTAGTTGTTGCTGTTCTCTGGATGGGGTTAGTTGCTGTTCTCTGGATGGGGTTAGTTGTTGTTCTCTGCATGGGATTAGTTGATGTTCTCTGGATGGGGTTAGTTGTTGTTCTCTGGGTGGGGTTAGTTGATGTTCTCTGGATGGGGTTAGTTGATGTTCTCTGGATGGGGTCAGTTGTTGCTGTTCTCTGGATGGGGTTAGTTGTTGTTGTTCTCTGCATGGGGTTAGTTGATGTTCTCTGGATGGGGTTAGTTGTTGTTGTTCTCTGGATGGGGTTAGTTGTTGTTCTCTGGATGGGGTTAGTTGTTGCTGTTCTCTGGATGGGGTTAGTTGTTGTTGTTCTCTGCATGGGGTTAGTTGTTGTTCTCTGGATGGGGTTAGTTGTTGCTGTTCTCTGGATGGGGTTAGTTGTTGTTCTCTGGGTGGGGTTAGTTGATGTTCTCTGGATGGGGTTAGTTGATGTTCTCTGGATGGGGTCAGTTGTTGCTGTTCTCTGGATGGAGTTAGTTGTTGTTGTTCTCTGCATGGGGTTAGTTGATGTTCTCTGGATGGGGTTAGTTGTTGTTGTTCTCTGGATGGGGTTAGTTGTTGTTCTCTGGATGGGGTTAGTTGTTGCTGTTCTCTGGATGGGGTTAGTTGTTGTTGTTCTCTGCATGGGGTTAGTTGATGTTCTCTGGATGGGGTTAGTTGTTGTTGTTCTCTGGATGGGGTTAGTTGTTGTTCTCTGGATGGGGTTAGTTGTTGCTGTTCTCTGGATGGGGTTAGTTGTTGCTGTTCTCTGGATGGGGTTAGTTGTTGTTGTTCTCTGCATGGGGTTAGTTGATGTTCTCTGGATGGGGTTAGTTGATGTTCTCTGGATGGGGTTAGTTGATGTTCTCTGGATGGGGTTAGTTGTTGTTGCTCTCTGGATGGGGTTAGTTGTTGTTCTCTGGATGGGGTTAGTTGTTGCTGTACTCTGGATGGGGTTAGTTGTTGTTGTTCTCTGGATGGGGTTAGTTGTTGTTGTTCTCTGGATGGGGTTAGTTGTTGTTGTTCTCTGGATGGGGTTAGTTGTTGTTGTTCTCTGGATGGGGTTAGTTGTTGTTGTTCTCTGGATGGGGTTAGTTGTTGTTGTTCTCTGGATGGGGTTAGTTGTTGCTGTTCTCTGGATGGGGTTTGTTGTCGATGTTCTCTGGATGGGGTTAGTTGTTGCTGTTCTCTGGATGGGGTTAGTTGTTGATGTTCTCTGGATGGGGTTAGTTGTTGCTGTTCTCTGGATGGGGTTAGTTGTTGCTGTTCTCTGGATGGGGTTAGTTGTTGTTCACTGCATGGGGTTAGTTGATGTTCTCTGGATGGGGTTAGTTGATGTTCTCTGGATGGGGTTAGTTGTTGCTGTTCTCTGGATGGGGTTAGTTGATGTTCTCTGGATGGGGTTAGTTGTTGCTGTTCTCTGGATGGGGTTAGTTGATGTTCTCTGGATGGTTTTAGTTGTTGCTGTTCTCTGGTTGGGGTCAGTTGTTGCTGTTCTCTGGATGGGGTTAGTTGTTGTTCTCTGCATGGGGTTAGTTGATGTTCTCTGGATGGGGTTAGTTGTCGCTGTTCTCTGGATGGGGTCAGTTGTTGCTGTTCTCTGGATGGGGTCAGTTGTTGCTGTTCTCTGGATGGGGTTAGTTGTTGCTGTTCTCTGGATGGGGTTAGTTGCTGTTCTCTGGATGGGGTCAGTTGCTGTTCTCTGGATGGGGTTAGTTGTTGCTGTTCTCTGGATGGGGTTAGTTTTTGCTGTTCTCTGGATGGGGTCAGTTGCTGTTCTCTGGATGGGGTTAGTTGTTGCTGTTCTCTGGATGGGGTTAGTTGTTGCTGTTCTCTGGATGGGGTTAGTTGTTGCTGTTCTCTGGATGGGGTTAGTTGATGTTCTCTGGATGGGGTCAGTTGTTGCTGTTCTCTGGATGGGGTTAGTTGTTGCTGTTCTCTGGAATGGGTTAGTTGTTGCTGTTCTCTGGATGGGGTTAGTTGTTGTTCTCTGCATGGGGTTAGTTGATGTTCTCTGGATGGGGTTAGTTGTTGCTGTTCTCTGGATGCGGTTAGTTGTTGCTGTTCTCTGGAATGGGTTAGTTGTTGCTGTTCTCTGGATGGGGTTAGTTGTTGCTCTCTGGATGGGGTTAGTTGTTGCTGTTCTCTGGATGGGGTTAGTTGATGTTCTCTGGATGGGGTTAGTTGTTGCTCTCTGGATGGGGTTAGTTGTTGCTGTTCTCTGGATGGGGTTAGTTGATGTTCTCTGGATGGGGTTAGTTGTTGCTGTTCTCTGGATGGGGTTAGTTGATGTTCTCTGGATGGGGTTAGTTGATGTTCTCTGGATGGGATTAGTTGATGTTCTCTGGATGGGGTTAGTTGTTGCTGTTCTCTGGATGGGGTTAGTTGTTGCTGTTCTCTGGATGGGGTTAGTTGTTGTTCTCTGGATGGGGTTAGTTGATGTTCTCTGGATGGGGTTAGTTGTTGCTGTTCTCTGGATGGGGTTAGTTGTTGTTCTCTGGATGGGGTTAGTTGATGTTCTCTGGATGGGGTTAGTTGTTGCTGTTCTCTGGATGGGGTTAGTTGCTGTTCTCTGGATGGGGTTAGTTGTTGTTCTCTGCATGGGATTAGTTGATGTTCTCTGGATGGGGTTAGTTGTTGTTCTCTGGGTGGGGTTAGTTGATGTTCTCTGGATGGGGTTAGTTGATGTTCTCTGGATGGGGTCAGTTGTTGCTGTTCTCTGGATGGGGTTAGTTGTTGTTGTTCTCTGCATGGGGTTAGTTGATGTTCTCTGGATGGGGTTAGTTGTTGTTGTTCTCTGGATGGGGTTAGTTGTTGTTCTCTGGATGGGGTTAGTTGTTGCTGTTCTCTGGATGGGGTTAGTTGTTGTTGTTCTCTGCATGGGGTTAGTTGTTGTTCTCTGGATGGGGTTAGTTGTTGCTGTTCTCTGGATGGGGTTAGTTGTTGTTCTCTGGGTGGGGTTAGTTGATGTTCTCTGGATGGGGTTAGTTGATGTTCTCTGGATGGGGTCAGTTGTTGCTGTTCTCTGGATGGAGTTAGTTGTTGTTGTTCTCTGCATGGGGTTAGTTGATGTTCTCTGGATGGGGTTAGTTGTTGTTGTTCTCTGGATGGGGTTAGTTGTTGTTCTCTGGATGGGGTTAGTTGTTGCTGTTCTCTGGATGGGGTTAGTTGTTGTTGTTCTCTGCATGGGGTTAGTTGATGTTCTCTGGATGGGGTTAGTTGTTGTTGTTCTCTGGATGGGGTTAGTTGTTGTTCTCTGGATGGGGTTAGTTGTTGCTGTTCTCTGGATGGGGTTAGTTGTTGCTGTTCTCTGGATGGGGTTAGTTGTTGTTGTTCTCTGCATGGGGTTAGTTGATGTTCTCTGGATGGGGTTAGTTGATGTTCTCTGGATGGGGTTAGTTGATGTTCTCTGGATGGGGTTAGTTGTTGTTGCTCTCTGGATGGGGTTAGTTGTTGTTCTCTGGATGGGGTTAGTTGTTGCTGTACTCTGGATGGGGTTAGTTGTTGTTGTTCTCTGGATGGGGTTAGTTGTTGTTGTTCTCTGGATGGGGTTAGTTGTTGTTGTTCTCTGGATGGGGTTAGTTGTTGTTGTTCTCTGGATGGGGTTAGTTGTTGTTGTTCTCTGGATGGGGTTAGTTGTTGTTGTTCTCTGGATGGGGTTAGTTGTTGTTGTTCTCTGGATGGGGTTAGTTGTTGTTGTTCTCTGCATGGGCTTCGTTGATGTTCTCTGGATGGGGTTAGTTGATGTTCTCTGGATGGGGTTAGTTGTTGCTGTTCTCTGGATGGGGTTAGTTGTTGTTCTCTGGGTGGGGTTAGTTGTTGCTGTTCTCTGGATGGGGTTAGTTGATGTTCTCTGGATGGGGTTAGTTGTTGCTGTTCTCTGGATGGGGTTAGTTGATGTTCTCTGGATGGGGTTAGTTGATGTTCTCTGGATGGGGTTAGTTGATGTTCTCTGGATGGGGTTAGTTGATGTTCTCTGGATGGGGTTAGTTGTTGTTCTCTGGGTGGGGTTAGTTGATGTTCTCTGGATGGGGTTAGTTGATGTTCTCTGGATGGGGTTAGTTGATGTTCTCTGGATGGGGTTAGTTGATGTTCTCTGGATGGGGTTAGTTGATGTTCTCTGGATGGGGTTAGTTGATGTTCTCTGGATGGGGTTAGTTGTTGCTGTTCTCTGGATGGGGTTAGTTGTTGTTCTCTGGATGGGGTTAGTTGATGTTCTCTGGATGGGGTTAGTTGATGTTCTCTGGATGGGGTTAGTTGTTGCTGTTCTCTGGATGGGGTTAGTTGTTGCCGTTCTCTGGATGGGGTTAGTTGTTGTTCTCTGGGTGGGGTTAGTTGTTGCTGTTCTCTGGATGGGGTTAGTTGTTGCTGTTCTCTGGATGGGGTTAGTTGATGTTCTCTGGATGGGGTTAGTTGATGTTCTCTGGGTGGGGTTAGTTGATGTTCTCTGGATGGGGTTAGTTGATGTTCTCTGGATGGGGTTAGTTGATGTTCTCTGGATGGGGTTAGTTGTTGCTGTTCTCTGGATGGGGTTAGTTGTTGCTGTTCTCTGGATGGGGTTAGTTGTTGTTCTCTGGGTGGGGTTAGTTGTTGCTGTTCTCTGGATGGGGTTAGTTGATGTTCTCTGGATGGGGTTAGTTGATGTTCTCTGGATGGGGTTAGTTGATGTTCTCTGGGTGGGGTTAGTTGTTGATGTTCTCTGGATGGGGTTAGTTGATGTTCTCTGGATGGGGTTAGTTGTTGCTGTTCTGTGGATGGGGTTAGTTGATGTTCTCTGGATGGGGTTAGTTGTTGATGTTCTCTGGATGGGGTTAGTTGATGTTCTCTGGATGGGGTTAGTTGTTGATGTTCTCTGGATGGGGTTAGTTGATGTTCTCTGGATGGGGTTAGTTGTTGATGTTCTCTGGATGGGGTTAGTTGATGTTCTCTGGATGGCGTTAGTTGTTGCTGTTCTGTGGATGGGGTTAGTTGATGTTCTCTGGATGTCGTTAGTTGTTGCTGTTCTGTGGATGGGGTTAGTTGTTGTTCTCTGGGTGGGGTTAGTTGATGTTCTCTGGATGGGGTTAGTTGATGTTCTCTGGATGGGATTAGTTGTTGCTGTTCTCTGGATGGGGTTAGTAGTTGCTGTTCTCTGGATGGGGTTAGTTGTTGCTGTTCTCTGGATGGGGTTAGTTGTTGTTCTCTGGGTGGGGTTAGTTGATGTTCTCTGGATGGGGTTAGTTGATGTTCTCTGGATGGGGTTAGTTGATGTTCTCTGGATGGGGTTAGTTGTTGTTGTTCTCTGGATGGGGTTTGTTGATGTTCTCTGGATGGGGTTAGTTGTTGCTGTTCTCTGGATGGGGTTAGTTGTTGCTGTTCTCTGGATGGGGTTAGTTGTTGCTGTTCTCTGGGTGGGGTTAGTTGTTGCTGTTCTCTGGGTGGGGTTAGTTGTTGCTGTTCTCTGGATGGGGTTAGTTGTTGTTGTTCTTCTCTGCATGGGGTTAGTTGATGTTCTCTGGATGGGGTTAGTTGATGTTCTCTGGATGGGGTTAGTTGTTGCTGTTCTCTGGATGGGGTTAGTTGTTGCTGTTCTCTGGATGGGGTTAGTTGTTGCTGTTCTCTGGGTGGGGTTAGTTGTTGCTGTTCTCTGGATGGGGTTAGTTGTTGCTGTTCTCTGGATTGGGTTAGTTGTTGCTGTTCTCTGGATGGGGTTAGTTGTTGCTGTTCTCTGGATGGGGTTAGTTGTTGCTGTTCTCTGGATGGGGTTAGTTGTTGTTGTTCTCTGGATGGGGTTAGTTGTTGCTGTTCTCTGGATGGGGTTAGTTGTTGCTCTCTGCATGGGGTTAGTTGATGTTCTCTGGGTGGGGTTAGTTGATGTTCTCTGGATGGGGTTAGTTGTTGTTCTCTGGATGGGGTCAGTTGTTGCTGTTCTCTGGATGGTTTTCGTTGTTGCTGTTCTCTGGATGGGGTTAGTTGATGTTCTCTGGATGGGGTCAGTTGTTGCTGTTCTCTGCATGGAGTTAGTTGATGTTCTCTGGATGGGGTAAGTTGTTGCTGTTCTCTGGATGGGGTCAGTTGTTGCTGTTCTCTGGATGGTTTTCGTTGTTGCTGTTCTCTGGATGGGGTTAGTTGTTGCTGTTCTCTGGATGGGGTTAATTGTTGCTGTTCTCTGGATGGGGTTAGTTGTTGTTCTCTGGATGGGGTTAGTTGTTGCTGTTCTCTGGATGGGGTCAGTTGTTGCTGTTCTCTGGATGGGGTTAGTTGTTGCTGTTCTCTGGATGGGGTCAGTTGCTGTTCTCTGGATGGTTTTAGTTGTTGCTGTTCTCTGGATGGGGTTAGTTGTTGCTGTTCTCTGGATGGGGTCAGTTGCTGTTCTCTGGATGGTTTTAGTTGTTGCTGTTCTCTGGATGGGGTCAGTTGTTGCTGTTCTCTGGGTGGGGTTAGTTGTTGCTGGTCTCTGGATGGGGTCAGTTGTTGCTGTTCTCTGGATGGGGTTAGTTGCTGTTCGCTGGATGGGGTTAGTTGTTGCTGTTCTCTGGATGGGGTTAGTTGTTGCTGTTCTCTGGATGGGGTTAGTTGTTGCTGTTCTCTGGATGGTTTTAGTTGTTGCTGTTCTCTGGATGGGGTTAGTTGATGTTCTCTGGATGGGGTTAGTTGTTGCTGTTCTCTGGATGGGGTTAGTTGTTGCTGTTCTCTGGATGGGGTTAGTTGTTGCTGTTCTCTGGGTGGGGTTAGTTGTTGCTGTTCTCTGGGTGGGGTTAGTTGTTGCTGTACTCTGGATGGGGTCAGTTGTTGCTGTTCTCTGGGTGGGGTTAGTTGTTGCTGTTCTCTGGATGGAGTTAGTTGTTGCTGTTCTCTGGGTGGGGTTAGTTGTTGCTGTTCTCTGGATGGGGTCAGTTGTTGCTGTTCTCTGGATGGGGTTAGTTGATGTTCTCTGGATGGGGTTAGTTGTTGCTGTTCTCTGGATGGGGTTAGTTGTTGCTGTTCTCTGGGTGGGGTTAGTTGTTGCTGTTCTCTGGATGGGGTTAGTTGTTGCTGTTCTCTGGATGGGGTCAGTTGTTGCTGTTCTCTGGATGGGGTTAGTTGTTGCTGTTCTCTGGGTGGGGTTAGTTGTTGCTGTTCTCTGGATGGAGTTAGTTGTTGCTGTTCTCTGGATGGAGTTAGTTGTTGCTGTTCTCTGGATGGGGTTAGTTGTTGCTGTTCTCTGGATGGGGTTCGTTGTTGCTGTTCTCTGGATGGGGTTAGTTGTTGCTGTTCTCTGGATGGGGTTAGTTGTTGCTGTTCTCTGGATGGGGCTGGTTGTTGCTGTTCTCTGGATTGGGTTAGTTGTTGCTGTTCTCTGGATGGGGTTAGTTGTTGTTGTTCTCTGGATGGGGTTAGTTGTTGCTGTTCTCTGGATGGGGTTAGTTGTTGCTCTCTGCATGGGGTTAGTTGATGTTCTCTGGGTGGGGTTAGTTGATGTTCTCTGGATGGGGTTAGTTGTTGTTCTCTGCATGGGGTTAGTTGATGTTCTCTGGATGGGGTCAGTTGTTGCTGTTCTCTGCATGGAGTTAGTTGATGTTCTCTGGATGGGGTAAGTTGTTGCTGTTCTCTGGATGGGGTCAGTTGTTGCTGTTCTCTGGATGGTTTTCGTTGTTGCTGTTCTCTGGATGGGATTAGTTGTTGTTGTTCTCTGGATGGGGTTAGTTGTTGCTGTTCTCTGGATGGTTTTAGTTGTTGCTGTTCTCTGGATGGGGTTAGTTGTTGCTGTTCTCTGGATGGGGTTAGTTGTTGCTGTTCTCTGGATGGGGTTAGTTGTTGTTCTCTGGATGGGGTTAGTTGTTGCTGTTCTCTGGATGGGGTTAGTTGTTGCTGTTCTCTGGATGGGGTCAGTTGTTGCTGTTCTCTGGATGGGGTTAGTAGTTGTTGTTCTCTGGATGGGGTCAGTTGTTGCTGTTCTCTGGATGGGGTTAGTTGTTGCTGTTCTCTGGATGGGGTTAGTTGTTGCTGTTCTCTGGATGGGGTCAGTTGCTGTTCTCTGGATGGTTTTAGTTGTTGCTGTTCTCTGGATGGGGTTAGTTGTTGCTGTTCTCTGGATGGGGTCAGTTGCTGTTCTCTGGATGGTTTTAGTTGTTGCTGTTCTCTGGATGGGGTCAGTTGTTGCTGTTCTCTGGGTGGGGTTAGTTGTTGCTGTTCTCTGGATGGGGTTAGTTGTTGCTGTTCTCTGGATGGGGTTAGTTGTTGCTGTTCTCTGGATGGGGTCAGTTGCTGTTCTCTGGATGGTTTTAGTTGTTGCTGTTCTCTGGATGGGGTCAGTTGTTGCTGTTCTCTGGGTGGGGTTAGTTGTTGCTGTTCTCTGGATGGGGTTAGTTGCTGTTCGCTGGATGGGGTTAGTTGTTGCTGTTCTCTGGATGGGGTTAGTTGTTGCTGTTCTCTGGATGGTTTTAGTTGTTGCTGTTCTCTGGATGGGGTTAGTTGTTGCTGTTCTCTGGATGGGGTTAGTTGTTGCTGTTCTCTGGATGGGGTCATTTGTTGCTGTTCTCTGGATGGGGTCAGTTGTTGCTGTTCTCTGGATGGGGTTAGTTGTTGCTCTTCTCTGGATGGGGTTAGTTGTTGCTGTTCTCTGGATGGGGTTAGTTGTTGCTGTTCTCTGGATGGGGTTAGTTGTTGCTGTTCTCTGGATGGGGTTCGTTGTTGCTGTTCTCTGGATGGGGTCAGTTGTTGCTGTTCGCTGGATGGGGTTAGTTGTTGCTGTTCTCTGGATGGTTTTAGTTGTTGCTGTTCTCTGGATGGGGTTAGTTGTTGTTCTCTGCATGGGGTTAGTTGATGTTCTCTGGATGGGGTCAGTTGTTGCTGTTCTCTGGATGGGGTCAGTTGTTGCTGTTCTCTGGATGGGGTCAGTTGTTGCTGTTCTCTGGAGGGGGTTAGTTGTTGCTGTTCTCTGGATGGGGTCAGTTGTTGCTGTTCTCTGGATGGGGTCAGTTGTTGCTGTTCTCTGGATGGGGTCAGTTGTTGCTGTTCTCTGGATGGGGTCAGTTGTTGCTGTTCTCTGGATGGGGTCAGTTGCTGTTCTCTGGATGGGGTTAGTTGTTGCTGTTCTCTGGATGGTTTTCGTTGTTGCTGTTCTCTGGATGGGATTAGTTGTTGTTGTTCTCTGGATGGGGTTAGTTGTTGCTGTTCTCTGGATGGTTTTAGTTGTTGCTGTTCTCTGGATGGGGTTAGTTGTTGCTGTTCTCTGGATGGGGTTAGTTGTTGCTGTTCTCTGGATGGGGTTAGTTGTTGTTCTCTGGATGGGGTTAGTTGTTGCTGTTCTCTGGATGGGGTTAGTTGTTGCTGTTCTCTGGATGGGGTCAGTTGTTGCTGTTCTCTGGATGGGGTTAGTTGTTGCTGTTCTCTGGATGGGGTTAGTTGTTGTTCTCTGGATGGGGTCAGTTGTTGCTGTTCTCTGGATGGGGTTAGTTGTTGCTGTTCTCTGGATGGGGTCAGTTGCTGTTCTCTGGATGGTTTTAGTTGTTGCTGTTCTCTGGATGGGGTTAGTTGTTGCTGTTCTCTGGATGGGGTCAGTTGCTGTTCTCTGGATGGTTTTAGTTGTTGCTGTTCTCTGGATGGGGTCAGTTGTTGCTGTTCTCTGGGTGGGGTTAGTTGTTGCTGTTCTCTGGATGGGGTTAGTTGTTGCTGTTCTCTGGATGGGGTTAGTTGTTGCTGTTCTCTGATTGGGGTCAGTTGCTGTTCTCTGGATGGTTTTAGTTGTTGCTGTTCTCTGGATGGGGTCAGTTGTTGCTGTTCTCTGGGTGGGGTTAGTTGTTGCTGTTCTCTGGATGGGGTTAGTTGCTGTTCGCTGGATGGGGTTAGTTGTTGCTGTTCTCTGGATGGGGTTAGTTGTTGCTGTTCTCTGGATGGGGTTAGTTGTTGCTGTTCTCTGGATGGGGTTAGTTGTTGCTGTTCTCTGGATGGGGTTAGTTGTTGCTGTTCTCTGGATGGGGTCAGTTGTTGCTGTTCTCTGGATGGGGTCAGTTGTTGCTGTTCTCTGGATGGAGTTAGTTGTTGCTGTTCTCTGGGTGGGGTTAGTTGTTGCTGTTCTCTGGATGGGGTCAGTTGTTGCTGTTCTCTGGATGGGGTTAGTTGATGTTCTCTGGATGGGGTTAGTTGTTGCTGTTCTCTGGATGGGGTTAGTTGTTGCTGTTCTCTGGGTGGGGTTAGTTGTTGCTGTTCTCTGGATGGGGTTAGTTGTTGCTGTTCTCTGGATGGGGTCAGTTGTTGCTGTTCTCTGGATGGGGTTAGTTGTTGCTGTTCTCTGGGTGGGGTTAGTTGTTGCTGTTCTCTGGATGGAGTTAGTTGTTGCTGTTCTCTGGATGGAGTTAGTTGTTGCTGTTCTCTGGATGGGGTTAGTTGTTGCTGTTCTCTGGATGGGGTTAGTTGTTGCTGTTCTCTGGATGGGGTTAGTTGTTGCTGTTCTCTGGATGGGGTTAGTTGTTGCTGTTCTCTGGATGGGGCTGGTTGTTGCTGTTCTCTGGATTGGGTTAGTTGTTGCTGTTCTCTGGATGGGGTTAGTTGTTGTTGTTCTCTGGATGGGGTTAGTTGTTGCTGTTCTCTGGATGGGGTTAGTTGTTGCTCTCTGCATGGGGTTAGTTGATGTTCTCTGGGTGGGGTTAGTTGATGTTCTCTGGATGGGGTTAGTTGTTGTTCTCTGCATGGGGTTAGTTGATGTTCTCTGGATGGGGTCAGTTGTTGCTGTTCTCTGGATGGTTTTCGTTGTTGCTGTTCTCTGGATGGGGTTAGTTGATGTTCTCTGGATGGGGTCAGTTGTTGCTGTTCTCTGCATGGAGTTAGTTGATGTTCTCTGGATGGGGTAAGTTGTTGCTGTTCTCTGGATGGGGTCAGTTGTTGCTGTTCTCTGGATGGTTTTCGTTGTTGCTGTTCTCTGGATGGGATTAGTTGTTGTTGTTCTCTGGATGGGGTTAGTTGTTGCTGTTCTCTGGATGGTTTTAGTTGTTGCTGTTCTCTGGATGGGGTTAGTTGTTGCTGTTCTCTGGATGGGGTTAGTTGTTGCTGTTCTCTGGATGGGGTTAGTTGTTGTTCTCTGGATGGGGTTAGTTGTTGCTGTTCTCTGGATGGGGTTAGTTGTTGCTGTTCTCTGGATGGGGTCAGTTGTTGCTGTTCTCTGGATGGGGTTAGTAGTTGTTGTTCTCTGGATGGGGTCAGTTGTTGCTGTTCTCTGGATGGGGTTAGTTGTTGCTGTTCTCTGGATGGGGTTAGTTGTTGCTGTTCTCTGGATGGGGTCAGTTGCTGTTCTCTGGATGGTTTTAGTTGTTGCTGTTCTCTGGATGGGGTTAGTTGTTGCTGTTCTCTGGATGGGGTCAGTTGCTGTTCTCTGGATGGTTTTAGTTGTTGCTGTTCTCTGGATGGGGTCAGTTGTTGCTGTTCTCTGGGTGGGGTTAGTTGTTGCTGTTCTCTGGATGGGGTTAGTTGTTGCTGTTCTCTGGATGGGGTTAGTTGTTGCTGTTCTCTGGATGGGGTCAGTTGCTGTTCTCTGGATGGTTTTAGTTGTTGCTGTTCTCTGGATGGGGTCAGTTGTTGCTGTTCTCTGGGTGGGGTTAGTTGTTGCTGTTCTCTGGATGGGGTTAGTTGCTGTTCGCTGGATGGGGTTAGTTGTTGCTGTTCTCTGGATGGGGTTAGTTGTTGCTGTTCTCTGGATGGTTTTAGTTGTTGCTGTTCTCTGGATGGGGTTAGTTGTTGCTGTTCTCTGGATGGGGTTAGTTGTTGCTGTTCTCTGGATGGGGTCAGTTCTTGCTGTTTTCGGGATGGGGTCAGTTGTTGCTGTTCTCTGGATGGGGTTAGTTGTTGCTCTTCTCTGGATGGGGTTAGTTGTTGCTGTTCTCTGGATGGGGTTAGTTGTTGCTGTTCTCTGGATGGGGTTAGTTGTTGCTGTTCTCTGGATGGGGTTCGTTGTTGCTGTTCTCTGGATGGGGTCAGTTGTTGCTGTTCGCTGGATGGGGTTAGTTGTTGCTGTTCTCTGGATGGTTTTAGTTGTTGCTGTTCTCTGGATGGGGTTAGTTGTTGTTCTCTGCATGGGGTTAGTTGATGTTCTCTGGATGGGGTCAGTTGTTGCTGTTCTCTGGATGGGGTCAGTTGTTGCTGTTCTCTGGATGGGGTCAGTTGTTGCTGTTCTCTGGATGGGGTTAGTTGTTGCTGTTCTCTGGATGGGGTCAGTTGTTGCTGTTCTCTGGATGGGGTCAGTTGTTGCTGTTCTCTGGATGGGGTCAGTTGTTGCTGTTCTCTGGATGGGGTCAGTTGTTGCTGTTCTCTGGATGGGGTCAGTTGTTGCTGTTCTCTGGATGGGGTCATTTGTTGCTGTTCTCTGGATGGGGTCAGTTGCTGTTCTCTGGATGGGGTTAGTTGTTGCTGTTCTCTGGATGGTTTTCGTTGTTGCTGTTCTCTGGATGGGATTAGTTGTTGTTGTTCTCTGGATGGGGTTAGTTGTTGCTGTTCTCTGGATGGTTTTAGTTGTTGCTGTTCTCTGGATGGGGTTAGTTGTTGCTGTTCTCTGGATGGGGTTAGTTGTTGCTGTTCTCTGGATGGGGTTAGTTGTTGTTCTCTGGATGGGGTTAGTTGTTGCTGTTCTCTGGATGGGGTTAGTTGTTGCTGTTCTCTGGATGGGGTCAGTTGTTGCTGTTCTCTGGATGGGGTTAGTTGTTGCTGTTCTCTGGATGGGGTTAGTTGTTGTTCTCTGGATGGGGTCAGTTGTTGCTGTTCTCTGGATGGGGTTAGTTGTTGCTGTTCTCTGGATGGGGTCAGTTGCTGTTCTCTGGATGGTTTTAGTTGTTGCTGTTCTCTGGATGGGGTTAGTTGTTGCTGTTCTCTGGATGGGGTCAGTTGCTGTTCTCTGGATGGTTTTAGTTGTTGCTGTTCTCTGGATGGGGTCAGTTGTTGCTGTTCTCTGGGTGGGGTTAGTTGTTGCTGTTCTCTGGATGGGGTTAGTTGTTGCTGTTCTCTGGATGGGGTTAGTTGTTGCTGTTCTCTGATTGGGGTCAGTTGCTGTTCTCTGGATGGTTTTAGTTGTTGCTGTTCTCTGGATGGGGTCAGTTGTTGCTGTTCTCTGGGTGGGGTTAGTTGTTGCTGTTCTCTGGATGGGGTTAGTTGCTGTTCGCTGGATGGGGTTAGTTGTTGCTGTTCTCTGGATGGGGTTAGTTGTTGCTGTTCTCTGGATGGGGTTAGTTGTTGCTGTTCTCTGGATGGGGTTAGTTGTTGCTGTTCTCTGGATGGGGTTAGTTGTGGCTGTTCTCTGGATGGGGTCAGTTGTTGCTGTTCTCTGGATGGGGTCAGTTGTTGCTGTTCTCTGGATGGGGTTAGTTGTTGCTCTTCTCTGGATGGGGTTAGTTGTTGCTGTTCTCTGGATGGGGTTAGTTGTTGCTGTTCTCTGGATGGGGTTAGTTGTTGCTGTTCTCTGGATGGGGTTCGTTGTTGCTGTTCTCTGGATGGGGTCAGTTGTTGCTGTTCGCTGGATGGGGTTAGTTGTTGCTGTTCTCTGGATGGGGTTAGTTGTTGCTGTTCTCTGGATGGTTTTAGTTGTTGCTGTTCTCTGGATGGGGTTAGTTGTTGTTCTCTGCATGGGGTTAGTTGATGTTCTCTGGATGGGGTCAGTTGTTGCTGTTCTCTGGATGGGGTCAGTTGTTGCTGTTCTCTGGATGGGGTCAGTTGTTGCTGTTCTCTGGATGGGGTTAGTTGTTGCTGTTCTCTGGATGGGGTCAGTTGTTGCTGTTCTCTGGATGGGGTCAGTTGTTGCTGTTCTCTGGATGGGGTCAGTTGTTGCTGTTCTCTGGATGGGGTCAGTTGTTGCTGTTCTCCGGATGGGGTCAGTTGTTGCTGTTCTCTGGATGGGGTTAGTTGTTGCTGTTCTCTGGATGGGGTTAGTTGTTGCTGTTCTCTGGATGGTTTTAGTTGTTGCTGTTCTCTGGATGGGGATAGTTGTTGTTCTCTGGATGGGGTTAGTTGTTGCTGTTCTCTGGATGGGGTTAGTTTTTGCTGTTCTCTGGGTGGGGTCAGTTGTTGTTCTCTGCATGGGGTTAGTTGTTGTTCTCTGGATGGGGTCAGTGGATGCTGTTCTCTGGATGGGGTTAGTTGATGTTCTCTGGATGGGGTCAGTTGATGCTGTTCCCTGGATGGGGTTAGTTGATGTTCTCTGGATGGGGTTAGTTGTTGTTCTCTGGATGGGGTCAGTTGTTGTTGTTCTCTGGATGGGGTCAGTTGTTGCTGTTCTCTGGATGGGGTTAGTTGTTGCTGTTCTCTGCATGGGGTTAGTTGTTGTTCTCTGGATGGGGTCAGTTTTTGCTGTTCTCTGGGTGGGGTTAGTTGTTGCTGTTCTCTGGATGGGGTTAGTTGTTGCTGTTCTCTGCATGGGGTTAGTTGTTGTTCTCTGGATGGGGTTAGTTTTTGCTGTTCTCTGGGTGGGGTTAGTTGTTGCTGTTCTCTGGATGGGGTCAGTTGTTGTTGTTCTCTGCATGGGATTAGTTGATGTTCTCTGGATGGGGTTAGTTGATGTTCTCTGGATGGGGTTAGTTGTTGCTGTTCTCTGGATGGGGTTAGTTGATGTTCTCTGGGTGGGGTTAGTTGTTGCTGTTCTCTGGATGGGGTTAGTTGTTGCTGTTCTCTGGATGGGGTTAGTTGTTGCTGTTCTCTGGATGGGGTTAGTTGATGTTCTCTGGATGGGGTTAGTTGATGTTCTCTGGATGGGGTTAGTTGATGTTCTCTGGATGGGGTTAGTTGATGTTCTCTGGATGGGGTTAGTTGTTGTTCTCTGCATGGGATTAGTTGATGTTCTCTGGATGGGGTTAGTTGTTGCTGTTCTCTGGATGGGGTTAGTTGTTGCTGTTCTCTGGATGGGGTCAGTTGATGTTCTCTGGATGGGGTTAGTTGTTGCTGTTCTCTGGATGGGGTTAGTTGTTGCTGTTCTCTGGATGGGGTTAGTTGTTGCTGTTCTCTGGATGGGGTTAGTTGTTGCTGTTCTCTGGATGGGGTTAGTTGTTGTTCTCTGGGTGGGCTTAGTTGTTGCTGTTCTCTGGATGGGGTTAGTTGTTGTTCTCTGGGTGGGGTTAGTTGTTGCTGTTCTCTGGGTGGGGTTAGTTGTTGCTGTTCTCTGGATGGGGTTAGTTGTTGCTGTTCTCTGGATGGGGTTAGTTGTTGCTGTTCTCTGGATGGGGTTAGTTGATGTTCTCTGGATGGGGTTAGTTGATGTTCTCTGGATGGGGTTAGTTGATGTTCTCTGGATGGGGTTAGTTGTTGTTCTCTGCATGGGATTAGTTGATGTTCTCTGGATGGGGTTAGTTGTTGCTGTTCTCTGGATGGGGTTAGTTGTTGCTGTTCTCTGTATGGGGTCAGTTTTTGCTGTTCGCTGGATGGGATTAGTTGTTGCTGTTCTCTGGATGGGGTTAGTTGTTGCTGTTCTCTGGATGGTTTTAGTTGTTGCTGTTCTCTGGATGGGGTTAGTTGTTGCTGTTCTCTGGATGGGGTTAGTTGATGTTCTCTGGATGGGGTTAGTTGATGTTCTCTGGATGGGGTTAGTTGATGTTCTCTGGATGGGGTTAGTTGATATTCTCTGGATGGGGTTAGTTGTTGTTCTCTGCATGGGATTAGTTGATGTTCTCTGGATGGGGTTAGTTGTTGCTGTTCTCTGGATGGGGTTAGTTGTTGCTGTTCTCTGGATGGGGTCAGTTGATGTTCTCTGGATGGGGTTAGTTGTTGCTGTTCTCTGGATGTGATTAGTTGTTGCTGTTCTCTGGATGGGGTTAGTTGTTGCTGTTCTCTGGATGGGGTTAGTTGTTGCTGTTCTCTGGATGGGGTTAGTTGTTGCTGTTCTCTGGATGGGGTCAGTTGATGTTCTCTGGATGGGGTTCGTTGATGTTCTCTGGATGGGGTTAGTTGTTGATGTTCTCTGGATGGGGTTAGTTGTTGTTGTTCTCTGGATGGGGTTAGTTGTTGCTGTTCTCTGGATGGGGTTAGTTGTTGATGTTCTCTGGATGGGGTTAGTTGTTGTTGTTCTCTGGATGGGGTTAGTTGTTGCTGTTCTCTGGATGGGGTTAGTTGTTACTGTTCTCTGGATGGGGTTAGTTGTTGCTGTTCTCTGGATG
The DNA here is from genome assembly GCF_964213995.1 of Mustelus asterias. Taxonomy (NCBI): domain Eukaryota; kingdom Metazoa; phylum Chordata; class Chondrichthyes; order Carcharhiniformes; family Triakidae; genus Mustelus; species Mustelus asterias. The sequence continues at coordinate 25,673,350 of NC_135816.1, read as the reverse complement.
GGGTTAGTTGTTGATGTTCTCTGGATGGGGTTAGTTGATGTTCTCTGGATGGGGTTAGTTGTTGTTCTCTGGATGGGGTCAGTTTTTGCTGTTCTCTGGATGGGGTTAGTTGTTACTGTTCTCTGGATGGGGTTAGTTGTTGCTGTTCTCTGGATGGGGTTAGTTGTTGATGTTCTCTGGATGGGGTTAGTTGTTGCTGTTCTCTGGATGGGGTTAGTTGTTGCTGTTCTCTGGATGGGGTTAGTTGTTGTTGTTCTCTGGATGGGGTCAGTTGATGTTCTCTGGATGGGGTCAGTTGATGTTCTCTGGATGGGGTCAGTTGTTGCTGTTCTCTGGATGGGGTCAGTTGATGTTCTCTGGATGGGGTTAGTTGTTGTTGTTCTCTGGATGGGGTCAGTTGATGTTCTCTGGATGGGGTTAGTTGTTGCTGTTCTCTGGATGGGGTTAGTTGTTGCTGTTCTCTGGATGGGGTTAGTTGTTGCTGTTCTCTGGATGGGGTTAGTTGTTGCTGTTCTCTGGATGGGGTTAGTTGTTGTTCTCTGGGTGGGGTTAGTTGTTGCTGTTCTCTGGATGGGGTTAGTTGTTGTTCTCTGGGTGGGGTTAGTTGTTGCTGTTCTCTGGGTGGGGTTAGTTGTTGTTCTCTGGGTGGGGTTAGTTGTTGCTGTTCTCTGGATGGGGTTAGTTGTTGCTGTTCTCTGGATGGGGTTAGTTGATGTTCTCTGGATGGGGTTAGTTGATGTTCTCTGGATGGGGTTAGTTGATGTTCTCTGGATGGGGTTAGTTGTTGTTCTCTGCATGGGATTAGTTGATGTTCTCTGGATGGGGTTAGTTGTTGCTGTTCTCTGGATGGGGTTAGTTGTTGCTGTTCTCTGGATGGGGTCAGTTGTTGCTGTTCGCTGGATGGGATTAGTTGTTGCTGTTCTCTGGATGGGGTTAGTTGTTGCTGTTCTCTGGATGGTTTTAGTTGTTGCTGTTCTCTGGATGGGGTTAGTTGTTGTTCTCTGCATGGGGTTAGTTGATGTTCTCTGGATGGGGTCAGTTGTTGCTGTTCTCTGGATGGGGTCAGTTGTTGCTGTTCTCTGGATGGGGTCAGTTGTTGCTGTTCTCTGGATGGGGTTAGTTGTTGCTGTTCTCTGGATGGGGTCAGTTGTTGCTGTTCTCTGGATGGGGTCAGTTGTTGCTGTTCTCTGGATGGGGTCAGTTGTTGCTGTTCTCTGGATGGGGTCAGTTGTTGCTGTTCTCCGGATGGGGTCAGTTGTTGCTGTTCTCTGGATGGGGTTAGTTGTTGCTGTTCTCTGGATGGGGTTAGTTGTTGCTGTTCTCTGGATGGTTTTAGTTGTTGCTGTTCTCTGGATGGGGTTAGTTGTTGTTCTCTGGATGGGGTTAGTTGTTGCTGTTCTCTGGATGGGGTTAGTTTTTGCTGTTCTCTGGGTGGGGTCAGTTGTTGTTCTCTGCATGGGATTAGTTGTTGTTCTCTGGATGGGGTCAGTTGATGCTGTTCTCTGGATGGGGTTAGTTGATGTTCTCTGGATGGGGTCAGTTGATGCTGTTCTCTGGATGGGGTTAGTTGATGTTCTCTGGATGGGGTTAGTTGTTGTTCTCTGGATGGGGTCAGTTGTTGTTGTTCTCTGGATGGGGTCAGTTGTTGCTGTTCTCTGGATGGGGTTAGTTGTTGCTGTTCTCTGCATGGGGTTAGTTGTTGTTCTCTGGATGGGGTCAGTTTTTGCTGTTCTCTGGGTGGGGTTAGTTGTTGCTGTTCTCTGGATGGGGTTAGTTGTTGCTGTTCTCTGCATGGGGTTAGTTGTTGTTCTCTGGATGGGGTTAGTTTTTGCTGTTCTCTGGGTGGGGTTAGTTGTTGCTGTTCTCTGGATGGGGTCAGTTGTTGTTGTTCTCTGCATGGGATTAGTTGATGTTCTCTGGATGGGGTTAGTTGATGTTCTCTGGATGGGGTTAGTTGTTGCTGTTCTCTGGATGGGGTTAGTTGATGTTCTCTGGGTGGGGTTAGTTGTTGCTGTTCTCTGGATGGGGTTAGTTGTTGCTGTTCCATGGATGGGGTTAGTTGTTGCTGTTCTCTGGATGGGGTTAGTTGATGTTCTCTGGATGGGGTTAGTTGATGTTCTCTGGATGGGGTTAGTTGATGTTCTCTGGATGGGGTTAGTTGTTGTTCTCTGCATGGGATTAGTTGATGTTCTCTGGATGGGGTTAGTTGTTGCTGTTCTCTGGATGGGGTTAGTTGTTGCTGTTCTCTGGATGGGGTCAGTTGATGTTCTCTGGATGGGGTTAGTTGTTGCTGTTCTCTGGATGGGATTAGTTGTTGCTGTTCTCTGGATGGGGTTAGTTGTTGCTGTTCTCTGGATGGGGTTAGTTGTTGCTGTTCTCTGGATGGGGTTAGTTGTTGCTGTTCTCTGGATGGGGTCAGTTGATGTTCTCCGGATGGGGTTAGTTGATGTTCTCTGGATGGGGTTAGTTGTTGTTGTTCTCTGGATGGGGTTAGTTGTTGCTGTTCTCTGGATGGGGTTAGTTGTTGATGTTCTCTGGATGGGGTTAGTTGTTGTTGTTCTCTGGATGGGGTTAGTTGTTGCTGTTCTCTGGATGGGGTTAGTTGTTACTGTTCTCTGGATGGGGTTAGTTGTTGCTGTTCTCTGGATGGGGTTAGTTGTTGATGTTCTCTGGATGGGGTTAGTTGATGTTCTCTGGATGGGGTTAGTTGTTGTTCTCTGGATGGGGTCAGTTTTTGCTGTTCTCTGGATGGGGTTAGTTGTTACTGTTCTCTGGATGGGGTTAGTTGTTGCTGTTCTCTGGATGGGGTTAGTTGTTGATGTTCTCTGGATGGGGTTAGTTGTTGCTGTTCTCTGGATGGGGTTAGTTGTTGCTGTTCTCTGGATGGGGTTAGTTGTTGTTTTTCTCTGCATGGGGTTAGTTGATGTTCTCTGGATGGGGTCAGTTGATGTTCTCTGGATGGGGTCAGTTGTTGCTGTTCTCTGGATGGGGTCAGTTGATGTTCTCTGGATGGGGTTAGTTGTTGTTGTTCTCTGGATGGGGTCAGTTGATGTTCTCTGGATGGGGTTAGTTGTTGCTGTTCTCTGGATGGGGTTAGTTGTTGCTGTTCTCTGGATGGGGTTAGTTGTTGCTGTTCTCTGGATGGGGTTAGTTGTTGCTGTTCTCTGGATGGGGTTAGTTGTTGTTCTCTGGGTGGGGTTAGTTGTTGCTGTTCTCTGGATGGGGTTAGTTGTTGTTCTCTGGGTGGGGTTAGTTGTTGCTGTTCTCTGGGTGGGGTTAGTTGTTGCTGTTCTCTGGATGGGGTTAGTTGTTGCTGTTCTCTGGATGGGGTTAGTTGTTGCTGTTCTCTGGATGGTTTTAGTTGTTGCTGTTCTCTGGATGGGGTTAGTTGTTGCTGTTCTCTCGATGGGGTTAGTTGATGTTCTCGGGATGGGGTCAGTTGTTGCTGTTCTCTGGATGGGGTTAGTTGTTGCTGTTCTCTGGATGGGGTTAGTTGTTGCTGTTCTCTGGATGGGGTTAGTTGTTGCTGTTCTCTGGATGGGGTTAGTTGTTGCTGTTCTCTGGATGGGGTCAGTTGATGTTCTCTGGATGGGGTTAGTTGTTGCTGTTCTCTGGATGGGATTAGTTGTTGCTGTTCTCTGGATGGGGTTAGTTGTTGCTGTTCTCTGGATGGGGTTAGTTGTTGCTGTTCTCTGGATGGGGTTAGTTGTTGCTGTTCTCTGGATGGTTTTAGTTGTTGCTGTTCTCTGGATGGGGTTAGTTGATGTTCTCTGGATGGGGTTAGTTGATGTTCTCTGGATGGGGTTAGTTGTTGCTGTTCTCTGGATGGTTTTAGTTGTTGCTGTTCTCTGAATGGGGTTAGTTGTTGCTGTTCTCTGGATGGGGTTAGTTGTTGCTGTTCTCTGGATGGGGTTAGTTGTTGCTGTTCTCTGGATGGGGTTAGTTGTTGCTGTTCTCTGGATGGGGTTAGTTGTTGCTGTTCTCTGGATGGGGTTAGTTGTTGCTGTTCTCTGGATGGGGTTAGTTGTTGTTCTCTGGATGGGGTTAGTTGTTGCTTTTCTCTGGATTGGGTTAGTTGTTGCTGTTCTCTGGATGGAGTTAGTTGATGTTCTCTGGATGGGGTCAGTTGTTGCTGTTCTCTGGAAGGGGTTAGTTTTTGCTGTTCTCTGGATGGGGTTAGTTGTTGCTGTTCTCTGGATGGGGTTAGTTGTTGCAGTTCTCTGGATGGGGTTAGTTCTTGCTGTTCTCTGGATGGAGTTAGTTGTTGCTGTTCTCTGGATGGGGTTAGTTGATGTTCTCTGGATGGGGTCAGTTGTTGCTGTTCTCTGGATGGGGTTAGTTTTTGCTGTTCTCTGGATGGGGTTAGTTGTTGTTCTCTGGATGGAGTTAGTTGTTGCTGTTCTCTGGATGGGGTTAGTTGATGTTCTCTGGATGGGGTCAGTTGTTGCTGTTCTCTGGATGGGGTTAGTTGTTGCTGTTCTCTGGATGGGGTTAGTTGTTGCTGTTCTCTGGATGGGGTTAGTTGTTGCTGTTCTCTGGATGGGGTTAGTTGTTGCTGTTCTCTGGATGGGGTTAGTTGTTGCTGTTCTCTGGATGGGGTTAGTTGTTGCTGTTCTCTGGATGGGGTTAGTTGTTGCTGTTCTCTGGATGGGGTTAGTTGTTGCTGTTCTCTGGATGGGGTTAGTTGTTGCTGTTCTCTGGATGGGGTTAGTTGTTGTTCTCTGGATGGGGTTAGTTGTTGTTCTCTGGATGGGGTTAGTTGTTGCTGTTCTCTGGATGGGGTTAGTTGTTGCTGTTCTCTGGATGGAGTTAGTTGATGTTCTCTGGATGGGGTTAGTTGTTGCTGTTCTCTGGATGGGGTTAGTTGTTGCTGTTCTCTGGATGGGTTTAGTTGTTGCTGTTCTCTGGATGGGGTTAGTTGTTGCTGTTCTCTGGATGGGGTTAGTTGATGTTCTCGGGATGGGGTCAGTTGTTGCTGTTCTCTGGATGGGGTTAGTTGATGTTCTCTGGATGGGGTTAGTTGTTGCTGTTCTCTGGATGGGGTTAGTTGTTGATGTTCTCTGGATGGGGTTAGTTGTTGTTGTTCTCTGGATGGGGTTAGTTGTTGCTGTTCTCTGGATGGGGTTAGTTGTTGCTGTTCTCTGGATGGGGTTAGTTGTTGCTGTTCTCTGGATGGGGTTAGTTGTTGCTGTTCTCTGGATGGAGTTAGTTGATGTTCTCTGGATGGGGTCAGTTGTTGCTGTTCTCTGGATGGGGTTAGTTGATGTTCTCTGGATGGGGTTAGTTGTTGCTGTTCTCTGGATGGGGTTAGTTGTTGATGTTCTCTGGATGGGGTTAGTTGTTGTTGTTCTCTGGATGGGGTTAGTTGTTGCTGTTCTCTGGATTGGGTTAGTTGTTGCTGTTCTCTGGATGGAGTTAGTTGATGTTCTCTGGATGGGGTCAGTTGTTGCTGTTCTCTGGATGGGGTTAGTTGATGTTCTCTGGATGGGGTTAGTTGTTGCTGTTCTCTGGATGGGGTTAGTTGTTGCTGTTCTCTGGATTGGGTTAGTTGTTGCTGTTCTCTGGATGGAGTTAGTTGATGTTCTCTGGATGGGGTCAGTTGTTGCTGTTCTCTGGATGGGGTTAGTTGTTGCTGTTCTCTGGATGGAGTTAGTTGATGTTCTCTGGATGGGGTCAGTTGTTGCTGTTCTCTGGATGGGGTTAGTTGATGTTCTCTGGATGGGGTTAGTTGTTGCTGTTCTCTGGATGGGGTTAGTTGTTGCTGTTCTCTGGATGGGGTTAGTTGTTGCTGTTCTCTGGATGGGGTCAGTTGTTGCTGTTCTCTGGATGGGGTCAGTTGTTGCTGTTCTCTTGATTGGGTCAGTTGTTGCTGTTCTCTGGATGGGGTTAGTTGATGTTCTCTGGATCGGGTTAGTTGTTGCTGTTCTCTGGATGGGGTTAGTTGTTGCTGTTCTCTGGATTGGGTCAGTTGTTGCTGTTCTCTGGATGGGGTTAGTTGTTGCTGTTCTCTGGATGGGGTTAGTTGATGTTCTCTGGATGGGGTTAGTTGTTGTTCTCTGCATGGGGTTAGTTGTTGTTCTCTGCATGGGGTTAGTTGATGTTCTCTGCATGGGGTTAGTTGTTGTTCTCTGCATGGGGTTAGTTGATGTTCTCTGGATGGGGTTAGTTGATGTTCTCTGGATGGGGTTAGTTGTTGTTCTCTGGATGGGGTTAGTTGTTGTTCTCTGGATGGGGTTAGTTGATTTTCTCTGGATGGGGTTAGTTGTTGGTCTCTGCATGGGATTAGTTGATGTTCTCCATATGGAGTTAGTTGCTATTTACTTGATGGGGCTAGCTGATGTTCCCTGGATGGGGTCAGTTTTTTTCTGCTCAGTCTTTATTACCCACAGTCATGTTGTGTAATATATGAAACTTCACTCTATATGCTCAAGAAATGAGCAGTGCATGTTCATAATACCTATAACTCTCCATGGATTGTGTCAGCATTTAATTGAAATGGAAAGGTTAATGGAATATAATTTTTGAATTTACCTCTTCTAATTCTATTAGTGATGCCACTTTTTTGATGTCTGATTCAATAATCTAGCTACAATCCTTATATTTATGAAGAAATTGTTTCATGTCCTTCTGCCAGCGAAAAGTTGTATATGTGCTATTGCTTTTCCATTGTTTTTTTTCCTTCTTTCTGATGCAAATGAACAGATTACATCCTCCCAACACAGAGGATTTCAGCCTATAGACTGGAAGGCTAATAACCAATTTTCTTCTATTTGCATCTTGTTTCAAGTGTCCACACTGTTGGTCAAATATATCTTCCCATTTTTTTCAATTAGCAGTATTCAACTTTCCTTTAATAACAACATAGAGGGGGTGATCTTGCATAAAAAGTTCTAAGCGCTGAAGAAGCCTAAAATTGGGAGCGAATCACATCCATTTTTTGGGTGAACTCCCATACAATATCTTTAGGCACTGGGAAAATGAAATGATCCCAAATGTGATTCTCACCAGTAGGAGAAGTGGACAGAGTCTATTCATGCTGTGAAGCCGACTGCAGACTGCTAGATGGCACTATTGCACATGCACCCTTTTCTCCGAGTGCACTATGTACGAGAGTATATCGTGCACTGGGAATTTGTCATTCTCCGCTCCCCGCCGCCCCCCGCCCCCCCCCCCGCCAACCCTCAGACATCTCAACCCCACCCCTCCAACTGTCCCCAATTGTGACCCACCCCAATCGGCCCCTCCAATTGCAAGCCCCCGGCCCCGCTCCCAGACGATTGCGTCCTGGGTACACTAATCATATTTAAATAAAGTTCTAATTATTTAAATCAGCTTTTGAGGATGATTAGGCCAACAGAACAGTGCCAGTAATATCGCGAGAGGTGAGAAACCGGGCGCAAACCCAGTACCTCTTGCGTGATCTTACCGGCTCACCACACAGATCAACCGGCATGACCAGCCAATAAGATCACCCCCCCCCCCCCAGAGTGTTGGACAAACTCAGCAGATCTGGCAGTACCTGTTGTGAGAGAAACAGGGTTTATGTTTCAAATCAAATATAACTCTTCTTCTTTTGAACACTCTGGCGTGTCCCACAGTTTCTGTCTTTATTTCAGATTTCCAACTGCATATCGCTGCTAATCAACTTTGCTTTATTTTGCAAAATTCCCAGCAAATGAAATATCTTGTGCAAAACCCTACCAGCTCAATCACTATGATTTTCAATCTTAGTAATATTCTAATCAACAAATTCACATCTGACTCGTTCCTGTTCAGTTAAAGAAATCTTTCATGATACGCAATTTAAATCTGCTTTAAAATTATTTTACTCTAATTTAGAAGATTTCCTAAAATGATTAGAATTTGAAGGCAAGAGAAAAAGCAAATGGACATCTGATTCCTCCGAATGACTGCCGTAGCATTGGATGTATTTGTTTGCAGTTAAAGCCTCGCATTAGCTGTGTGATATTTTTGGCCCACTGTATTATCATTCTGGTCACATCCACTTGGTGCATTGACAAACCTCAAGCTGTATAATTGCAACAAATATTCGATTGAGGGTTTGACCATGAGAAACAAGCTTGCTTTTCAATTAAATATCTACAAGGCAAAATGAAGAGGGTTTTCCACCATTTGAACCCAATCTCAAGATCAAGCTGTCGCTCATTACATATGAAATCGGATAAGTGCAGAGGCAACTTCTATTATATCCTCATTTTAACGTCATCTTTGGAAGAGCAATTCTCCAAGCCATCCCCCATAATTTCTCACACCAGTTGCCTTTGTCATTTGTGCATAATGCTGCAAACTCATATGCATTAGGCCATTTTATGAGTGAAATCAGGGCAAAAGTCAATTCATTGCATCCACTTACACTCTAATTCAGGAATAATATTGGCTGAGGTTTGTGAGTAAGTTCCATTTATCTTATGGTGCATAGGGTGGCACGGTGGCACAGTGGTTAGCCCTGCTGCCTCACAGCGCCTGGGACCTGGGTTCGATTCCAGCCTTGGGTCACTGTCTGTGTGGAGTCTGCACCTTCTCCCCGTGTCTGCGTGAGTTTCTTCCGGGTGCTCCGGTTTCCTCCCACAGTCCAAAAGACATGCTGGTTAGGTGCTTTGGCCATGCTAAATTCTCCCTCAGTGTACCCGAACAGGCGTTGGAGCGTGGTGACTAAGGGATTTTCACAATAACTTCATTGCAGTGTTAATGTAAGCCTACTTGTGACAATAATAAATAAACTTTAAACTCTAATGTTGTTCTTCCCTACAAATGGAAAAGCTCTCACTATAATTGTGAACTCATGTTCCCTGGATTATTAGTCCAATAACAGAACCACAACACTACTCTATTTCCAGCTCAACGAGGTCCAGAATTGTCCTGGAGTCCCCAGGGATGAAAGTTTTCTCTGCAGGACACTGCCAGTGAACAATAAAAATAACTGTGAGGTTATTTTTCCTTTTTCCAAGAAGAAAAGGAAAAAGTTCATTAGTTATAAAAATAATGGAAACGATGAAAGATTAGTGAAAAGAAAACACAATAAGAGAAGATAAGAATACCAAATCTCCCACCTCACCCGCTGCCCAGCCCATTCAGCGACTGTTCTGGCCTTGTACAATATTGCAGGCCCAATGCAGGAGAAAACATAGATCATAGAAATCATAGAAACCCTACAGTGCAGAAGGAGGCCATTCGGCCCATCGAGTCTGCACCGACCACAATCCCACCCAGGCCCTACCCCCACATATTTTACCCGCTAATCCCTCTAACCTACGCATCCCAGGACTCTAAGGGGCAATTTTTTTAACCTGGCCAATCAACCTAACCCGCACATCTTTGGACTGTGGGAGGAAACCGGAGCACCCGGAGGAAACCCACGCAGACACGAGGAGAATGTGCAAACTCCAAAACAAGCCTAGGTAAAGCCCAGAATCATAAAGTAATGTAAAGGGGGAAAAATGCTGAACATCACAGAAAAGTCAGACATATATACAAAAGAAAATGTAACATGATTCTTCGCAGTGGTAAAGTGAAATTTATGCAACCATCTTGCGTAATGTTTAACCTCAATCCCATAACGATTAAACTCAGCCTGCAATCTTTGACTTCACTTCTTCTATCGTTAGGACGTCATCAGTGCTCAGTCATCTGCACATAATAAAATTAAAGACCCACTAGGGGCAGTTCTTGCAACATCAGTGGATTTTTGAGTTAAGTTTGATGCAAAATGCCAGATACCTGTGGCGTCTTTGTAACTGCACAGCAAAAAATAATTGGCATAAACCATGATATCTGCGTACATTAAACCCTGCTTACCAAGTAAGAACACCTGGTTCGCTAGGATCCCAATCATTCGTACGCTCAAGAATTTGGTTTATGCAGCAGAGCAACTATTAAGAATAATTTCTTGGTGTTAAGGTACATTATAATTGACTTTACTACGTAGTTTCCATTTGTCATTGCCCACTGAACTTAACTAATGTTGCAAATTAACAGGCGAATCAGAGAGAAACATAAACTGGAAATTAAGATTATGGGAAGGTTTGACATTAACCAAGACAACAAGCAGTGACTGAGGACCTTTTGTATGTTCAAAAATTGCATAGTCAACATGAACATTCTCTGTTTCTTCCAAATGTTGCAGAAAAGTGCATTATCCTTCTGACAATGTAAATTCACATGGCCTGTCTGCTGGTTAAAGTAAATGTTAAAGAAAAACAGCAGATGTTTGTATCATAGAATCATAAAATCACACAGTGCAGAAGAGGCCCTTCAGCCCATCGAGTCCACACCGACACATTAGAAACGTTTGAACTCCCACCTAATCCCATCTGCCAGCACTTGGCCCCTAGTCCTGAATGTTATGCTGTGCCAAGTGCTCATCCAGATACTTTTTAAAGGATATCGGGCAACCTGCCTCTACCATTCTCCCAGACAGTGCATTCCAGACCATCACCACTCTCTGGGTAAAAAAGCTTTTCCTCACATCCTCTCTAAACCTCCTGTCCCTCGCCTTGAATGTATGGCTCCTAGTGACTGACCTTTCAACTATGGGTAACAGCTACTCCTTATCCACTCTATCCATGCCCCTCATAACCTTGTACACCTCGATCAGGTCACCCCTCAGTCTTCTCTGCTCCAACGAGTACAACCCAAGCCTATCCAATTTCTCTTCATAACTTAAATGTTCTATCTCAGGCAGCATCCTGGTGAATCTCCTCTACACCCCCTCCAGTGCAATCACATCCTTCCTATCATGTGGGGAGCAAAACTGCACACAGTACTCCAGCTGTGGTCTCACCAAAGTTCTGTACAACTCCAACATGACTTCCCTGCTTTTGTAATCTATGCCTCAATTGATAAAGGCAAGTGTCCCATATGCCTTTTTCACCACTCTAATAACGTGCCCTTCCACCTTCAGAGATTTGTGGACAAACACGCCAAGGTCCCTTTGTATCTTAGGTGAATAGCTTCTCAACTAACAGTAGCAAAGCCATATTAACCGGCCAGTCATGTTATTGTTGTTTGTGAAATCTTGCATGCAAAAATGAATCTAAATCAGTCAGTCTGCTTAAGATATTTTAGTGCGCATCAACCTCCGAGACATATCTGCAGATTTTTAGTGAGTAAACATCCTCTTCAAACAATTGTTCACTTTGACGAGATTCCATTAACACACTGCACTGCACTGTATGTACAAGATGCAGTCAGCTTTAATCAGTCACTTAAAGGGAATGAGTTTTGTTGATTGGCAGGTAAGTCAAAACAGTCAAGCATCTCTAAGCTCCAGCACAGGCGAAAACTAAGGAGCGATCAATGATGATAATTAGACGAAGACTGCCTCTGTCTCTGCACACTAATTTTCTGCCTGACAGAATGCCACTAAGATGACTGAATGTTTCTAGAGATTTCAGTCTTTGGCACTTACATTTAACACTTCACAATACTTGTTTTCGTGCTGCTTTTGATTGCAATGAATCCGGGTTTTAGTATTTTTCAAGTTTGACTAAAAAATATAAATTTAGAGTAGAATAGAGTACACAAGGAATATAAAAACATTGATGCTTCATCTAAAAATGGGTAATTTTCATTTTTTGCATCCCTCTATTTGTTATTTTATCTATTTGGGTGGAATTTAGGAATATAAGAAAAAAAGTCACTGATAGGCGTAGTCTATAGGCTGCCAAATAATATCATCATGGTGGGGCAAGCAGTAAAGAAGAAAATAACTGATGCATGTAAAAATGGTACGGCAATTATCGTGGGAGACTTTAATCTACATGCTGATTGGTCAAACCAGATCGGTCAAGGCAGCCTTGAGGAGGAGTTCATAGAATGTATCCGCGATAGTTTCCTCGAACAGTACGTAATGGAACCTACGAGGGAACAAGCTTTCCTAGATCTAGTCCGGTGTAATGAGGCAGGAATAATTAATGATCTCACAGTTAGAGATCCTTTCAGAAGGAGTGATCGAAGTATGGTTGAAATTAAAATACAGATGGAGTGCGAGAAGGTAAAATATCAGTGTCGTGTGCTTAAACAAAGAAAACTACAAAGGGATGAGGGAGGAGTTGGCTGAGGTAGACTGGGAGCAAAAACTTGAGGAACAGTGGAGGACTTTCAAAATGATTTTTCACAGTGCTCAGCAAAAGTATATACCAGTGATAAGGAAGGACTGTAGAAAAAGGGATAATCAGCCATGGATAACTAAGGAAATAAAGAAGGATATCAAATCGAAAGAAAATGCATACAAAATAACAAAGATTAGTGGGAACCTAGAGGATTGGGAAATCTTTAAAGGGCAACAAAAAGCCGCGAAAAAAGCTATAAAGAAAAGTAAGATAGATTATGAGATTAAACTATCTCAGAATATAAAAACAGATAGCAAAACTTTCTACAAGTATATAAAAAGATAAAGAGTGGCTGAGGTAAATGTTGGTCCTTTAGAGGATGAGAAGGGGGATTTAATAACGGGAAATGAGAAAATGGCTGAGGCATTGAACAGGTATTTTGTGTCGGTCTTCACAGTGGAAGACACAAATAACATGCCAAAAATTGATGACAAGAAGGCTGTGGCAGGTGAGGATCTAGAAACTATCATTGTCACTAAAGAAGCAGTGTTGGGCAAGCTAATGGGGCTAAAGGTAGACAAGTCTCCTGGCCCTGATGGAATGCATCCCAGGGTCCTAAAAAGGATGGCGGGGGAAATAGCAAATACACTTGTAGTAATTTACCAAAATTTGCTGGACTCTGGGGCAATTCCAGCAGATTAGAAAACAGCAAATGTGACGCCACTGTTTAAAAAAGGAGGTAGACAAAGGCGGGTAACTATAGGCCGGTCAGCTTAACTTCTGACTGGGGAAAATGCTTGAATCTGGATAGAGATTGTCCCATTGGGAAGACACAGCATGGATTCATGAAAGGCAGGTCATGTTTAACTTAATCAATTTAGTGGAATTCTTTAAGGATATTACGAGCGCGGTGGACATTGGGGAAACGGTGGATTAATGTATATGGATTTCCAGAAGTCATTCGACAAGGTGCCTCACAAAAGGCGGTTGCATAATATCAAGCTGCACGGCATTATGGGTAATGTATTAGCATGGATAGAGGATTAGTTAACTAACAGGAAGCAAAGAGTGGGGTAAATGGGTGTTTTTCTGGTTGGTGATCAGTGGCTAATGGTGTGCCCCAAGGATCAGTGTTTGCATGGATCAATTTACATGGATGATTTGGATTTGGGGACCAAGTGTAGTGTGTCAAAGGATGTCCCGAGATGTGGCACATCAGTGAGACCATGCAGACGCTACGGCAACGGATGAAGGGATACCGCACAACAATCACCAGATAGGAGTGTTCCCTTGCAAATGGGAAACACTTCAGCAGTCAAGGTCATTCAGCCTCTGATCTTCAGGTAAATGTTTTCCAAGGTGGCCTTCAAGACGCATGACAATGCAGAATCACCGAGCAGAAACTGATAGCCAAGTTCTGCACACATGAGGATGGCCTCAACCAGGATCTTGGGTTCATGTCACACTACATGTAACCCCCATCATATGGCCTGGGTTGCAAAATCCTACCAACTGTCCTGGCTTGAGACAATTCAGACCTGTTTAACCTGTGAGTATCCCTCTCTTCACGCACACTGTTTGTACCTGTAAAGACTTGATTACCTGTGAAGACTTGCATTCCAACCATTCTTCACATTCCAATCTGTAATTATCTTGCAGTTGGAACTTTGCCGACATATATACCGTGTTTGTGAACCTACCTCCACTCACCTGGTGAAGGAGCAGTGCTCCGAAAGCTCATGATTCCAAATAAACCTGTTGGACTTTAACCTGGTGTTATGAGTCTTCTCATTGTGCCCACCCCAGTCCATCTTCACATCATAGCAAAAAGTTGCAGGTGCAGCAGGTAATTAAGAGGGCAAATGGAATTTTGTCCTTCATTGCTAGAGAGGTGGAGTTTAAAAACAGGGAGGTTATGTTGCAGCTGTATAAGGTGCTTGTGAGGCTACATCTGGAGTAGTGTATACAGTTTTGGTCTCCTTACTTGAGAAAGGATATACAGGAGGGGGTGCAGAACAGATTCACTAGGTTGATTCCAGAGTTGAGAGAGTTGCCTTATGAGGAGAGACTGAATAGATTGAGACTATACTCATTGGAATTTAGAAGAATGGGGGGTGGAATCTTATAGAAACATATAGAATTATGAAGGGAATAGATAAGGTAGAAGTAGGGAAGTTGTTTCCACTGGCAGGTGAAACCAGAACTAGGGGGCATAGCCTCAAAATAAGGGGGAGCAGATTTAGGACTAAGTTGAGGAGGAACTTCTTCACCCAAAGGGTTTTGAATCTGTGGAATTCCCTGCCCAGTGAAGCAGTTGAGGCTACCTTGTTGAATGTTTTTAAGGCAAAGATAAATAAATTTTTGAATAGTAAAGGAATTAAAGGTTATGGTGAGTGGGCGGGTAAGTGGAGCTGAGTCCACGAAAAGATCAGACATGATGGTGCTGAATGGCAGAACAAGATCGAGGGGCCAGATGGCCTATTCCTGCTCTGGTTCTTATGTTCTTACGTACTGCAATTTCTATTTACCCTTTGCCTCTTCGCTGTTCATCCCCATAGCAACCTCAGATCACATGGTCCTTTCCTGGAGTGATGATGTCATAATCTAGAAACCAATTAACACTCTTTCAGAAAACTCCCCGACCCATTTTGAACTTAAAGGGATTGCACAAAAAAAATATAGGCTTTTCCGGGCACTTGGGTCATTATCCGACGTATGTTTGAAAGCCTATTTCCTTGGCCACCTGGCAGGTTGCTGTGTCTGGGGATGACTGACCACCGCAGTTCTCTCAAAAGCATATATATTAGCTTAATGCTATAATTCTGAAAGCAAAATCCTATCTTGCATTCAGCCATCTCTCACTGTAAGTTGTAAGGCTTGATAATATTCCGGAGGGGGTGGGGCGTGGTGGTGCTGGCAGAGTCGTGAATTGATTTATTGTTGTCATATGTGTTGGGATGCAGTGAAAAGCATTGTTTCTATACAGACAAAACATATCATTCACAGAGTACATTGGGGAGAAGGAAAGGCGAGAGTGTCGTAGAGTCGTAGTTACCAATAGGATGTAGAGAAAGATCATCTTAATATGTAATGGGACCATTCAAAAGTCTATTGGCAGCTGGGAAGAAGTTGTTCTTGAGTTGGAGTGGGAGGATTAGGCAATAAAGGATTTCAACCGTGGAGAGAAGGTTTTTTAGATGCACGGTGGCATTGTGGTTAGCACTGCTGCCTCACAGCATCAGGACCTGGGTTCGATTCCCGGCCTCGGGTCACTGTCTGTGTGGAGCTTGCACATTCTCCCCGTGTCTGTGTGGGTTTCCTCTGGGTGCTCTGGTTTCCTCCCACAGTCCAAAGATGTGCAGGTTAAGTGGATTGGCCATGCTAAATTGTCCCTTAATGTCAGGGGGACTAAAAGTCAAAGTTTATTTATTCGTCACAAGTGAGGCTTACATTTACACTGCAATGAAGTTACTGTGAAATTCCCCTAGTCGCCACGCTCCAGCACCTGTTCAGGTCAATGCACCTAACCAGCACGTCTTTCAGAATGTGGGAGGAAACCGGAGCACCCGGAGGAAACCCATGCAGACACGGGGAGAATGTGCAAACTCCAGACAGACGGCGACCCAAGCCGGGAATTGAACCCGGGTCCCTGTGCTGTGAGGCAGCAGTGCTAACCACTGTGCCATCATGCCGCCCCTAGCAGGGTAAAATACGGGTGTTACGGGGATGGGGCCTGGGTGGGATTGTTGTCGGTGCAGGCTCAGTGGGCTGAATGGCCTCTTTCTGCACTGTAGCAATTCTATGATTCGATGACACCACAATTGTTCTTGCTGCAAAATTTTGCAACCACACTGAAGTTCATTGGACCAAGAGAAGGACCAGAGAAAACCCACACAGACACGGGGAGCACATGCAAACTCCACACAGACAGTGACCCAAGACTGGAATTGAACCCAGGTCCTTGACACTGTGAGGCAGCAGTGCTAACCATTGTGCCACCGATCCAGATCACCCATTTTCTTTTAACGACAATACTATTACCACAAAATTAACAAGAAAAATCTTGATCCAGCAGCAAATACCAACTGTGATTTTGACTTTTGTGTGTTTTGTTGTCGTTATCAAGATATTCAGCAACTTTAAATGTTTTCATTCTGGAGATTTATTGGATTAAATATATTAAAAAATTAAATACCCATCAGCGTGGCACATGCACCATTCCCCTGAGCAGGTTGTGTGGTAATGTAATCACTGATTAAAGCAATTTGTTATTGAATAGTAATCACGGGAGGCAAGATTTGACCGCTTCCAATCACTCAAATGGAATTGCTGGCATTGCTGATTGATCACCAATCTTCCCCCTGGTTACAGACACAGTGAGAAAATGTTCTCCTGAGCTCCAGAATGAAATGAGAGGCTATCATTATACACCACAATAATCAAGTGGTTAGTCAGAGGATTTCATCAAATTATACTTTATAAAATCTATGATACTAATTGAAATTTGAAATCAAGCAGGCCTGCCCTACGTCTTACATTTTGATCTTTCGTTAAATGCCATAGTCAATGTATTCAGACACACCCAGCACATTTGTTTGAGTCACAAGATGAGAAGGTACTAGCTCGAATGGATCTGTTGGACTAAAGATTTGATTTCTCCTGAAAACAGGTGGGGGATTCAATGCGAGATTAGCTCGCACCCATTTCCAAGTGATGGAGGCAGCATGCAAACTTCCTAGCCCCCAGTCTCTCACTCCAACTCTCCCCTTCTGATTTTATGTTTTCAGATTCCCTGTGTGTCCAAGCACTGAATCCTCTGGAGGTGAAGAGAGACCAACCCTCCCATGAAGAAATGCCAGCACTTGATCTAAGACTCGCGGCCACCAGCACAGATACTTGCATTGCGTGAATTCTGAGGCAAGTAGAGAATCAGATGGCACAGTGGTTGGCACTGCTGCCTCACAGCGCCAGGGACCCGGTTTCAATTCCAGCCTCAGGTCACTGTCTGTGTGGAGTTTGCATGTTCTTCCCATGTCTGCATGGGTTTCCTCTGCGTGCTCCAGTTTCCTCCCACACTCCAAAGATGTGGGGATTAGGTTGATGGGCCATGCTAAATTGACCCTAGTGTCAGGGGATTAGCAGGGTAAATATGTGGGGTTATGGGAATAGGGCCTGGATGGAATTGTGTTCAATGCAGATTTGATGGGCTGAATGGCCTTTTTTTGCACTTGTAAGGATTCTAGGTGAGTGACCAGGCAAGATTAGGCTGCAAGTAAGCCGGAGGGAAAGGATAACTTGTGTGATCCATCTCACCTGAGGGCAAGCTTGAAGAAAAATTCTATTTCAGGGGACTCAGTTGAGGACTTTGATGGAGCAGCTGGCAAGACAGCCTTTTTTTCACTGTCAAGGATCATGAAATAATCCAGTTCCAATGCAGAAGAGGATATGACTGCAGACCTTTGAACCTATCCTTTCCAGTGTGAAAGTGGTGGCCACCTCCATGACACTTGTGGATCCAGCTGTAATGTGGTGTCTGGTGACTGCTCCCAGTTGTCTGATGTAGCAAATCTATAATTTGAATGAAATCCATAGGATACACGGACATTAAATTAAACCTGATACAACATGGCCAACTTCAAGTGGAACAACAGACATTTTAAAGACAGTATTATTTTAAAAGGTTACATTCAAGCAAAATGGCTGCAATTCCAGACATCGGAATATACAACATCACCAGACCATTCAAGGAGTGAACAAAGGGGGCCATGAGTCGTGGCAAAGCTACCCGACAAGATTATGCAGAGGGGTGTCGATAGCCCTGACCAACTATAGGAGAGACAATGGAAATGGTAACGAGTTTTACCCCAGCTACATAGAGTAATGCCTCCACCTTGGGACACTTAACAGCCCATCAGATACCTCCTAAAACAGTTTGGGCTCTTTGACATTGAAACTGATCTAATCAGTTTCATCCTGTAAACACTTTGCACCCCATTGTTCTGAAACTGACTGATGGGAGGAGTCAGCCAATTTGATTAAGGGAACTGCTCTTTGAAAAGTATCGAACTCTGGCCAAGAAGAACAGAGAGAGGTGGTTGACCTTTCAGCAGTTAACTCGGCAAGGAGTTCTATGAAGAACGCTGCAGGAGAGTTGTGTGACGTCGGAAAGGAGTGAATTCAGGTATCCAGCCAGGCAACTGCTCCGTGGGCAGAGGAAAGAACAAGAGGAGACAGCAGCAAGCAAGATATCAACTACTTTCTCAGCAGCAGCCAGGACTTTTGTTTTTTAAATGATCTGAGGAGCGGTGAGTATATTCTCACAGCCTTGAGAAATCCCCCGATTAGGTAAAGGTTGAGGAGGGGTCTAAGATGCTTCTTGTTTTTGTGTATATTGTGTAAATCGTGTAATGCTAAGAATTTACGTTGTGCTGTTAGAATTTTCTTTCCATGTCTCAGTATTGTAGTGTCTGTCTTTTATTGACTGAGTTTGGTTGGAATTATTCTTGAATAAATTATTTGTAAATTAACTTTGACTAATCTCTCTGTCTCATCGTCCAGCTTGGTGAGTCACTAAAAAGCCAGAACATAATTCCGGGGAACAGAACAGTAAAAGGTTGAAGCAGTTCGAAACATCTCACCCAAGGGGGTCTACTGGTCAGGAATAAACAGTGGTCCCTCTCTCTCTCTCTTGTGAAGCTGTCCCAGTGTGGCACTTCTGGGTTGTATTTCACTACCTACAAGAAAGAAAGACACACGGTCATAGGTGGCAGCCAGGGTAACTCGTGTGGCATAAGGGCGAGCTCACTGGTCAGGAATAAATAGTGAGTCTCCCTCTTTCTTGCGAAGCTGTCCCAGCGTGATGCTTCCGGGTTGTGGTTTGAACACCTGCAGGAGAGAGACAACCAGCGTTATCAGTGGCATCTGAGACCAGTCTGTGTGGAGTAAAAGGACCTTTACACAGTTACCCTGCAGACCAGAAGGAAGCCACCCAAAAGTGCGGTGTTGCAGTGCAAGCTCAGGGAGAGATCAATAGATTCATTCTTGTGATGGAGAACTTGGAGTGGCAAGGGCATGCATTAATGGTTGAATAGTTCATTTCATTTAGTGGAGGTGTTTTTAGATAAAGATGTTATGAAATAGTTATCGTGAGTGGTTTTATTGTAGGATCTTAGAATCATAGAATCATAAAATCCTACAGGGCAGAAAGAGGCCATTCGGCCCATTGTGTCTACACCGACCACAATCCCACCCAGGCCCTAACCCCATAACCCCATGCATTTACCCTAGCGAGTCCCCCGACACTAAGGGGCAATTTAGCATGGCCAATCCACCTAACCCGCACATCTTTGGACTGTGGGAGGAAACCAGAGCACCCAGAGGAAACCCACGCAGATACGGGGAGAATGTGCAGACTCCAAACAGACAGTGACCAAAGCTGGGAATTGAACTTGGGTCCCTGGTGCTGTGAGGCAGCAATGCTAACCACTGTGCCACCATGCTGCCCATCTTGGCCAAGGTGACGCTCTAATGGGGCATTGTAATTGTGGGGAAAAGTGCAACCATGCTGGAAAAGTGAAGTTAGGAAGTGGAGTCTGAGCAATCACTCTTGGGCATCCTGTCCAGGTGAACTGTTCTCGACGCCTCTTCCCAGCCTTCTCTTCCTCCTCCTCCTGGGATTGCCTCCGGATTCCAGGTAGCAATGGCTGTGTTCTCACAATCATGATATTTTTGAGGATGCAACAGACCACCACAAACATGGAGACATGCTCCATTATCCACTGGAGGCAGCTCCTCAAGTGAGCCCAGCCATTGAAGGTGTTGCCTCAGCACGCCGATGGACTGCCCTATGATGTTCCCAATGGCTCTCATTGCACTTCCACTGTCCTCTCAGGAGGGGGGGGGGGGGGGGGGGGGGGGCACAAGCCACAAGCAGAGGGGGTAACTTTTGTCCCAAATCAGCCACCGTCTGATTGTTGCAAAGATGACAGGAGTGGCAGACTGTCTTAGATCGAAAGCAGCACAGCTGATGCCAGGATAGTGGGCATTCACCAACACGATGTACGGTGCATGGTTTCACATCAACTACACATTGATTAAATGGTGGCATTTGTGGTTCCTATAGCTTTCGCTCTTGATATCAGGGGCCTGCAGAGTCACAAGCAATCGATGGTCCCCTGCACCTTCGACAATCTCACTATTCTGCAAAGCCACAAGCCTGCTTAACCTGCTTCCCCTTCCTTAGATGCAATCATCTCTTCTTGCAAATTGGACCTCCATCACCTCCTGGATTCATCTATGGCTAGCATAGCAGGAGATGTAGGATATGTTGCCACTTCCTGTCTGGATAGATGAAGTTGGATAGAAGTTTAATGCTACTGCGACTTTGATGGCCTCTGGCAGCATCCTCCTCATCTCGATGTGAGACTCAGATCATGTTAAAGGGAGTGGCATAGCTCTGTAACCAGCTCCTCCGTGATGCTGAGTTGCCTCAAGCACTGCTCCAAACTCAGATAGAGATCTTCTCCGTTCTCTCTGAAAACCCTAGGAAGCATAGGTGTTTCTATGGAGAGACCTTCCCCTCCTCTCTCTTTATGGAGCTTCCACCTCTGCAGCTCCTGCTCCATTTGGTGTCTTGTACACCCATTATTAGAACTACAGTGCCATACCTGAGACAGGTAACAAAATCCTCTGCCCTCACTGATTGTATTCACCAACTCACAAACAGAGCTCTAAAAACAATCCACAGTAACTCCCCCATTGGAAAATCACCTCACCTGCAAGTCAGCAAGCTGGATGCCAAGACATTTAAGTAGCTCTCCTCGGGTTCCTCATGCGGTTGGCCAAGCTGAGTGTAATTAAAACAGGCGTTCACTGAACCAGAATGGTCTGAAAGATGTGAGCCACATCAGGTGGAACAGCTGCTTGACGTCATTATTAGAGCTCTTCTCATGCCACCAACATATGAAAGATACCCCAACTCGAGCACCTAGCCCAACAAGGGGCACAAAACCAGACATACCAGCAGTGGCCAGCAGGGCAGATCAGAAGTGTGGAAGCCTTCAGGACTTCCATAAGTCTGGCATCAGGATTTAGGTCAAGCTTCCCTGGAGAAAGAGAGAGTGGCCAAAGACTGAGACTGAGCTTTGGGGATCAGTGATTAACTGGAGTGGATTTTGGTGCAACCACGCTAAATTTGATAGAATCATAGAATCCTACAGTGCAGAAGGAGGCCATTCGGCCCATCGAGTCTGCACCGACCACAATCCCGCCCAGGCCCTTTCCCCATAACCTCATGCATTTACCCTAATTAGTCCCCCCGACACTAAGGGGTAATTTAGCATGGCCAATCCACCTAACCCGCACATCTTTGGGCTGTGGGAGAAAACTGGAGCACCCGGAGGAAGCCCACGCAGACACGGGGAGAACGTGCAAACTCCACTCAGACAGTGACCCAAGGCTGCAATCGAACCTGGGTCTCTGGCGCTGCGAGGCAGCAGTGCTGACCACTGTGCCACTGTGCTGCGGTGACCAAAATCACGAGGGGCGTGGACTGGGTAGGGAGGGAAAAACTGCTCCCCCTCATAAGAAGATCGAGAATGAGAGGACGCAGATTTAAATTGATTTACAAAAGAAGCAAATGCGATGTCGGGGGAAAAAAATCCACACAGCGAGTGGTTCGGGTCTGGAATGCACTGCCTGGAAGTGTGGCGGAGGCAGGTTCAATCAAGGCATTCAAAAGGGAATGTGATGATTATTTGAATATAATCAATGTGCAGAGGTATGGGGGGGGGGGGGAACGGGAATGCAGAAGAATGACACCAAATCAGAATGCTCATTTGGAGGGCTGGCACAGACACAATGCAGTCCAAAGATGTGGGGTTAGGTTGATTGGCCATGCTAAAAATTGCCCTTAGTGTCCTGAGAAGCATAGGTTAGAGGGATTAGTGGGTAAATATGTAGGGATATGGGGCTAGGGCCTGGGTGGGATTGTGGTCGGTGCAGACTTGATGGGCCGAATGGCCTCTTTCTATACTGTAGGGTTTCTATGATTCTTCTATGATGATTCACTGAAGAGCCTTCGACTGCACTGTAACAATTCTGTGATTCTGTGAAACCACATGTCTTGCGTAAGCCTCTGCACAGCATGGGTCTTGGAGGCAAACTAAAGAAATGGGTTCACTAAGCTGTCTGGCCCTTAAATTCTCTGGGATTCATCCCGATTTCCTGCTGTGATTTCAACAGGAGACCAGCAGATTTTCTGCAGATCATTGTAAATTATGATTCTCAGCCATTTACACTGGTTCTCCCGGGATCCTCCTGAACTGTAACAGAAGTTAAGGGGACCTCTTCCATGTACAACACACTGTGCAAAGATGGACTGTGTCACCTATGAAGCTGGGATATGCAATCAAAGGCTGCTCTGGACATGAGACAAAACTAATCCACTTCACAAGTGCGGAGATGCAGATGCCAGCAGTAACCAGCATATCAGAGAATCTGGAAAAATGAACATTGACTCAATTGTCACTGCTGCAGCTTTGTCAGCTCCCAAATCCTGATTTATTTAAGAGCAACCAACGGAATTTTTTCCTAAGCTTTTCAATTTCCCCGGTGAGCACTGAAGTCAAATTCATGAGAAATTAGTTGAAGTTGCTTCCAGCTGCACTCTTATTCTGCTATCTAATATGCACAGCCGTGATTATGTAGCTTCTTCAATTCGCAGTACACTTATTCATTAAGACATGCAAATGACATGTGTTTCCATATTTAGATATTATAATGCGGGGGAGAAAGAGGAGGTGGACTAGTTGTACATATTATCAAGGCAGCAGAGAAAAGTAACATAGCAATTGGCAAATTGAAGGAGAATCGATATGGACAGAAGTAAAAAGATGATTTTAAAAAATCAATATCACTGGTGGATGTACTTTGCAGACAACCTAGTAATGGAAGAGAGGTACAGGATGAAATATGCACACAAATTGAGTTTAAAAATAATCAACAATCCTGGGGGGGTAGACGTGGTTTCAAATAGAATCATAGAATCCTTACAGTGCAGAAGGAGGCCATCCATTCCATCGAGTCCGCACTGACCGCAATCCTACCCAGCCCCTATCCCCATAGCCCACGTATTTACCCTGCTAGACCCCCTGACACTAACTGCCAATTTAGCATGGCCAATCAACCTGACTCACACATCCTTGGACTGTGAGAGGAAACTGGAGCACCCGGGGGAAACCCACGCAGACACAGGGAGAATGTGCAAACTCCACACAGACAATGACCCAGGCTGGGAATCGAACTCGGGTCCCTGTCGCTGTGAGGCAGCAATGCTAACTACTGTGCCATCATGCAACCCCTGTTATAACTACCCTGTTGTTAATTGGATAGGGGAGGTCAGTAAAAAGGATAGAAACATAGAAAACTACAGCACAAAACAGGCCCTTCGGCCCCACAAGTTGCGCCGAACATATCCCTACCTTCGAGGCCTACCTATAACCCTCCATCCTATTAAGTCCCATGTACTCATCCAGGAGTCTCTTAAAATACCCTATTGAATTTGCCTCCACCACCACTGACGGCAGCCGATTCCACTCACCCACCACCCTCTGTGTGAAAAACTTACCCCTAACATTTCCCCTGTATCTACCCCCCAGCACCTTAAACCTGTGTCCTCTCATAGCAGCCATTTCCACCCTGGGAAAAAGCCTCTGAGAGTCCACCCGATCTATGCCTCTCAACATCTTATATACCTCTATTAGGTCTCCTCTCATTCTACGTCTCTCCAAGGAGAAAAGACCGAGCTCCCTCAGCCTATCCTCATAGGATAAGGGAATGGAGCTCCTCCAATGCATAAACAATTGCTTTCTCACCCAATGAGCAGAATGTTATGGTGGGACGCCATTGGGTTTGCAGGCGGGAGGGAGTCCCATTACAAAACCCACTTTTCATTCCAGCTGTATCCTGCCCACTCCTGACCTGTTCACAATTTTGTAGGGGCTTTGCCAGGAACACAAAGTGTACTTATTAGCAAGGAACAACTTTACAGATGCTGGTTACCCCCCCTCGCACCCCGTCCTCCAGCTGCCCTGGAGCACACCAGTTGCACAAGTCCCTATATGTCTTCTACATGTCTTCAGACTGTCTTCTACCCAAAATAGGACTCCGCCCCCTGGGGTGATTACCCTCTCTCATCCCAATTGGTTCTTCAAGCCAGGTGACCTTCGTCCACTGTGTGGTCCTTAAAAGGGACAATTACTACAATCATCATATCCCTACCCCTTTAACTCTTTTGTACAATCTTCCAAATTATTGAAAACTAAACATGATACGCATGAGTTGGCCAATTATAATTGAGTCTTTAAAGTGTTTTTCTGTTTCTTGCAGAGAGATGCATTTCTGTAGTCTGAGATGCTTCCACCAGCTTGGCATTAACAGGAACTGCAAAGAATGGGTGCAATTTCTAGTATAGGTAGATCATTGCTGCTTATTTCTGCAGAGACATTAGTTAGAAGAATCATAGAATCATAGAAGAATCATAGAAACCCTACAGTGCAGAAACAGGCCATTCGGCCCATCGAGTCTGCACCGACCACAATCCCACCCAGGCCCTACCCCCCTATCCCTACACATTTACCCGCGAATCCCTCTAACCTACACATCTCAGGACACTAAGGGGCAATTTTAGCAGAGCCAATCAACCTAACCTGCACATCTTTGGACTGTGGGAGGAAACCGGAGCACCCGGAGGAAACCCACGCAGACACGAGGAGAATGTGCAAACTCCACACAGACAGTGACCCAAGCCGGGAATCGAACCCAGGTCCCTGGAGCTGTGAAGCAGCAGTGCTAACCACTGTGCTACCGTGCCGCCCATGTTATGTTTATAAAAGCTTGATCAGTTACTTTGGTGCTTACAGGTTCAAAAACATTTCTTGGCGGCAACACTCACTGCTGGAGCTTCTCTACTCCTTCCGTATGTTTTTGCGAATCATCCACCCCTCCATCTCTACTGGAGTCTGACCACAGAGGCAATAATTCCAGAGATACTACGTGATCCACTACCAAAGTTTCATATTCTGACACGTGTCACATTATTTATTTAATGTGGATTTTTAAAAATTGTTGCAATGGTGATAGTTCATTGGTGCGAGCTTAAAGCCTGTGTATTTTTATCTTTATTGGTAGCCTTTAACAATGTACAGTTCCAAATATGGTCTTGCACAGAGCTCTTCCATACAGGCTTGTTGCTTCTCCATTCACGTCACCAATTCAGCAATCTTATTCTGGCATGTAACCTCAGTTCCTTTCTCTGTCTGAATTGCTGATTCTTGCCGTCAATTTCAACAATTTTTTAGTCTCTTCAGTTAATTTCTCATTGTCAAACTTCCTTCACCAAACTCTTACTTTCTTGATTCAATTCTTCAGTGGGCTTGTCCTTATTTTCTAGTTGCTTTTCATGGGGTTCAGCTCGTTCTCCATGTTTCATTTGTTTTTTCTTCTACTTCATTTTGTAAGTTTATTGCAACTTTTATTTCCAAGTTTCCTGTCAGTCGTTTCATCTTGTTGTTTTAATGTCTCTTCTGGAGCTTTAATTCCTTTTGCTGATTCCTCTATATGTTCAATAGTTCCTGGTTTCTTTTGAAGTCTTCGATTTCTGTGTTTCTTCTGAGGTAAATCCATTGTGTTCTTACTGGGCATATACATTTCTCAAATGGAATATTCATTTCTACTTGTCTTAACTTCAGCTAAACCCTCTTGACTTCACTGTTGGTCGGACTGTTTCTAACAAAGTGTTGACCTGTTTCCAATCTGCAATTATCTCATTGTTCTTCATTGGATCATTTCGTGTCTTTCATTGCCCTCCTTCTGGGTCTTTCTTTCAGTGCCTTCCTTCTGGGTTTTCCTCTTGCCTCTTCTTTGAAGTCTTCATTTCCTCCTCTGAGGTCTTCTGCTCCCCCTTCCCTGAGATCTTTTGTTGATTCAGGACCTTTTTTGAGAGTTGCCCTCTATCTGGGGTCTTCTCCAATTTTCCTGTCCGTTGCCCCCTTTTTGTTCTTGCGTTTCCTGCTTTAAATGCATTGCCACATTAAATATATTACCATTTTGAATGTATTACTGCTTTAAATGCATTACAGCTTTAAGACTGTCAATTTGTTACTGTCGGAACTGCTAGTTCTCTCTAGGGTGTTTTTCCCGTGCTTTTGAAGTGTTGGCATGAACCTGACAGGTCCTCCTTTGAACCTTCTTTTTTAACTTTCAAAATCATCTCCTTTTTGCTGATAGAGAGCTCTCTCAGTGATCTCTCCAGCTTTTTGTTTCTGGACATTTGTAGAGTCCGTTCTCCTCCTTTGGTATGCCATTTTTTCCCCATCATTGACTGCTGGCGGGATCTTCCAGTCCCATCAATGTCTACACACATTTGTTGCATGGCTCGCCTGCAGGGGGTTAACTTTGGCAGGACTGGAAGATCGTGTCACCAGGAATGGCCAGAAAACCCCCTCCTCCCCCAATAAAATCTGGTGACTGCTTGTAGTCCCAGTTCTGCCCACTGCTGCCACTGGCACTACTGAGACTCCTTGGAGTGCGCAATGGCTGCAGGTCTACCATGATTGGCAGAGTTGTGTTCCCCACCAACCCCTCTGGTAGTGGAGCAGAATACCCTGCTATTTGAAAAATCCTGCCTGATATGTAAGAAGCCCAACAAGGAAAGATTCACTGTGGATCTGGTAATAGAACATAGAACATTACAGCGCAGTACAGGCCCTTCGGCCCTCGATGTTGCACCGACCAGTGGAACCAATCTAAAGCCCCTCTAATCTACACTATTCCAATATCATCCATATGTTTATCCAATAACCATTTGAATGCTCTTAATGTTGACGAGTCCACTACTGCTGTAGGCAGGGCACTCCACGCCCTTACTACTCTCTGAGTAAAGAACCTACCTCTAACATCTGTCCTATATCTCTCATCCCTCAATTTAAAGCTATGTCCCCTCGTGTTAGTCATCACCATCCGAGGAAAAAGGCTCTCACTATTCACCCTATCTAATCCTCTGATCATCTTGTATGCCTCTATCAAGTCACCTCTTAACCTTCTCTCTAACGAAAACAACCTCAAGTCCCTCAGCCTTTCCTCATACGATTTTCCCACCATACCAGGCAACATCCTGGTAAATCTCCTTTGCACCCTTTCCAACACTTCCACATCTTTCCTATAATGCGGTTACCAGAACTGTACGCAATACTCCAAATGCGGCCGCACCAGAGTTTTGTACAGTTGCAGCATGACCTGCTGGCTCCGAAACTCAATCCCTCTACCAATAAAAGCTAACACACCGTACGCCTTCTTAACAACCCTATCAACTTGGGTGCCAACTTTCAGGGATCTATGTACATGGACACCCAGATCCCTCTGTTCATCCACACTACCAAGTATCTTACCATTAGCCCAGTACTCTGTATTCCTGTTACTCCTTCCAAAGTGAATCACCTCACACTTTTCCGCATTAAACTCCATTTGCCACCTCTCAGCCCAGCTCTGCAGCTTATCTATGTCCCTCTGTAACCTGACACTTCCCTCTGCACTATCTACAACTCCACCGACTTTAGTGTCATCCGCAAATTTACTAATCCATCCTTCCACGCCCTCATCCAGGTCATTAATAAAAATGACAAACAGCAGTGGCCCCAAAACAGATCCTTGTGGTACACCACTTGCCCTACTCCTGTGGAACCGACTCCAATTGTTGAGCCATTGCATCCAGATGCCTAGAGACTGCTTCCCTCAGCAGGTTCCCTTCTCCCAGCTATCTGTTGGCCAGTGCACTTAAGGTGGCCAAAGGAAAGATGTATGGATATGCCCAAAGGCCATCCAAAAGCACGGAGGCATTAACACCACTGAGGGAGGAGAAGGCTGCAGACCACTCGCCATGACTCTACCTGGTCCATCAGGGTGCATGTGGCTCAGTGACTTGGCTGTGAGGCAGAACAGCGACAGCATCGGAAGGAGAGGGAAGTCAACCTGGGGCTGTGAATTCCACCCTGCTCTCCGTGCAACAACATACCCCACTGCAGAGGAACTTGTGGATTCAGAATTGAGCTCCTCAGTCATCTGAAGACTCACCAAGCCTGATGGACATCATCCTTGATTTCGAGGGACTGTTATCACCATCAGTGAGGACATTGGGCAAATAGCTGGTAAATTAAGTTCAACACAGATACCTGAGAGGTCATTCATTTTGATAGAAAAAAATAGGGAGGTCACTTATTCCTTGGCAGATACAAGTCTCGGTGGGGTAGAGGGACAAAGGGATATGAATACAAATAAATTTAAAAGGCAAATCAAGCACTAGGCTTTAATTCGAGAGGGATGGATTTGAAAATTGGAGAAGTTATCCTAAACCTGTATCAAACATTGGTTAAACCATGAGTTTGGCGTATAGTTTTGGATGACATATTGTAAAAAAATGACATAGAGGCATTGGAGAGCATGCGTAGAAGATTAGACAAGATATTAGGGACGGCACGGTAGCACAGTGGTTAGCACTGCTGCCTCACAGCGCCAGGGACCCGTGTTCAATTCCCGGCTTAGGTCGCTGTCTGTGTGGAGTTTGCACATTCTCCCCATGTCTGCGTGGGTTTCTTCCAGGTGCTCTGGTTTCCTCCCACAGTCCAAACATGTGCAGGTTAGGCTGATTGGCCATGCTAAATTGCTCCTTAGTATTAGGAGGATGTCAGGGGGATTAATAGGGTGAATATGTGGGGTTGCGGGGATAGGGCTTGGGTGGGATTGTTGTCGGTGCAGGCTCGATGGCCTCCTTCTACATTGTAGGTATTCTATTCTGTGCTGCAAAAAATGGAGTACATAACTGGAAAGAATGAAAAGATTCAGTCTCTCATTGAAGAGAAGTATGAGGGATGATGAGGCTGTTATACTTCTGAAAGGCTTTGATAGTGTGGATGGAGAGAGAATATTTCTTCTTGTGGGGAAGAGCATTGCTAAAGCCCATTGTATAAGATAGTCAGTCATCCAATCAGGAAATCAGAAGAAAATTCTTTATGTAAGGACTGTTGAGAATGTTAAGTGAATAGTGTGGATGCAATTAAGGGGAAACTAGACAATGATAGATGAGGACAAATGGGAGGAGAGTCAAACGGAACATTAGCACCAGCATGGACAGGCTGGGCCGAATGGCCTGCTTCTCTGCTGTATATCCCATGTAATCCTATATAAGTGAGCAAGCACTTCCCATTTATCCGATGTGTATGTGTAAAGATATATTTAACACCAACTGTAAGCAAACTGTCGGTTACACCCTTGTGTATACTGTGGAAGTATTTAAAGCTTCAAGAAATTCCAAAGTGTGTCACAATATTTGCAGCAATTAGTGAAATATTATGCAAAGTCTAGGTTAAAGGGGAGTGAGTGCTTCAATCTGATGACTCACCTCTGCAGGTAAACAACATTACTGAGCAAAAACACAGTGGGGTTAAATTCTCTTTGAGACATGGTTCACATCAGCAGCGTAAGAAGGCTCTGATGCAGCTTCAGATAATATCATTTCTAAATATTCATATTCTGCACTTCCCAACCATGCATTAAATCCATTTCAAAGTCAATTTGTTAGCCAAATAACTAGGGTTTCATTGAGTCATGCACAGATGGTTAATCCTGTTTATTTAAAGGAGTATTGACATCAGCAGCTCCTTTGGAGAAAAAACAAGCAGCTCCAAAGAATTCTGATTAACTTTTAACGTCACTTCTTCAGTTTCTTTTAACTCCATTTCCATCATTTTTTTTAAAAATTGCATATTTTAATTAATGAATGTTAATTACATCATTAGAGGATGTTGCCGGAAATCAGTATCGTGGCAGCACGTATGAAGGAGCTGAATTAACATACGCACTAAAATTTACAGATTCGCTATAGCTGTGAGCGGATTTTAATTTAACTTTCTCAAGAAGTCACATCTCCTGAAAGATTTTCCGAATGCTGTCAGCACTGCACAATTTTTAAACAAATGTTTTTTTTATATAATTTCAATACTGTTCAAAATACAGGACACAACATAAAGTTGATAAAAATCTTGGTTTCATTGTGATTCATACTATGTCAGGAGATCAATGTGTAGTATTGTGTGCTGTACATTTGCATCCCTCCCATATTACTGTAGATATGGGCTAGAATGAGGCTATTCTAATGCATCTGTTATTCGTGACTCTGTCATAGAACAAAGAACAAAGAAAATTACAGCACTGGAACAGGCTCTTCGGCCCTCCAAGTCTACACCGGCCATACTGCCCAACTGAACTAAAACCCCCTACCCTTCCAGGGGACCATATCCCTCCATTCCCATCCTATTCATTTATTTGTCAAGGCGCCCCTTAAAAGTCACTATCGTATCTGCTTCCAGTACCTCCCCCGGCAGCGGGTTCCAGGCACCCACCACCTTCCGTGTAAAAAACTTGGCTCGTACATTTCCTTTAAACCTTGCCCCTCGCATCTTAAACCTATGCCCCCTAGTAATTGAGTCTTCAACCCTGGGGAAAAGCTTCTGACTATCCACTCTGTCCATGCCCGTCATAATCTTGTAGGCTTCTATCAGGCCGCCCCTCAACCTCCATCGTTCCAGTGAGAACAAACCAAGTTTCTTCAACCTCTTCTCATAGCTAATGCCCTCCATACCAGGCAATATCCTGGTAAATCTTTTCTGTACCCTCTCCAAAACCTCCACATCCTTCTGGTAGTGTGGCGACCAGAATTGAACACTAGATCCCAAGTGCAGCCTAACTAAGGTTCTATAAAGCTGCAACATGACTTGCCAATTTTTAAACTCTATGCCCCGGCCGATGAAGGCATGCATGCCAAATGTTGATTCACATTTTTAACTATATTTTAAATTATCATGATTATATTTTCCTCAGGCTGGTGAAACGAAGCCTAACAAGAGAAGTTTCAACAAGTGAAGATAGAGCTTGGTGTCAACATGGCTTAGCCTGTAGTTCCTCACCTCTGAGCCAGAAAACTTTGGTTTCCAAACCACTGTCCATGATTTAAGCACATAACTGGTTGCGCTGGCCAAAACCTTTCATTATCCAGCATGGAGGGGAAGGAAGGGCCAGAAGTGGGAGGTGCGGGCTCTGCCATTCCAATTCCATTTGTTGGCAGAATCTTGCACCAACAGGTCAGTTAACAGCAGGTTCAGACCGAAGCTGCAGCCACCTCACCAGCTGATTCAGTCGGATGTGCTGGCGCCTTCTTCAAAAGGCCACGAACACCTGAGCACTGCTTCAGGCCTTCTGGTCGATCAGCTTCTGACCACCTCTATAGCTGTCTGGTGTAGTTACCAATTTAGAGCATGCATTTCATTGCAATACAAATTAATGTTTAACATCATACATACACCTGTAGGATCCATTGGTGGTGCTTGCAGACCAGTTGCAGGTTGATCGAATGGAATCTCTTCCTATGAATGAAGCCCACTGTCTGACTTGGAGGTGCCTTGATGGGGGGGGGGGGGGGGGGGGGTATCCAGTGATGGCACTATATCCTCTGGCTTTCTCAAACTGTGTACAGCATTTCAGTAATGTATGTATTGACTATTGGTTATCACATGATGCAGTGGTGACCAATGGCACAAGCATTCCAGACATTGTCATCCTTGGCAATTGGTCACAATTCACCAATGAGTGTTTCTAATCTTTCGCAGAGTCATATTAATTTGCGCCTGTAACAAGTTCACCAAAGTACCCTCAGTGTCATTGAGAAACCGAGTGAAGAGTATGCCTTGTCAAAGACCGACTAAAGAAGAATGATGACTTTCAGCTTATTCTGTTCAGTTATTGCTCGACATTATTGCAGAATGGTTTTACCTCATGTGTGTTTCTGGTGGTCTGCTGGCTAAGAACACAATGTCCTTTCCTTCCTCACATGTTGTTAAAAAATGTCACAGTGGAAGGCCAAAATTAGGCTGGATAAAAGGAAGAAACTTAGAGTAAGTCAAGCCTGTACTTTTAACCAAAGGCACAGGTCTCCAACATCTTTCAGCATTCGAAAGAGTTGCCAGGAAAACTCAAGAAATTGTAATATTTTCTTTTGGTAATATTCTTATCATTTTTTTAAATTGTTGGGGTATGTGTACGAGTGGTAATTAAAGCAAGGGACAGACGGAATCTAAACTATGGTTTGATATGGAAATGAACCTAAAAGTGCTTCAGACGGATGCTTACATAAGGCTATTTTTGTAAACAGGTGGTTACAAAACACGAGTAGATTTGAATGGGTTGTTGTGGTTCAAAGAAGATTTGCATGATCATGGAAAGGTGTCATTGAGAAAATACAGATAGAGTGAGTTAACTTTTCTTTTAAAGTCTAAAAGCTAAAGTAAAGAAATAAAGTTAATGAATTCTGGGAGAGAGCATTTCTAAAGACACTAGATGAGGCAATGGAGAGATCAAAAGGAAAGAAGGTATTTAAGGATATACTGAAACCCATGGGAGTAGCTGCTTTAGATCTCAGAGGACAGCAGGAATAGCTGGTTACCTCCCAGCACAGTAAGAAGTCTAACAACACCAGGTTAAAGTCCAAGTTAAAGTTGGACTTTAACCTGGTGTTGTTAGACTTCTTACGGTGTTTACCCCAGTCCAACACTGGCATCTCCACATCTTGACTACCTCCCAGCAAGCAGTGCAACAAAGCCAGACCTGAAGAACAGCTGTCGTTAACCTCAGAGAAATTAAAGGCACTGTGTGATAAAATTTACAGGAGTTCTATAGATTTTAAAATCTATATGTATGTAAATTAAGATTTTGTAGAACTGTCTTTAAAAATAGGTACCATGTGAAGCCATTGTGATGTTTAAATGTATTTCTTTTGCCTATTTTTAAATAAATACTTCCTTTATTATATGATCATCACAAGTAGTCAGGACATCATTTCTCCATTTCAAAACCTCCCTATCTGAGTTGTAAAAATAAATGGTGAGGCAGTTGTCTCAAGTTTCCCTTCTGGGATTTCAAAAGCTCAGCATGTACCATCAGATGTACATTAATAGAGGAGAGAGAGTATGCATTAGAGACCAAAAGCAAGAAGGTACTTTAATAGAAAAGCTTTGCAAGACAGATCATATCTGATCAAGACACAATCAGGCACCATTCGAAGGAACAGAGCTGCCCTGATTTCAATGGACAGAACACCATTAACAAGATGTGCTGTGTACTCTGATCCTCAGGAGAATGTCACACTTATGGGACCACAAATGATGAAAACATGGTGTGACAACCCCTCAGGAACTGACCTTGGAGCAAACATATTCCCAGCTATCTCAGAAGGAGCTCCGCACTTGCTCAGAAAGATTGGTGAAGCCACCTTTTAAAGGCAGAGACTTTGTGGGAAGGTGTTGGAGGATGCACATATAAAATAATTCAGGGATAAAGCCTCCAGGGAGATGGAGAGTAAAGGGTTAAATCTAATGATAGAAACTGACCGTGTGCGTAAGAAGCTGTGTCGGGGTGATGTTACTTACTGAGAGGAGATGAGTGAGAAACACATTAAAGACAATAAATGGCAGCTCGAGCTATGTCCTAATGTTCTATAAATTTGTAAATAGTTAGTCATGTAAGTTCAGGTATTTTGAATGCAAGACCATTGCCTCCAGCATGATCTCCTTCAGGACAAGAAGTCAATGAATCCAGAGGCTGGGATTTTGTGCTCCTGTTCGTGGGTGTAAATAGTGAATGTCAAAATATCATGAGAGGCCCAAAACGCAATTCCTGCTGGCAGGATTTCCCAATGGGATTGTCCCCGAACCCCACCAATGATGTGACAGGAATCCCGACGTTCAATGTCAAGACATGTACATCTCACTGGCAAGTCTCTACACCTGATAATCCCCCCCTTTGCACAATGCATTCACGTTGGCATGTGGGCACACTGAATTATGACAGGTCTCCCACATTGTGCACCTGGTGAGCAGAACCTACCAGGGGAATTCAGGTGAGTGCATCACTCAGGGGGAAGAAAGTCATGCCCGGGCATTGTACCCTGGCACCAGCTGGGCACAGCCCCTGGCACTGCCCCTGACACTTCCTCTTGCCACTGCTCACCCAGGCATAGTCCATAAGCACTGCCCTCTGGCACTGCCCAGGTGGTGCCAGAAAGCAAAGGGTTGTTGCGTGCAGGGTGTGGGGGGATTGGTGTGGTGTTTGGGGAGGGGTCTATTTTTGCTGTTTTTATATCGGACCATCTTTTAAGAATGGTTCTCCTATCTTTTAAATCATAAGTTGCTGGTGGGGAGTGGGGGAGGGCAGGGCTGAAGGGGCTCAATCAGAGCCCACCAGCGATTCCTCATGGGACATGCCCATTTACTTCTTTTCAGTTATGGCAGAGAAAGCCGCCACTGGGGCCTGTGGCTTCCAGACCATTTTTCCTGCCTGCTGCACCACTCTGCCAAAAAATGGGAAAATTACGCCCATGATAACTGAACATCAACCAATTCTCTGACTTCCTTGTCAAGATCAGCACTATTCCCTCGAAAATTCAAAAAGCTGATAATACTCCTCCAAAAACAATCGACATTGCACTTGAAGTTGGTTGATTAACCCTTGAAATAAAGCAGGTGTTTGCAGTTGATTAAGAGAGGATGTTGACTGGACCTTTGTGATACAAAATGGCTGACTGTGCATCAAATCAGCATCAATCTGCTCACTCTACATTGCTTCAGATGCAGGCACAGCTCATACCAGTGATGATGGGTAATGTTCCAACTTCACTTCACCACTACACGGTCCATTTTCATGGCCATGACATTTATCAGATTAGGATCTGATTTTAGCAGAACATCCTCTCTGAAAATTCTGTTTACTTACTGAGAAGATGGGTAAGAAACTGGCACGTATTTATGACAGCATTTAGCATGAGCTGAGTATAATAGATCAAGGCCTAAGGAGGGGAGGCCTCCTCAAGGCCTGAGGCTTGAAGGCATTTTTTGATACATAAGGTGTGTTTAAATTAACATGGTAACAAGTACTCCATATATAACATAGCATGTGCTTAACTCTGCATGAATTGGGAAGCATTGAACCAAGACCATCACAACCGGTAAATTGATGGCAGTGGGAATACATAACCAGCAAGATAGATGCAGATTGGATATATCTGGGATCGTGTTTAATTTTTAGAATCATACATCAAAACAAATTATATTTTGAAATAAAATCAGTGGATATCCCATGGTGTTATTCACAGTACGTCAAAGGAAACATAACACGATAATGGCAGATGCTGTAAGTTGGGAAGAAGAGAGACAAGTAATTTACTACAAAGACCAAATAGTTGGAGGAGACAGAGAAACAAAATTAGATAAAAAGGCAGAGATAGATAGAAGTGAAGGAAGAAAAAATGATCTCCATGGAGAACCATTCCTTTATTAAAAAATTCCAACTTCCAGTGACTAACTGAAAGGATGACACAAGATTTGAAGTTCTAAGAC
Source organism: Mustelus asterias (assembly GCF_964213995.1). Classification (NCBI taxonomy): domain Eukaryota; kingdom Metazoa; phylum Chordata; class Chondrichthyes; order Carcharhiniformes; family Triakidae; genus Mustelus; species Mustelus asterias. Next base: position 25,637,784 of record NC_135816.1, on the reverse strand, counting down.
TTTTACTGTAACACACAGACTTAAAGTAAAATTGACAATTGACAACACTGTTTCAGTAGATAACTTCTACTCTAAACTACAAAAAAGATCACCCATTTAAATTTTACAATGACCAACTTTGTCTGAAAGAATCCTAACTGCAGTAAAGACAGGTTTACTCATAATTCACACCACATGACAACAGATCTGTCTGGATTTGGGTTTATATCTGCAACATAGGATTAGGTCCGTAAGTGGTCGTTGATTGTCCACTTATGTGCCTCAGTTGGCAGTGTGGCAGGGAGGCTGACCACATGCCTTCCTGCCCTGGATGAAATCATGGGGGGGTAACAATGTAATCATCCACCATGCTTCACCACCACCCCACCCCCCCAACCCCAATTAAATGCCCTCCTCACCTCTAAATACACCACCAGAGAAGGCAGGAAATTCCACCTGTTAACTCTGCTTTGTCCCCACGAATGCTGCTTGACATGGTGAATGTTTTCAGCTTTTTCGGCTTTTTTTCCATCGGATTTCCTCATTCGCAGCATTTTGATTTTATATTGTAGGCGATGTTCTGGCTATGATTAAATAGATAAGCATGTTATCAGCTGAGAGCAGTCCCAGCATGCAGGCCGACAGGGCAGCATTGTCACGGTGGACAATGCTGCGATCGGCCTTGTCAAAGACTGCAGACAGGTCAAAAAGGACGAGGAAGAAAAGTTCATCATTTTACAATCATGTAATATGCCATACACTTTGGTACTGTGGCAGGGAAGGAAACCTGATTGGAAGGATTCAAGTATTCGGTTCCAGGCAAGATGGACAGGTATTTGGAAGGCAGCTATTTATATATTGAAGAACATCAGAGAGGAAAGAGAGATTGGAGGTATAGGGGTTTTAGTTTACTAGGATGGAAGGATCAAGGAGAAAAGTGATGATAATGGCAGAATTGAAGGAGTTGGGTCAGTACCTGAAGAGGGAAACTGTTAACAAGACCAACTAATACGGGAACCTGGGCCAGAAGTTGAGTGATTTAGGTGGGAGCAGGGTCGATAGAAGTAGAGCTAGGTATCATGGACAAGTTGAGTTAGAAGAGGGCATAGCAGGAGATTAAAAAAACTACATTGTAAGTCCAGTTCTCAGGCTGGGGGGAGCTGTAAAGGAGTTTGGCCTAGTGGAAAGCAGGGAAGTGGCAGAGGCAGCTGATTTAATGGTCTCGGTGTTAGTGATAAAGATGTCCAAGGGTTCCTCACACTTGGTTGGGGGTGAAGGCAGAGCAGAACAGAGAGAGGGGTTTAAGAAACCAGTTTACAGTTGAGGAAAGATGCCCGAGACAGCTTTGAATACTCAATAATTGAGTATAGCTAAGACTGAGATTGATACATTCTTGGGTATTAAGAAACGAATGAATGTGGGGATAAGATGGGAAAGTGGATTTGATGTAAAAATTCAGGCATATCTTATTTAATAGTGTAGCAGGAATTTGGGCCCACTTCTGCTTCTATTTATTTTGTTCTCAAATAGTTAATCCATCTACAAAGAGCCTATAATCTCTTTCCTTTGCTGTAATGACTCAGAATTGACCAAGACATTTTTACTGGAGCAAATCCTGTTTCTGTAATGCCTCATTTTAAAACAGTTTGAAAAACTGCAATACATGTGATAACTGTTGGATTGACTTCAGCTGTGACATACCCCGTGGCAAAACACCCTGAACAAACTTAGCTTACTAGACCAGAAGACCATAAGGCATAGGAACAGAAATAGTCCATTCTGCCCATTGGGTCTGCTCCACCATTCAATGAGATCACGGCTGATCTGATGTGACAATCCTCAACTCCACTTTCCCGCCTAATTTGCCATAATCCTTGATTTCCTTACTGATTAAAGATCTGTCACAACCACCTTTAAAAGTCTTAATGAAAATCTCTTGTTCATTATTTTCAAGTATCTTTTTTTTCTTCACTGACTCATATGCCAGACCTATGTTTTAAAGTTTAAAGTTTATTTATTAGTGTCACAAGTAGGCTTACATTAACACTGCAATGAAGTTACTGTGAAGATCCCCGAGTCTCTGCACCCCAGCGCCTGTTCGGGTACACTGAGGGAGAATTTAGTATGGCCAATGCACCTAACCAGCACGTCTTTCAGACTGTGGGAGTAAACCGGAGCATCTGGAGGAAACCCATGCAGATACGGGGAGAACGCGCAGACTGCACAGACAATGACCTGCGTCGGGAAGCAAACCGAGATCCCTAGCGCTGTGAGGCAGGAGTGCCAACCACTGTGCCACCGTGTTGCACAATGATTATGTCATATCATTAAAGGGCATAAGCACAAAAGGTTAACATTAATTCTTATCGATGTTCATCCCCTGACATCGTAGTGCTGTAACTTAATGGGACAAGAAGTAGAGAGTAATCGTGCACATTATCTGAAAAATTTCAAAAGTGTTTCAACTTCAAATACAAAGCAGTCTGATGGGCTTTCTCTGCCAAAGTCCTGAAGTGATGGTACTTTTATTTATTGGAATACTGCTTGTGTGATTTAAATTATCTAATTTCCATTTACTTAATAACTGCCCAGACCCAAAATAATAATGGCCATAGAATTCCAATTGGTTTTCATCAGGATTGGCATCATCCAACCAGGCAATATGCAATGCAATATACAAACCTAATAAAGATCCTCGGGACAGTGCCAGTAAGGTTAGCATACTAAACATGAGCAACAATAGCGAAGATGTGTAAGGTTAGGTGGATTAGCCATGGTAAATGCGCAGGGTTACGGAAATAAGGTGACGGGGTGGGCCTAGGTAAGAGGCTTTTTCGGAGAGTCAGTGCAGACTCGATGGGCTGAACGGCCTCCTTCTGCACCGTAGGAATTCCATGGAAAAAGAACAAAGGATGAGATTTCCCACAACTGCTTGTTACCCAGTGTGTCACCACTTAGCCGCATAACCCTGCTAAACAATTAGTTTTCTCATCATTCCCGATTCAGCTCGTTACAGCTAGGAGCCAAAGGCGTACTGCTGCCAGTGGGCTGACATTACACTCCAGGGGACAAAAACCTGAGGGAGAAAAAAATAGAAATGGTCACGGACAATCATTTTACCATCCCACCCGCCACGGGAATCATAGTGGGTGGGACATGGATCATGTAAGGGTCTGTTGACCTCGGGCAGGATTTTCCGGCCTTGGGGAGAGTACAGCCAGAGAATCCCACTCAATGGCCCTCAGAATGTTTACATGGAATAGCCCACTTGCTTTCAGCAGTTAGAGGTGTAGTTCAAGAACATAAAGACATGTTGAGCAAGATTAAGTTACACGAGCAGCTAAGAATCAGCATGATGCAGATCAGTGATTGCAATATACAAGATAATAAAATCTCATCAATTCTACAAGTTCAAACATTGCCACTGATGTATTCTGAGGCACTTAATATTTTTTTCCTGTTCATTAGGCAAATGAATGACAGAGTTAAGAGACAGAAGACTTTCTACATCTGGCAAAGGCTCTTTTCTCTCCTAAGTCCAAGCAGCAAATTGACCCAAATATATTTACGTCCGGGTTTCTTCCTGTGGCTCAGTGTTGATTGCTGTATAGTAGCCTATTTCACATTCAATGTAAAGTGTTCCAAATACATTACAAATGGGCACAATGGACATGATTTTCTGGCCGTGTTGTGCCTGGCACAGTTCGCACTAATTGGGAAAATTGTGTGCAGACCCAAAGACGAGATTTGCGCCTGGCACCAAATGGTTTGCGATCTTCCCGGTCTCTTTCTGTGTGTGCAAACAGAATCTTGTGAGGCTGAATAGCATGATGAGATTGACTTGATTTCAGTCTCATTAGTGGGAAGTCACACGGGTGCAAATCACTATTGGCGCCTTGAAGTGTGGTCCAACCACCATTAATTGCGAGCAAGGAGGTGAGTACCGCTTAGTACTCACCTCCAGGGTGCAAAAGGGCAAGTCATAGGCTCATAGAATCACACAGCATATAAGGGGCCCTGCCACCCATGGCTACAAATTCCATCCCAAGCTTTCCAATGCAGGTGCCACCCTTGCCGTGCTGGCCTGGGTGTCACACAATGCCAGCACTATCTCCCCCACCTGGAGGCTGTGGGACTCCTCCAAGCAGCTGTGCAATTGTTGAAATGTTGTTGACACCCAACCTGCAGTCCCTGCCTCTGCTTCTGTATCTCCAGCAGTTTTGGGAGAACTTTTTCCAGTGACACAGCATCTGCTGGGGGCTAGCTTTTCCTGGGATACAGCAAAACTCCCCTGCCCAGTCCCTTGGATGTTCCCTCCTCCACCTGATGTGCATCAGCAACTGTGTGGTGTTCATCAGATAGTGACCCTGAAGCCTGTCTGCTAATTTCGCCCACCGAGGTGTGTGCCTCTGTGCTGGTGGATGGTGCGGGTGTTGCGTATGATGCCTGGTCGGTGCTTTCTTCACGGTTTTCCACCGAGTGCTGATGACCTGGCATGATGAGCCAGGTGTTGATCCTACAAGACAAGAAACATAGTTCCGTGCAAATGAGGGACAAGTACAGGGGCAGCTTGGAATTAATTTGAGGACAGTCACATGGGTGGAGGTTCCGTTGATCCTCATTTCTGTGGCGCAGACCGACCTCACAGGCACTCACAACCCTTTTGTGTGACTCCCCTAAGATCTCCTCATAGGCGGTGAAGGGACTCAACTCAGGAATTCCCCACCAGCCTTCTCCCTCTCCATTTTATTATGGGCTATCTTCTCCTGCGGAGAGAAAGTGAATGATTGAAAGGGCCGGGCAGGAGTGGAGGGGGGGGGGGACAGGTGGCATCATGCCTCAACAGGAAAGGGCTGTGATGAGGATTTCCAGAGGGATTTGAGGAAGATGCGGGTGGGGTGGGGGAAGCGGGGGGTTGGGTGCTGGAAGACTGCGGGGTGTCGGAAAGTGGATTGTTGAGGACATTCCAGGTGTGACAGACGGGACCAATGCCAGATGTGACAGGTGGACACTCACAGCTCGAACAAGATCGCTCATTTTCTTGTGGCACTGGGCAGCAGTCCTCAGTCAGGCTGCACTGACTGCCACAGCCAACCCATCCCAGACTGCATTGGCTTCTTGGCTTCCCTGTTTCTGCTACCCACTTGGGGGTGCAGGGTGATCCATTTCCCCTGTGTCCAAGAGCTTTCCGGGATCTGCCTCCATGAAGTGTGGAGCTGCTCTCTGTGCTGCTATCTCCCTGGCGTGACTGACTGTGAGTGCAGAGGGTATGTTTAAATGCAGCTCCCCCTTGTTAACAGTGGACAGCTGCAAGTCAGTTTGGATGAGTCACACACTTGGAGACTCCATATTAGCGTGTTTCACATGGGGGCTCTCTTAGTGTGCAAAGTGTGGGACGATTGTAATGTGATTTGTCCCGGACGTACCAGCAGGAATCGCAGTTTTTCTCACCCGAAATGACACTTGGTCATTTTTTGGGAAAACTCCACCCAATGTATTCATAGAATCATAGAATTCTACAGTGCAGAAGGAGGCCATTCGGCCCATCGAGTCAGCACCGACCACAATCCCATCCAGGCCCTATTCCCATAACCCCACAAATTTACCCTCCGAATCCAATGAAGGTAGGGCAGTTGATGTCATATACATGGATTTTAGTAAGGCGTTTGATAAGGTCCCCCATGGTCGGCTTATGATGAAAGTAAGGAGGTGTGGGATAGAGGGAAAGTTGGCAGATTGAATAGGTAACTGGCTGTCTGATCGAAGACAGAGGGTGGTGGTGGATGGAAAATTCTCGGACTGGAGGCAGGTTGCTAGCGAAGTGCCACAGGGATCAGTGCTTGGTCCTCTGCTCTTTGTGATTTTTATTAATGACTTAGAGGAGGGGGCTGAAGGGTGGATCAGTAAATTTGCTGCCAAGATTGGTGGAGTAGTGGATGAGGTGGAGGGCTGTTGTAGGCTGCAAAGAGACATAGATAGGATGCAAAGCTGGGCTGAAAAATGGCAAATGGAGTTTATGATTTAACCCTGATAAATGTGAGGTGATTCATTTTGGTAGGACTAATTTAAATGTGGATTACAGGGTCAAAGGTAGGGTTCTGAAGACTGTGGAGGAACAGAGAGATCTTGGGGTCCATATCCACAGATCTCTAAAGGTTGCCACTCAAGTGGATAGAGCTGTGAAGAAGGCCTATAGTGTGTTAGCTTTTATTAACAGGGGGTTGGAGTTTAAGAGCAGTGGGGTTATGCTGCAACTGTACGGGACCTTGGTGAGACCACATTTGGAATATTGTGTGCAGTTCTGGTCACCTCACTATAAGAAGGATGTGGAAGCGCTGGAAAGAGTGCAGAGGAGATTTACCAGGATGCTGCCTGGTTTGGAGGGTAGGTCTTATGAGGAAAGGTTGAGGGAGCTAGGGCTGTTCTCTCTGGAGCGGAGGAGGCTGAGGGGAGACTTAATAGAGGTTTATAAAATGATGAAGGGGATAGATAGAGTGAACGTTCAAAGACTATTTCCTCGGGTGGATGGAACTATTACAAGGGGGCATAACTATAGGGTTCATGGTGGGAGATATAGGATGGATATCAGAGGTAGGTTCTTTACGCAGAGAGTGGTTGGGGTGTGGAATGGACTGCCTGCAGTGATAGTGGAGTCAGACACTTTAGGAACATTTAAGCGGTTATTGGATAGGCACATGGAGCACACCAGGATGATAGGGAGTGGGATAGCTTGATCTTGGTTTCAGATAAAGCTTGGCACAACATCATGGCCGAAGGGCCTTTCTGTGCTGTACTGTTCTATGTTCTATGAATCCCCCTGACACTAGGGTCAATTTAGCACGGCCAATCAACCTAACCTGTACATCCTTGGACTGTGGGAGGAAACCGGAGCATCCGAAGGAAACCCACACAGGCACAGGGAGAACGTGCAAACTCCACACAGACAATGATCCGAGACCAGAATTGAACCCGGGTCCCTGGCGCTGTGAGGCAACAGTACTAACCACTGTGCCACTATTAACTATTCATTGAGTTAATGCTGACAATATATTTGTATCTAGTATACCATCAGAAAAGCATAAGAAATAGAAGCAGGGGTAGATCAAACAGTCCCTCGAGCCTTCTTTGCCATTCAATATAATCACAGCTGCTCTTCCACCTCAACTCCATTTCCCTGCCCACTTTCCAAATCCCTTAATTCCCTGAAATAATAAAAAATTATTGATGAGCCCTAAATATATTCAACTATGGAGCATTCACAACTTTACTGGGGGAGATCATTCTAAAGCTTCACACCCTCTGAGTGTATAAATGTCTCCTCATGTCAGTTCTAAATGATCGACCCCTTATCCTCCGACTCTGCCCACCGTGTTCTCTATTCCCCAACAGGGAGAAACAATCTCTGTCAAGTGCCTTCTTGTACGTTTTAATGAGATCACCTTTCATCCTTCTAAACTCCAGAGACTCCCAATTTACTCAGTCTGTCATTATGGAACAACGCGCTCAGGCGAAACTTTGTCCAATGATTTTTGAAAGCCATTGGGCTTTCTATGGTTTACGTTTGATATCCCTTCCTCAAAATAAAAATCAGTGGTTCAGCAGGATCTTCATCTTTGTCTCATAGAATCCCTACAGTGCAGAAGGAGGCCATTCGACCCGTCAAGCCTGCACCAACAACAATCCTGCCCAGGCCCTATCCCCGCAACCCCCACATATTTACCCTGCTAATCCCCTTGACACTAAGGGGAAATTTAGCATGGGCAATCAACCTAACCTGCACATCTTTGGAGTGTGGGAAGAAACTGGAGCACCCAGAGGAAACCCACACAGGCACGAGGAGAATGTGCAAACTCCACACAGACAGTGACTCGAGGCCGGAATTGAACCTGGGTCCCTGGCGCTGTGAGGCAGCAGTGCTAACCACTGTGCCACCATCTTCCAAATGTATATTGTCCGTAGTTACTATAGGTTATTATTGCATAGATCATCTCCAGATGTACACCTAATATAATTAATTGTGTTACTTGATATGATTTGAAGTTATCAGGTCTGTCATTAACTGTCAGTCTTGTTGCCCTTGACGTCCACCGTAGATTAGTTGGTAGCACTTTCACCTCTGACTCAAAAGATTGTGGGTCCAAGTTCCATGCCAGAGACATGAGAACAAAAATCTAGGTTAATTCTCCAGTGCAGCACCCAGGGGCATAGCACTGTCATAGATGCCAACTTTCAAACATGACTTTAAACTGGGGCCCTCTTTCTTTCCTCTCTCAGGTAGATGTAAAAAACTCCCATAACACAATTTTAAAGAGCAGGGGAGTTATCTCTGGTGTCCTGGTGGGTGGCACGGTGGCACAGTGGTTAGCACTGCTGCCTCAGAGCCAGGGTTCAATTCCCGGTTTGGGTCACTGTGTGTGGAGTTTGCGCATTCTCCCCGTGTCTGTGTGGGTTTCCTCTGGGTGCTCCTGTTTCCTCCCACCGTCCAAAGATGTGCAGGTTACTAATCACTAATTCCCTTAGTGCCAGGGAAACTAGCTAGGGTAAGTGCATGGGGTTATGGGAATAGGGCCTGGGTGGGATTGAGGTCAGTGCAGACTTGATGGGCTGAATGACCTCCTTCTGCACTATATGATTCTATCTATGAACTGGATAATGTTTATTCCTCAGTTCCTCATGATGGAAACAGATCATCGTGATATTATCACCTTGTTATTTCTGGGAGTCTGTTGTGTTGAAATTGCTGTCACATTTTCCATACAACAACAGTGACTAATAGTCAAAGTTCTTCTTGAGCTGAGAAGCATTTTGGAAAATCCTGCCTTGATGAAAAGTGCTAAAGAAATGCAAGTTTTTTTAAAAGTTGACCGACATAAACCAGTTTCTAATCTATTAGTTTTCCCTGTGCCTAAGGGTGGAATTCTCCCATTTTGGGACTAAGTCCCATGGTGGGGCGGGGGGGGGGGGGGAGGTGGGGGATGCATCTGGGTATTTCACGCCATATTCAGTGGCAGTGTAGGCCTGGCTGGCTCACAGTCCACATCATATCCAGGCGACCTATTGAAAAGGCGCCCAACATCACTGACTCACTATTGAGGAAAGAGAGTGGACCTCCTGAAAATGAAGATAGATCTCCAGGAGCACTCTGAAACTGGAAGATAGATTACCTAAGAATGAAGATGGAATTCCAAGACCACCCTGAGGCTGGAAGATGGACTCCCTCCAGGACACCTAATCTGCAAGGTCCACCTGCAGATGCTCCCCTGACGTACTGCTGTGGTATTCCGAGGAGCAGAGTTGCACGCAGCCTCCATTCTGAGCTCTGGATGAGCCCCACATGTTGTTCAGATGAGTCCCGGCATCTACATGTCATGTTGTTCCGAACAGGTTTCACACTGGTGTGTTTTCCCACTGACTCCACAGAGAATCTGGCGTGGGGAGTTGGGCCTTCAAGTGCATCCCATTAAGATGCAGATGAAGGCCTCTGGCGGTTTTCCAACCTGCCATGTCAGGCATCAATGGAAGAAACCAATTTCTGGGCCTCCCACTATATCCTCCCACCATGCCCGCCATCGACCATACTGGCCATGGCTTGTGAGAGTTCTGCCACAAGTGTCCATTTCATAATGGTTGTTAGTGCATTCCTCATTGACCTTCTTAGCCATCCTAATATCTATCAGACATACTTATGGGATTTATTTGTTTTGAGACAGTCTAAAACTTCCAACTTCCATCTACAATCACTTTGAAATCATTAATTCTGCTGAGGCTATCTCTCCACTCACATAGACAGTGTTGTGTTGTCTTCCTGATGAATTCTTGAAGGAAAGTAACCATTCAGAATATTAAAAAATCTTGCTTATCTCTGTTTCAGTTTGCTTACATCTTTTGTGGCATTTAGTACTGTGCCTTTTCCAAGCCTTTGTTTTATATTCCGACGATCCTTTCAACATGTCCACATAGACATTCCAGTGAACCTTTCCCCTTTCTCCCTACAGGACATCTATGGTTAGTTATTCTTCTTTATTTTATTTCTAATTAATTGGTTAATCCATTTGGGATCACACTTATTGTTTAAAGCTTGCTGAACATATAAATATTCTCCATTTTAACAGTTATGCTCTTAAAAATATTCCAATGATTTTCTTCCTCCTTCACAATGAATATAAAGGAACGGCTGAGGCAAATTCATTGATTTCTCAATGATTCATTTCTCAATGAATTTGCCTCAGCCGTTCCTTTATATTCATTGTAAGTCATCAGGTTAAATTATATATTTTACTCCTCATACATGCAATTTGTAAATTCCAGATCATACCAAACTTGATCATTCTGTCACCACTGCCCGCCAATCTACCACTGTTTAAATTTCCTAGACACTTACTAATGTTAGTTCACGATATGCCTTTGACTAGCCTTAAAGTAACAATCCAACTTCATTTTTGATTTGATTTTGATTTGATTTATTATTGTCACATGTATTAGCATACAGTGAAAAGCATTCTTTCTTGTGCGCCATATAGACAAAGCATACCGTTCATAGAGAAGGAAATGAGAGAGTGCAGAATGAAGTGTTAAGGTGTCAAGAAAGTTCAACTTAATGCAAGGTAAGTCCATTCAAAAGTCTGATGGCTGCAGGGAAGAAGCTGTTCTTGAGTCGGTTGGTATGTGACTTCAGACTTTAGTATCTTTTTACCAATGGAAGAAGGTGGAAGAGAGTATGTCTGGGTTGTGTGGGGTCCTTAATTATGCTGGCAGCGGGAAGTGTAGACAGAGTCGATAGATGGGAGGTTGGTTTGCGTGATGTATTGGGCTATATTCATGACCTTTTGTAGTTTGTTGCGGTCTTGGGCAGAGCAGGAGTCATACCAAACTGTGGTACAACCAGAAAGTATGCTTTCTATGGTGCCTCTGTAAAAGTTGGTGAGAGTCGTAGCTGACATGCCAAATTTCCTTAGTCTTCTGGGCTTTCTTAACTATAGTGTTGGCATGGGGGGACCAGGACAGGTTGTTGGTGATCTGGATACCTAAAAACTTGAAGCTTCATGAGTAACATCAACGCATTTCTTCATTCCTTATTGTTGCGCTTTTCTTTTCACTGGATCTGATTAGTTGTGACTGGTTGTTGTTTTGTCCCAAGGTGTTGAGTAGTTCTTTCAACGTGTCAAGGAGAAATTGTATCCACTGAGCAGTGAGCACGATCAAAACATTTTTGAAACAGCAGTAACGCAATGTGTTTGGTTAAAGAATAATTGGTTTCGGGTCAGCCAGGTATGTCAGTAGAGTTATTCCTGCACATTGTACCAATTTCTCTAGATAGTACATATGCCATTTCGAAAGTTTTCTTTTGGTGCCCTGAGCTCACTCCTTCAACCGCAAACTCACTTTCTAGGTCAGCAATTGAATAGGGAAGAATGGAACAAACTCAGGGAAGGGGTAAGCGAGAATGCATAACTTATAACCATTGTACATAAATTCTCATGGTAGAACTTGGAATGGCTATGTTTTTTTTTGATAAGACAGCAGGATTGTCAGTGTCAATATATTAATTTTGTTCACCCTTTGACTTTAATAAATAATGGACATACTGGTGTTGAAATCAACTGAACCATATTAAGCACTTCAGAAACACAATCACCAATAATTCAAGATGGTTATAATCATCGCCATATTAATCTGAATTATTCTGCATAGCAATCTATCTCCCTCATTAGCATATAAACAGTAATATATTCTGCAATTAAAGAGTTTTAAAATTGTACAGCAGTGGCAGGTTGCCAACACCATCCCCATTATATTTCAAAATAAACTTCTTACTGGAATTGCACCTTTGCCCTTTCTGAAATTGCTTTTTGTAAAATCAATCATTTCTCTGTGAAGTCCCAGTTACTCATATCCATCTAGTTCTCCATTATCTCACCAACTGAGTCTGCCTTGCAAAATTAGATTGGTATTCACTGCAATACTGCCCTATCATTTTTACAAGACAGTGCAGCTTCTTTGCTGCTTCAAAGCTTATTTTGGTAATGAAGATAAAGTCATAAAAAAACACAGAGCAATATGTTTCTGTAATATCAACACCAGACAAACTCTGCAGCCTCATTCAATTATTTCAGTCGCAGACTTTTAAATGACTGTGTTTACACCTGGAACACTCTTTTAGTATTATTAAATTGGTGGATAATTAAATAAAACAAATGTATGTTCACCATGTGAACTTTATAATTGTTAGCTGTTCATTACAAGAGCACTGAAGCATAGAATTGTTCCATCAGAAACAGCAAGTTCTTACAAAATATCTTGACATGGTTAAATCAGTTAGCATAATGAGCTAAAATAAAGACTTCCAAAACACCATGGGCACAATCTCCTATTGTATATTACATAGATTAAAATACTAATGGTATTCATCAGAAACATGGATATGGTAATGGGCCCTCCATGCCCCTCATATTTCTCAAGCCCCCTTCAAGACTCCACATATTCACCATGCTCCCTCCCTCCCCAAACTTCATCAAAGCCCAATGTCCCCTCATCTCCCCCCATGTTCCCCATAGCCCATTATGGGGGCAGCATGGTGGCACAGTGGTTAGCACTGCTGCCTCACAGCGCCAGGGACCCGGGTTCGATTCCTGGCTTGGGTCACTGTCTGTGTGGAGTTTGCACGTTCTCCCGCGTGTCTGCGTGGGTTTCCCCAGGTTTCCTCCCACAGTCCAAAGATGTTTGGGTTAGGTGGATTGGCCATGCTAAATTGCCCCTTCGTGTTAGGGGGACTAATATGCATGGGGGTTATGGGATAGGGCCTGGGTGGGATTGTGGTCCGTGCAGACTTGATGGGTTGAATAGCCTCCTTCTGCACTGTAGAATTCTATGGTCATATTTTTCATGTCCCTTCCATGGCCCCTCATATCCTTCCATGCCCCATGTATCCTCCATAGCCACTTAGGAGCCAGGTAATACCAGCAAGAATTCCTTTGAAATGGACATTAAAATATACACCACTAACAACCAAATAGTGAAATAAACCGACATTCATAGTGAACAAAAATCCTGACTCAATAAAAAATAATGTAGTCATCATTCAGTTTTAAAAACAAATGCTCTTCTATTCAGTCGGCACCGCAAAGACAAATAATCCTTTAATAACTTCTGTTACGATCCCAGCTGATGTCAATACTGGATAAGTCAAATCTCAGAGTGAAGCCTGGCTTGATAGAGCCTAACATTTTTTTTTAGAAGCCATGGAGGATAGTTACTGAACAAACTCACTGGGAGCTGCTGGTGGACTTTTAACACAACAAATAAAATATGTATTGAAACAAGAAAAAAAACTGAATTATATTACACCAGGCAAAAAGGTTGGAAAGATCTCAATGCAAACGCAAGAAAATGATTCAGATTCTTTACCCCAGCAATATATTTACAGGCACATAAACCAGTGAAGAGTTACCACCAACTTGGCACAAAGGTTTCTCGCTTGGGACTGGCACAATTGCAAATAGTTTTCTTCCAGTGAATTCCTAAGCATTCACCTGATGCTTTTCACTCAATTTGCATCTCTCCCCGAGACACGTAAAAAAAACTACTAAACTCCCTCTATTTTTCCAACTGCAGTGCAAACAAATAAGTCCACTAAACTCAGTCTTCCATTAGCACCACTGCTAAACTGATCACTTTACTAAGTTCTATAGCTGACTATTCAGTTAACTACTGTCCCCAACAGCATTGTAGTTCTTCTTACCAGGGAGCTTAATATTTGTGTCTTATCTCTCTGATACACACTGAACCTTCCTTCCTCTCAACTTCTACCTTTCTCTGTATCTGTGTCCTTGGATCACTATCACCCTGCAGCAGTAAAGTTTTATTTTTTCGTTTTTTTGTGTTTCTCCCCAGAATCACTAAGTGTTTAACCTATCTCTTTAATTTCAGGGTTGTAAAACCTCATTAAAATGTATATAATCAAAAAACACAAAATACCTGACATTTGAGTCTATCCAGACACCCAGGCATCAAGGTTCACAAAAATTCTAAATTAAACTGAAACCATTTTAACATTCTTAACACAAAATTGTATATATATTCAACTTAAAAATCATACATTGTTCATAACACTCCTTAAAACTCAATTAAAATGTTGGCATGGACTTGTAAAAGGCATTTTCTCATAGTGGCCTTAATCAAAAAGTAGCATAAGTATGTAAGGTGTACATGTAATCCCCTTTTAATTGGTGAATTAATCAATTTAAAATTAATCAATAGAAAAGCTTGAGTCCTAGACAAGATAACTTGTCTAGAACTACTGCTGTAAGTTACTTAAGCAAAAGTAATAAAGTTGCTAACTAAATGCATACAGTCTAGATGCAAATAAGGATAAAAGATACTTATAAAGAGGAAATTCAGTTCAGTCCTTTAAGTTGTCATTGCAGACCCAAAGCTTACAGTTCAAGTGGTAGTTGAAAATGAAGTTGAAGGGATGAAGTTGAAGTGTTGTGTTCAGCAGCTGCAATGTATTTTTAGTTGAATAGACAGAGCTTGCCTTTGTAGGTGGACTCAGCAGGTCAGCTGGATTTTGGGAGAGTAGTTACAGCACTAGTAGATTGCCTAGACTGGTTTGACAGAGCAGCAGTTGATTTCTGAATAGCTTCCTCCTTTCCTTTCTTTTGTCAAGAACACTCTCAGGTGATATATCTCTGAGTTCCTCCTGGTGCTTGGCACAAAATGGAAGTTCTCATCCAGATTTTCTTTAGCTCAAAACTCAAAACAGCTGTTATCCCAGATTGTTGAACCATGTTCCCATATTAGGTATTGGGTTATCTTCAGTCTGGGGCATGGTCCCATCCATTGTCTTTTAAGCCGACCACAGTTAACCTTTTTAAATGTCTCAGCCATTAGCTTGAATGGCTCCCATTCTTCCAGGTTTGGTGAGATAAGGAAGAATTATTCACAACTCCAGGAAAGCGATTGTCAATGAGAATCTATTTACCGTTGTGGAAATGCACGTTTCAAATGTCTTCACATGTCTGAGTACATCAATTTGCAAGCGGTTTGGAACCTTCTAGAAGCTTGACAAACACCGCAAATGTAAAAGGTGAGGTGACATTTGGCAGAAGATTTTTAAGGTTCCTTGTGTCCATGTTTAATCGGAAGATTTGAATTTTAAAATTTATAATACCGTAACAACGTATGTGTGACACTCTAAGCACAGCCCTGTTGAGATAAGTTATTCTGTAGCTTTTAAAACTCATTGGTCTCAGCTATCAGATGGTCTCAAAGCTATCAAAACAAACCACTAAAAATGCAAACAATAAGCCAACTGAAACTGCAAAGAAGATAGCCTTATTTTATCTAAGCTACACCAGATGTCAAAGTAGTTGAGGAGCGAGTATCTGCTATTTCTTTTCTCCAAGTGAAAGCTTCAGATTTATTGGGCCAGATTTTCCAACATCGCTCGAGCCAGGAATCTCCTATCACGCTGCAGTGAACAGAGATTTGGCTGAGTGCCAAATTCTCTGACTTCAATGGCAGCTGCGGTGGGACATGAGCAGCAGGAGAATTCCAGCCATTATTTTCACATTTAAAGGCTCATGGATATTTAAATCACTGGAGTTCCCAAACGGTATTTTCTTCAATTTTGGATGCATAATAACACTTTTTCCCTCAGGAAAAAGTACTCTAATCCATCTCAACACTTACACAATGCCACCAATGTATTGGTCAACTTACCTTTACATGGCTGAACCCTATAATCAGTCACTACAGTAAGAACACATCTAATTTCTAACACAGCATCTAATAATGACATTTGAAACTGTCCATAACTTAACTGTCAGAATATTTCTGGCCCTTCAGCAGTCTTCCCCCAAGGCTCACAAACTGTCAAAGAAGATGGGTTCTCCAGAAGCCTGCCAAAACCCACCTAACACAATGAAAATAAAAAGTGGATGGGAAATATAAATTTTCCTCAGGGCTGTCAATGACATTAGAGAACTAATGATTCTAGTCATTCCAGATCTACAAAAATGGTCGCACACAAAAATGGTGTGGACTTAGGAAGACACAGGAAGTTTGATATTCCAATCAATTTTGCCATTCTTGACCCCATTCCCTGCACAAGGGGACAACAATCCACCTCATAACTTATCATGGATAAATGTGAAACTAAATTCAATAAAGCTTATGGGCTGGCATGCTGTTATCCTGCTGTTATCCTCACTGATGTCATTCCTGAGGAACAACCTACCAAGCTTGGTCTACTTATGACTTCAGTGTCACACTAAGCAGTTGATTTGTACTCCTCTCTGATGTAACCTAACAAGCCACTGAGTTGTGATAAAACACAAGAAATGAGACTTACCACCTCATTCTCAGAGCAGACAATGTTTAAGCGATGAAGGCTTTCCCGCTGGCTAGAGTCGGTGATGAACTTGAGAAAAAAATGCAGAAAATATCTTGCCCTTTCTCCATGAGCTCTAGAAAACTAACCTCTCAGTCCTGAATCATGGCAAAATCAGTCAGAAAAAATAAGTTTCCGTTATGCTATTTGTTATAGACAGGAGGTTTAATTTCAAACAGTTCTGATTCCTCCTCTCACCACCCATCCACAAACCGAAAGGTGTTTTTTTTTTATTTTGTAGTTTTCCTCTTTATAAGTGGTAAGATATTTTCCCTAACCTTTTATTTCCGGAGTGAGCCAATCCTCTATTAACAACTCCACAGCAAACCCGGGGTAGGGTAAAATCAGAGGGTTAGTTTATTGTACACACACCCAGAACACAGGAAAGAGGTTCACAATTTAGCCTCCAGTATACTCATGCAATAAAATAGGGATAATGGAAAGAAAGAGGTACAAGATAAAGACCACAGTCAGGATAAGAATTATTGTTTCACGTAAGCCTAGAGTCCAGAATCAAAAGTCCAATGGTGAAAGGTTAGCAGGCTGAAGATGATGTGGGGTTATCCACTTTTCCAGTCGCTCTGACCTCCGTGATGGGGGAGTCATGTAGAGATGAGTCAGTCTTGTAGTAGCTGGTACGGTAGTTCAGACAGTCTAGTAGAAACCAATGTAGAGGAGGGCCAGACACTTTAAGTCTGGGCAGAACAGCGGTAGGGTGAAAAAATCCTCATAAGACATTTTGAAGAGGTCAGGGTATTTTTGGCGTTTAGGAAATATTTAGAAACAGCATGTCCTACCTCAATCCCTCAGTTGTCCATTGTGTGTGGCATCACTTCTTCGCCAGGAAAGCTGCTACTAAGCTTTGTTGTCTTTCAGAGTTCTGGAGCCACACACCAGGGCATGGAGAGCACTAACTGTGGCATTCACAGTTGAAACTGGTGACATAAGCAATATCATCTAATTTGCTGTCTATTGTTTAATCAAAGGTGTGATAAAAATGTAGTCCTCCAAGAGCACTCAGTTCATGTCCTACACTAAATAGAAGAAGTAAAACAAGATAAAAGAGCTGTGGACTCTGATAGTCCTCCTATAGGTTCAAATTATGACAGTTTGTATTCAGAGATTTGTGTGTTCCATAAAAGTCCATGTGAACTCCCAAACGGAAGGAATTCAAACCACTAATTATCCAGCTTGAGTTCACCAAGAGTCAGCACATTAAAAAGGTCTGTGTCTGGTTTCCTGGTCATGATGTCTTTACTCTGTGCCACTCCTCAATAACTACCCTCCCCAGAATATCCAGTGTCGGTCTAGCTGCTTGAGGCCAAAGGATATTCCCTGACCCACTCCTGTCAGGAACATGAGCACAGATGCTGAGGAGCATCAAGACCAGGCCTCCACCAGAGTTCTCATGGAACAGAACCATTGAGTTTCCGGGGTAGGAGCCTTTCTGTTCTGGCCATTCTGGAGGAGTTCTCTTTACAAGACAGACACAGACCAGGATATACTGGCACTGGAGGGGGGGCAGAGGAGATTCACTAGGTTGATTCCGGAGTTGAGAGGATTGGCTTATGAGGAGAGACTGAGTAGACTGGGGCTATAATCATTGGAATTCAGAAGAATGAGGGGAGATCTCATAGAAACATATAAGATTATGAAGGGAATAAATAAGATAGAAGCAGGGAAGTTGTTTCCACTGGCAGGTGAAACTAGAACTAGGGGACACAACCTCAAAATAAGGGGAAGCAGATTTAGGACTGAGTTGAGGAGGAACTTCTTCACACAAAGGGTTGTGAATCTGTGGAATTCCCTGCCCAGTGAAGCAGTTGAGGCTACCTCATTGAATGTTTTTAAGGCAAGGATAGATAAATGTTTGAACAGTAAAGGAATTAAGGGTGGTGAGCGGGCGGGTAAGTGGAGCTGAGTCCATGAAAAGGTCAGCCATGATCTTATTGAATGGCGGAGCAGGCTCGAGGGGCCAGATGGCCTCCTCCTGCTCCTAGTTCTTATGTTCCTATGTTATGATTTTATCGGCTTGCCCTGCCCATCGATGGGCAGAGAGAGCCGGTAAAATCGCACGAGAGCCAAGAAATCAGGATTGCGCCCGATTACGCAGCTCCCGCAGTTACCGGAACCAGATTTCTGGCGTGGTCAGCCATTTCGGGCGAGAGACTGAATAGATTATTTAACTTTATTTAAATGCTAATTTGCGAGCCCGGCACTCAATCGTCCGGGTTCACTTGCCTTTGTGGCATCACCAGGAGAGGCTCCCTCCGGCCAGGAAGACTCCTATCTCCATGAACGGGGAATAGTCGCGTTGCCCTCACCAATAGAACCAGAGCCCATTGAGGCCCCCCCGGGAAGGCCGAGGGCAAGGGGGTTGTCCCTTGGGCAGTGCCAGCCTGGCAAGTCAGAAATTTTCCTAATTTCTGCTACCTGTTTTGATGGTGAAAATCTAGGCCAATATTTCAGATCAATGACCTTCCATCAGAAACTCACTGGAAGATCACAGAACTAAAAATAAACTTGAAACCCTATTTTGTTTTGTTCCCATCAATCCAAGACTTCGAGGAGGTATTATTATAGTGAATGCTGATTTTAATAGTATAGATGCTAGTTTGAAGGCCAATGCACAGTATGCTGCAACAATAAGCCCTATTTTACATCTGAAAACAGCTAAATGTACAGTATTGATTCACATTGTAAAGAAAATGAGAAAGGATTTCAGTCTGCTCCTAATTTCAAATTAGTAACACTTTAAAGTTCTCTTAAACCAATAATAAAAAAATGTCTTCATTGATTTCCAATTTTAGCCTTGCACCTTCAGATACTGCAGAAAGGTTTCATTTCATTTCACTTAGTGCCTGCCGGATGTGTGCCAATGCTTGTTTTAAAGCCGGTCACGAGGGAACAACAAATTTCTGAGAACTCCGCTTCTTCATATACTGTGCATCTCTGCAGAAATGAAATTAGCATTCCGACATGAAAGGTCAAAACATTTCTTCATCAACATAGTATATGAGAATTCCACAGGTCTTCAATTGAACAAACTTCTTTTTATAAAAACAAAGGTAAAATACTGCAAATGTTGGAAATCTGAAATAAAAACAGAAAATGCTGAAAATTCTTAGCATATCGGACATTTTTTCTGGTTGTATCACAGTTTGGTATGGTTCCTGCTCTGTCCAAGACCACAAGAAACTATAAAGGGTTGTGAACATAGCCCAAATCCAGTATCACTCAAACCAGTCTCCCATCCATTGATTCTGTCTACACTTCCCGCTGCCTCGGAAAAGCAGCCAGCATAATAAAGGACCCCACACACCCCAGACATACTCTCTTCCACCTTCTTCCATCAGGAAAAAGATACAAAAGTCTGAGGTCATGGGCCAACCGACTCAAGAACAGCTTCTTCCCTGCTGCCATCAGACCTTCGAATGGACCTACCTCATATTAAGTTGATCTTTCTCTATACCCTAGCTATGACTGTAACACTACATTCTACACCCTCTCCTTTCCTTCTCTCCTATGTACTCAATGAATGGTATGCTTTATCTGTATAGCACAAGAAACAATACTTTTCACTGTATACTAATAAATTAAATCAAATCAAAATCAAATCAGCATCTGTGGAGAGAGTAACAGGTAAAAGAAAGGTCATCAGTCTGAAACATTGGGTGGAATCTTAATACCTTAGTCCCTGGTGAAATGAGGGGACCATGTTTAGGTCACAAACTCCATGTTCTGATTAGCGAGCCTTCAGCTTCACGTTATGAGAACAAATCAATTCAGAGACCACCTTCAGGCTCTCCTGTCATAGAATCACAGAATCTTTACAGTGCAGAAGAATGCCATTTGGCCCATTGAGCCTGCTCTGGCTTTCTGAAAGAGCATTCTACCTAGCCCCACTCCCCTACCTTATCCCCGTAATCTTGCACATTCTTTCTTTTCAGATAGCAATCCAATTCCCTTTTGAACATCTCGATCGAACCTGTCCAACCACCCTCTCAGGAAGCTTGTTCCAGACTCCAAACAGAAAATGTGTTTTCCTCTCGCCATTTCTACTCCTTTTGCTCATTATATCCAGCAGAGAGACTTCACCGAGGAGCATTCTGGGAGAAGTTGCTGCAGTCACCCTGACTGTATAGTGGGTAGAGGAAGAACTGGTGTCAAGGAGGCCAAAATGTTGTCTCATTTCAAGAAGAAATTAGATATAGCTCTTGGGGCTAAAGGGATCAAGGGATATGGGGGGAAGGGGGATCATGATATGAATTTGATGATCAGCCATAATCAAAATGAATGGCAGAGCAGGCTCGAAGGGCTACATGGCCTACTCCTGCTTCTAGTTTCTATGTTTCTATTTTGAATCTGTACCCTCCATTTATTCATGTAATCTTGAGAGGAAACAGTTTTTCACCATTTACCCTGACCATACACCTCAGATCTTGAATACCTCTATCAAGTCTCCTCTCAACATTTCAAGACCCAACTTCTCTAATCCATCTTCATAGCTACAGTTCTCTATCCCTGGATTCATTCTTGTGAATCTCCTCTCCCATGCCTTCACATCTTTCTTCAGGTATGATGACGAGAACTGGATACAGTACTCCATTTGAGGACAATACAAGTTCAACGTGACCTCCTTACTCTTGTACTCAATGCCCCTATTAATAAAACATTGGATACTGTATGCTTTATTATCTGCTCTCTCAATATGCCCTGCCATCTTCAATGACTTATATACATATACACTGAGGTCCCTTCGTTCCTGCGTGTCCTTTCGAGTTTCCCTTTTTATTTTATACTGCCTCTCCACATTCTTCCTGCCAAAATGAATCACCTCACGCTTCTCTGCATTGAATTACATCTGTCACGTGTCTGCCCAATCCAGAATATGTGATGTCCTTTTGAAGGTCAAGACTATTCTCATCACAGTTGACAACACTTTCAATCTTAGTGTCATCTGCAAATTTTGAAATCATGTCCTGAACTCCACAGTCTAGGTCATTAATATATATCAGAAAGCACAAGGGCCTCAGTATTGACCCCTTGGGAGCTCCCCTACAAACTTTCCTCCATACTGAAAAGCAACTATTTATCACCACTCTTTTTTCCCTGTCACTCAGGAAATTACTTATCCAAGTGCCTAATTTCCCTTTTATTCCATGAGCTAGAATTTTGCAAACAAGTCTATTGTGTGGAGTTTATCCAATGCCTTTTGAAAATCCATATACACCACATCGACACATCAACCTTCTCTATCACCTCCTTAAATATCTCAGTAAGTTAGTTAAACATAGGGCCCGATTTTACCAAAACTTCGCGCCCGTTTTCGAGTGCTAAATCGCGGTAAAGTTGGGCGTTGGGCCTATACCGCGATCTGCACCCGATTCTGAGCAGATCGCGGCTTTATCGACACCCGATTCGGGCGTGGGTCCGGCGCACGCCCGATTCGGGCGGCCCAACGATTTAAATGCATTTGCATGCATTTAAATCGACTTAATGAACCGCGCGCCCAACCCTACCGCCAAATCCCACTTTACCGTCTTCTGGCCCGTTCCGCATCCGCGCTGTAAGCGACCTGCAAAATAAAAGTCTGAAGTCGTCGCTGCAGCTTCCGAAGAGCGGGGTCAGAGCCTCCAACGGTGGGACCCAGATCATCCTCTGGTCGGGGAAGAGGGGAGAGGGGGGGTGGTCCGCTGCCAGTCTGTGGCCGATCGGTGGGGAGGGAGGGGGCAGGGGGGTCCGTCGCCACTCTGCGGGCGATCCCTCCTCCCCACCGGAGGAACGAATCCCTCCTGCCGGAGTGGACGTGCGGCCATGCCATCCCACAAAACCTTCAGGATAAAGCGATTCCTCGCTAAGAAGATGAAGATGGTGGTGCAGGGAGGAGGCTTGGTTGTGGTGTTGCACAAGGAGTAGGCCTCTAGGTGACACCTGTCAGTCACAAACAATACATACCGACCTGGCCTATTAGGAAATAAGGTATTGTTTCAGGATGTTGCAGGTATCAGTAGCAATCTGGTCTGAGCCTTTTGAGTTCCTGGTTCTCAGGCACGTTAAGGGGACATCTCCTCTGCCTGTGGGCCCTGTATTAGAGTCCTTGTCTTCTTCCAGTTGGATTTTGGTGGCCAACTCATCTGTTCTGTGGAGCAGCATGTTGGCTGAGTAGAAGGCAGCTGCTGTTGCGCTGGCTTCTGCTAGAACAGTTGGCAGGGATGAAAGTTTAGACCCTGTTCTTCAGAAGAGCTGGATGGTGGAACTGCAATAAACTATTCCCATGCTGCTCTGAAAGCTCAGTCTCACAACACCAGGTTAAAGTCCAACAGGTTTATTTGGTAGCAAATACCATAAGCTTTCGGAGCGCTGCTCCTTCGTCAGATGGAGTGGTCGCTGTTCTCCAACAGTGCACAGACACAGAAATCAAGTTACAGAATACTAATTCGGATGCAAATCTCTACAGCCAGCCAGGTCTTAAAAGGTACAGATAATGTGGTTGGAGGGAACATTAAACACAGGTTAAAGAGATGTGTATTGTCTCCAGACAGAACAGCTGGTGAGATTATGCAAGACCAGGGGCAAGCTGTGGGGGTTACTGATAATGTGACATAAACCCAACATCCCGGTTTAGGCCGTCCTCATGTGTGCGGAACTTGGCTATCAGTTTCTGCTCAGCGACTCTGCGCTGTCGTGTGTCGTGAAGGCCGCCTTGGAGAACGCTTACCTGTGACCACGCTCTGAAAGCTACCAGGGGGATAGTATAGCTGAAGGTCATGCTAAACAAGTGAACTGACTTCCAAGCAGTTGGCAATTGCCTGTCAAGCAACGAAAGGACTATCTGACAGAAGTAGTGATTTGAACTGCAGTCTCTCACCTGACCATGGCTGGAGCTCTTCAGTGTATATGATCAAAGCCATCCCAAATTGTCACTTTCACTGAAGAATTACATCCTGCTCTGCTCTTACCTTCACCAATCGGCAGGGTTGCTGGCACAGTGTGTCACTCCTGCGCTATTGGAAAAGAGGGAAGCAATACAAATTACTCCTAATTACCTTCTTAATTACTTTAATTGGTCATTTGGTAGTAAAGAGATTGTATATTACTGAAAAAAGAGACATACTATTGAAGTTTCTCACCTTGCATACATCAGGACAATTCACTAGAAAACCAATTGTAAAGGCAACAAGAAATTACAGTGTATAATCAGAAGTTACTGATTGGTTGGCAAGTGGACTCTGATTGGTAGATGTATTGTCATGGAGAATGCACCAGGAGACAGTCAACTGCCAAGCTTTAATTTAACTTTAACTTTACTTGGCTTCCCGCCTGCACTCTCAATCCATCCTGGGAAAGGTGTAAGGGGACAAGATCGCTTTGAGATCCTGATCTAACATCATTATCTTTAAATTTCCCACCTCCACCGCCTGGGAAAATTCAAACTATTAACTGTTTCTCTCTCTACAGATGCTGGCCAAGCTCCTGAGTATTTCCAAAATTTTATGTTTTTATTTCAGATATCATTTTATGGACTGGCCCCAAGCCCAGATATATTTAATTGGCAACAAAACTTTTAAACTTCAATTCAAATTCTGTTTTAACCAATCCAGGAGTGGGACTAAGGAAGGAGTTAGCTCACCACTTTTTACCTGGTCATAACAGTTTATGATTCAATATGTTGCAATACTTCCATTACATGTCTATGATAATGTGCTTTATTCAAAAGCACAGAAAAGGGCCCTCCCTCTAGTAACGCAATAGCGTGTCTGTCTCCCAAAGCTGTCACTCAGCATGATTACTAAGCTAATGTCAATTACTTACATTCTAAATCGAGTGGCATTTTTATGCCCTTCTCTACACCAACTAAAGCGAGACTGCTGGGACACATTTTAATTAACACCACACATCATCAGGGAGAAGATTCCCATGTGCCTGCAGAATAAACAGAATCCTGGTGTTCAGAATCAATTGCATAGCAGTATTCTAACAGGCACGTCTTCTGATCAATCAGTAGACACATCACTCTTAGCCTTGAGAACAAAACAAGAGATAAATAATGTTCAAAGGTTCTGGCTTGTCAAGCAACGTGATACCCCAGTATAATAACATTTAGAACGGAACCATTTCTCATTATAAACTAAACCAGGTAGTTTGCTGTATCACTCTCAACATGCCAACAGATGACAACTTGTTCAGCTCCATCATCCGTCAATGCTAGGGACCTCCAAAGGACAGCAATGCTTCCAAGATAATATTGGGGACTCTTGTTGTTGCCCTGTTCACTGAGAAAATTAAATCCTTTGGGGCAGATTGCCATCTTCACCGCCCAGGTGTGAATTTAGTGGAGTTGATCAAATAGGTTCTCTCATGGATGGGTCATCCATTCTGCCAGCTTTCTGGCCAAACAGTGAAGATGAGAATCTAGACTATTATCCATGATTTTGCAGTTTTGTTGGTGGGGTAACACCTGGAGAGGGGAGGGCAGGGATCAAAACAATCACACATGCACCCTAATTTCCAGTCTCTTGTATTTTGTGTTGAAATTATTGGAGCAAAGCCTTACTTGGGCGGCTGGGTGGCACAGTAGTTAGCACTGCTGCCTCACAGTGCCAGGGACCCATGTTCGATTCCCAGCTTGGGTCACTGTCTGCGTGGAGTCTGCACACTCTCCCCGTGTCTGCTTCGGTTTCCTCCGGGTGCTCCGATTTCCTCCCACAGTCCAAAGATGTGTGGGTCAGGTTGATCGTGGCTATGTTAAATTGCCACTTAGTCTGCGGGACTAACTAGGGTAAAAACGTGGGGCTATAGGGATAGGGGCTGGGTGGGATTGTGCATCCGCAGTGCATCCGAAGAGGAAAGAGTCGAATTGGACTCCTCCGGAAGGCCGCTGCCCTCGACTTGACATGTATGCCCAAGCCGTCAGGAGGTGCGTCAACACCAAATTCATCAGCCGCACTCACAAGACAGCCCCGAACATCACCCAAGCACAACGTAACGCCATCCACGCTCTCAAGACCAACCGCAACATTGTCATCAAACCAGCAGACAAAGGAGGGGCCATCGTCATACTGAACAGAACGGATTACTGCAAAGAAGTGTACCGACAACTCAACAACGAGGAACACTACAGACAGTTACCTGCAGATCCGACCAAAGAACACACCCGTCAACTCAACACTCTGATCAAGACCTTTGATCCGGACCTTCAGAACACCCTCCGTGCTCTCATCCCACGTACTCCCCGCGTTGGAGATCTCTACTGCCTCCCGAAGATACACAAGGCAAACACACCCGGCCGTCCCATCGTATCGGGCAATGGGACCCTGTGCGAGAACCTCTCCGGCTATGTCGAGGGCATCCTGAAACCCATTGTACAAAGAACCCCCAGCTTTTGTCGCGACACGACGGACTTCCTACAGAAACTCGGCACACATGGAGCAGTTGAACCAGGAGCGCTCCTCGTCACAATGGATGTCTCAGCACTCTACACCAGCATCCCCCATGACGATGGCATTGCTGCAACGGCCTCAGTGCTCAGCGCCAACAACTGCCAGTTTCCAGATGCAATTTTACATCTCATCCGCTTCATCCTGGACCACAATATCTTCACCTTCAACAACCAGTTCTTCATCCAGACACACGGAACAGCCATGGGGACCAAATTTGCACCTCAATATGCCAACATCTTCATGCACAGGTTCGAACAAGACTTCTTCACCGCACGGGACCTTCAACCGGTGCTATACACTAGATACATCGATGACATTTTCTTCCTTTGGACTCATGGTGAACAATCACTGAAACAACTCTATGATGACATCAACAAGTTCCATCCCACCATCAGGCTCACCATAGACTACTCTCCGGAATCGGTTGCATTCTTGGACACGCGCATCTCCATTAAGGACGGTCACCTCAGCACCTCACTGTACCGCAAGCCCACGGATAACCTCACGATGCTCCACTTCTCCAGCTTCCACCCTAAACACGTTAAAGAAGCCATCCCCTACGGACAAGCCCTCCGTATACACAGGATCTGCTCGGATGAGGAGGATCGCAACAGACACCTCCAGACGCTGAAAGATGCCCTCATAAGAACAGGATATGGCGCTAGACTCATTGATCAACAGTTCCGACGCGCCACAGCGAAAAACCGCACCGACCTCCTCAGAAGACAAACACGGGACACAGTGGACAGAGTACCCTTCGTTGTCCAGTACTTCCCCGGAGCGGAGAAGCTACGGCATCTCCTCCGGAGCCTTCAACATGTCATTGATGAAGACGAACATCTCGCCAAGGCCATCCCCACACCCCCACTTCTTGCCTTCAAACAACCGCACAACCTCAAACAGACCATTGTCCGCAGCAAACTACCCAGCCTTCAGGAGAACAGTGACCAAGACACCACACAACCCTGCCACAGCAACCTCTGCAAGACGTGCCGGATCATCGACACAGATGCCATCATCTCACGTGAGAACACCATCCACCAGGTACACGGTACATACTCTTGCAACTCGGCCAACGTTGTCTACCTGATACGCTGCAAGAAAGGATGTCCCGAGGCATGGTACATTGGGGAAACTATGCAGACGCTGCGACAACGGATGAATGAACACCGCTCGACAATCACCAGGCAAGACTGTTCTCTTCCTGTTGGGGAGCACTTCAGCGGTCACGGGCATTCGGCCTCTGATATTCGGGTAAGCGTTCTCCAAGGCGGCCTTCGCGACACACGACAGCGCAGAGTCGCGGAGCAGAAACTGATAGCCAGGTTCCGCACACACAAGGACGGCCTCAACCGGGATATTGGGTTTATGTCACACTATTTCACATAAATATTTCTGCTTTTTTCCTCCTGAGTCTTTATCATGCGATCCTAGAATCAGAATTTATGTCACACTATTTGTAACTCCCACAGTTGCGTGGACCTGCAGAGTTTCACTGGCTGTCTTGTCTGGAGACAATACACATCTTTTTAGCCTGTCTTGATGCTCTCTCCACTCCCATTGTTTTGTTTCTTAAAGACTGGATTAGTTGTAAGTATTCGCATTCCAACCATTATTCATGTAAATTGAGTCTGTGTCTTATAAGTTCTGTTTGTGAACAGAATTCCCACTCACCTGAAGAAGGGGCTCAGAGCCTCGAAAGCTTGTGTGGCTTTTGCTACCAAATAAACCTGTTGGACTTTAACCTGGTGTTGTTAAACTTCTTACTGGGATTGTTGTCAGTGCAGACTTGATGGGCCGAATGGCCTCCTTCTGCATTGTAGGGATTCTAATAGATCAATAGATTTTTATAGCACAGAAGGAGGACATTTGGCCCATCATGTCCATGCCGGCCAATAAAGATCTGACTGCATTAATCCCATTTTCCAATGCTTGTCCCACAGCCCTGGAGGTTACTGCAGTGCAAGGGGTGAGGCAGTGGCATAGTGATATTGTAACTAGACTAGTAATCCCAGAATTACTTAAGGATTGCCCAGCTAATCCTTCTTGGGTATGTCAGAAGAACCTTCTTTTCAATGCCTTCACTTCCACAAAGCAGACAACTATATCGCCATATTAGTGGCTGATCTGCAAGTGGTTTGCATATGATTATTTATTGCATTATTTATTTCTTGCTGGACACGGCACATACAGGGTTGGTTACCACCAGCTGTTTCCACAGGCTGCAGACAGTGCTCATCCCAAACTGGCATATCCGCCTTGGGACAAGACAGATAACTTTGTTTCAAAAGATTTTGTTCTATGTGGATCAATTGCTGCGACTGTCCTCGGAAGGGGACCCATCAAACAGATATCTAGTTAAAATGTCCGGAACTGATCAATGGATCAAGCCATCTCATTTAATTATTAAGCATCAAGCGTAATTGTTTACAGCACATATTTGCTGGGCAGCTCTTAAGTGCCATTTTGGAATGCTGTGAATGATTTTCCATTTATATTTTTAGCGATACAGTTTTAATGTCCTCTGTTCTGGGATTTGGAGCAATATCTTGCATGAGAATGACTGGCATTCTGAAACCTGTAGAAATATGGGTTGAAGTCAGCAACTCCACAGAGCACAAGGCTGTCATCCTCACTGCTTGATTACTTGGATGCATAACAGTTAGAGCAGCCTCACAAAATGCACTATTTGGAAGCAGAATCAGTTGTGCCTATTGCAATAAATTCTGAGATTGAAAATGGCCCCAGTTCCTTCCGCCTACTTAGTGTTCCAGCATAAGACACTAAAGATCAGATGAATAAAACCAGACAAAGGCTTTTACATTGTTATGGGGAAGAAGTCATTTGCGGAGTCATTTACACCAGCCTAGTGCTTTTAGAATGAAAAAACTAAATTGAGATGTAAATATTTTAAGAATTTACACAAATAAGACCTACATCAATTTTTCTGCAGGACCTTATATCCAATTGTGATGTATCCCTGGACCTCTTTAAAATGGGGAAACAAAAATGTTTTGTTCTTCGAGAGGGAGGTATTCAGCAAATTTGGTCGAAAAAGATTTTAGCAAACGACCATCCAAGGTAATGGGAATTCCTGGTGAAGGTGGGTAACTCAGAGCACAGCACAACTGCAACATTGGGGCAGCTCTTTGTAAGAGCAATCCAAAACTAACCCACTGTCCAGATGTTGCCACAATGCCCTGTCGCTTCCTCTTGCTCACATGTTTACCCACTTGCCTCTTAAAAGACGCAATGTCACTGCAATCCATTGCATCAGTCCCTGTGCCAAAACATTCCATGCTTTAGTAGCTCTCCAATGAAGACATTTTCCCAATTTTCTCAGGAGGCTAAGGAAATTTATCATGTCCGCCATAACTCTCACCAATCTTTACAGACGCACATAGAAAGTATCCTTTCCTGTTGTATCACCACTTGGTATGGCTCCTGCTTAGACCAAAACCACAAGAAACTACAAAGGGTTGTGAACATAGCCCAGTCTATCGCGCAAACCAGCCTCCAATCCATTGACTCTGTCCACACTTTCCACTGCCTTGGAGAGGCAGCCAGCATAATCAAGGATCCCATGCACCCTGGACATTCTCTCTTCCACCTTCTTCCATCGGGAAAAAGATACAAAAGTTTGAGGTCACGTACCAAACAACTCAACAATAGCTTCTTCCCTGCTGACTTTTGAATGGACCTACCTCTTTTTAAGTTGATCTTTCTTTACACCCTAGCTATAACTGTAACACTACATTCTGCACCCTCTCCTTCTCCCCTACGTACTTTATGAATGGTAAGTTTTGTCTGTATAGCACGCAAGAAACAATACTTTTCGTTGTATCCCAACACATGTAACAATAATAAATAAAATGAAAGGGCGGCACGGTAGCACAGTGGTTAGCACTGCTGCTTCACAGCTCCAGGGTCCCGGTTCGATTCCTGGCTCGGGTCACTGTCTGTGTGGAGTTTCCACATTCTCCTCGTGTCTGCGTGGGTTTCCTCCGGGTGCTCCAGTTTCCTCCCACAGTCCAAAGATGTGCAGGTAAGGTTGATTGGCCAGGTTAAAAAATTGCCCCTTAGAGTCCTGGGATGTGTAGGTTAGAGGGATTAGCGGGTAAAATATGTGGGGGTAGGGCCTGGGTGGGATTGTGGTCGGTGCAGACTCGATGGGCCAAATGGCCTCCTTCTGCACTGTAGGGTTTCTATGAAATCAAAGCAAATAACATCTCTCCTCACTCTTTTTTGATAATGGTTTAAATTGATGACCCCTCCAGCAAAATAGTCTCTTCCTGTTCACCAGTTAAAGGGAGACAAGGAGGAGGGAGAAGTAATGGCTAACAGTGTTCATTAGCTGAAGGCACAAGTGCATAGCAGCACAATATTGATCTGATCTGAATGGTCAAGAATAGTTTCTCTGAGTGCACCATCATTCTGGTGCCTAATTGCAGAGAGTTTTGTGATATGGGTTTGTGCCAAGGGAACCTGTGCTGTGAAAACTCCAAATTCTTTTTACAGTTGGAAGATAGATGGGTCATCACAGCAGCTTGAAGCCAAGGTGAAATTAAAGTACTTTAGCCCACATCATTCCCAGCTCCTGTCATGTATATTTTTTAATGCTAACATAAAATTTACAGCAAAATACTTGCAGCGTATTTTATTAGAAAGAAAAGGAAATGATTTCAGGCATGTGATCATGCCTTGGGGTTAACGGTTGTAATTTGCTTTGACGGTTTATGACTTTAAATCACTCTCAGCTATTTATTATTCTTTATATGACACTTATTGATCTATTATGTGTTAAGAGACTATTGCATGACATTTCTTCAATCACATTTCCGCAATTACATCAAGTCTGGAGATCAAAACTCATCAATAAAAACAAATGCATTCACCATTCTCACATCAAGCTGAGGTCTGCTTCTGACAAATCCTGTCTTAGAAAGATTATAACCTCCCCGTGACATTCATTGTCAAAAATGGAGTCCTCAGCATGATTTCAAGACTGTATATACATCTCACATTCTCCAAGTAGCAGTAGCCTTACCTGATATGGAATGATCATATCATAGAATATCAGTGGTAAGAAAAATATGCATTTCATAGAAATCATAGAAACCCTACAGTGCAGAAAGAGGCCATCTGGCCCATCGAGTCTGCACCGACCACAATCCCACCCAGGCCCTACCCCCATATCCCTAAACATTGTACCCACTAATCCCTCTAACCTATGCATCTCAGGACACTAAGGGGCAAATTTAGCATGGCCAATCAACCTAACCCGACATCTTTGGACTATGGGAGGAAACCGGAGCACCCGGAGGAAACCCACGCAGACACGAGGAGAATGTGCAAACTCCACACAGACAGTGACCCAAGCCGGGAACCGAACCCAGGTCCCTGGAGCCGTGAACAGCAGTGCTAACCACTGTGTTACCGTGCCGCCCATTTGTGGGGTGAAAAATGGAGGCTGATGGCTCATGTGACTATAGCATGCCATGACTGAAAAACATGACTGACCTATATGCAGAGTACGTGAATAAGCATGGTTTTGGAGGCCAGGAAATTGCAGTTGTCTTATACACCAGGTCAACTTTTATGCTACAATTTATGGTAATTACTGCAGTAATTCTGATATCTTTGGCTGTGTAATGAGAATCGTAGTATCATCATAGTATTCTTATAGTGCAGAAGGAGGCCATTTGGCCCATCGAGTCTGTACCGACCACAATCCCAGCCAGGTCCTATCCCCATAACACCACTTATTTACCCTGCTAGTAACCCTGAAACTAAAGGGTAATTTAGCATGGCCAATTCACCTAACCAGCACATCTTTGGAGTGTGGGAGGAAACATGAGCACCTGGAGGAAGCCCACGCAGACACAGGGAGAACATGTGAACTCCACACAGACAGTCACCCAAGACTGGAATATGAACCCGGGTCCCTGGCACTGTGACGCAGCAGTGCTAACCACTGTGCCACCGTGTCACCCTGGCAGTTAAGGTGTAACGGGCGCCAGTCTTCTTAAATTTAGAAATTGGAAGAACGGTACATTGGCTGCACTCCCAGTAATCAACATTTCAACTTTTCATTTTAGACCATAAGACCATAAGACATAGGAGCGGAAGTAAGGCCATTCGGCCCATCGAGTCCACTCCACCATTCAATCATGGTTGATTTCAACTCCATTTACCGCTCTCTCCCCATAGCCCTTAATTCCTCGAGAAATCAAAAATTTATCAATTTCTGTCTTGAAGACGCTCAACGTCTCGGCCTCCACAGCCCTCTGTGGCAATGAATTCCACAGACCCACCACTCTCTGGCTGAAGAAATTTCTCCTCATCTCTGTTCTAAAGTGACTCCCTTTTATTCTAAGGCTGTGCCCCCGCGTCCTAGTCTCCCCTGCTAATGGAAACAACTTCCCTACGTCCATCCTATCTAAGCCGTTCATTATCTTGTAAGTTTCTATTAGATCTCCCCTCAACCTCCTAAACTCCAATGAATACAATCCCACGATCCTCAGACGTTCATCGTATGTCAGGCCTACCATTCCTGGGATCATCCGTGTGAATCTCCGCTGGACCCGCTCCAGTGCCAGTATGTCCTTCCTGAGGTGTGGGGCCCAAAATTGCTCACAGTACTCCAAATGGGGCCTAACCAGTGCTTTATAAAGCCTCAGAAGTACATCCCTGCTTTTGTATTCCAAGCCTCTTGAGATAAATGACAACATTACATTTGCTTTCTTAATTACGGACTCAACCTGCAAGTTTACCTTTAGAGAATCCTGGACTAGGACTCCCAAGTCCCTTTGCACTTTAGCATTATGAATTTTGTCACCGTTTAGAAAATAGTCCATGCCTCTATTCTTTTTTCCAAAGTGCAAGACCTCGCACTTGCCCACGTTGAATTTCATCAGCCACTTCTTGGACCACTCTCCTAAACTGTCTAAATCTTTCTGCAGCCTCCCCACCTCCTCAATAGTACCTGCCCCTCCACCTATCTTTGTATCATCGGCAAGCTTGGCCAGAATGCCCCCAGTCCCGTCATCTAGATCGTTAATATATAAAGAGAACAGCTGTGGCCCCAACACTGAACCCTGTGGGACACCACTTGTCACCGGTTGCCATTCTGAGAAAGAACCTTTTATCCCAACTCTCTGCCTTCTGTCTGACAGCCAATCGTCAATCCATGTTAGTACCTTGCCTCGAATACCATGGGCCCTTATTTTACTCAGCAGTCTCCCGTGAGGCACCTTGTCAAAGGCCTTTTGGAAGTCAAGATAGATAACATCCATTGGCTCTCCTTGGTCTAACCTATTTGTTATCTCTTCAAAGAACTCTAACAGGTTTGTCAGGCACGACCTCCCCTTACTAAATCCATGCTGACTTGTCCTAATCCGACCCTGCACTTCCAAGAATTTAGAAATCTCATCCTTAACGATGGATTCTAGAATTTTGCCAACAACTGAGGTTAGGCTAATTGGCCTATAATTTTCCATCTTTTTTCTTGTTCCCTTCTTGAACAGTGGGGTTACAACAGCGATTTTCCAATCCTCTGGGACTTTCCCTGACTCCAGTGATTTTTGAAAGATCATAACTAACGCCTCCACTATTTCTTCAGCTATCTCCTTTGAATGTATTTGACCTGTGTTTTACCAACTTGGAATACTCAGCTGAAAAAGACATGAAGCAGTAAGAATCTGGATTTCCAGACATCAACTATTCTTGTTTGTTTCTTCTGCATCTTATCTGGAAACATTCTGATGGCTACAGAATGAGCTATTCTCAATTTTGATGCCATGCGACATTCATTATTCGATTCAGTCAGCAGGAAACTGGAAACGACTTCAGAGTTTCAATGTGTACGAGCAAAGATCCTCTTCCCTCCATGAAATGCTGAGTGGAATCTGGGCAAGGCATATTGAAATGTTATACAAACATACAAAACCGTACATCATCTGTGATTCAAATTACAGAAACACATCATCTGAAACATTCTTCATTTGGCCATAAACGGTGATGAAGGTAAGGGTTGCCTATCAGACTCTGTCATTCTGGTACTGCATCCTGGACAACTGCATCTTCTTCATCACCCATTGCAGCCGTCTAAAGGGTGTGAAAAATGTCATTTCTCGTGAAATGGAAGGTGGGTGAAATTCAGTACAGTTCTTCACTTTGAAAAGTGGATCTTGTTCAAGGAACAAATACTGCGTGTCCTTGAGAGGTATGTCCCTGTCAGGCAGGGAGGAAATGGCCGAGTGAGGGAACCATGGCTCACAAAAGAGGTTGAATGTCTTGTCAAGAGGAAAAAGGAAGCGTTTGTAAGGATGAGAAAACAAGGTTCAGTTGGGTCGCTTGAGGGTTACAAGGTAGCAAGGAATGAGCTAAAAAAAAGGGCTTAGGAGAGCTAGGAGGGGGCATGAGAAGTCCTTGGCGGGTCGGATCAAGGAAAACCCCAAGACTTTTTACTCTTATGTGAGAAATAAAAGAATGACCAGAGTGAGGTTAGGGCCGGTCAAGGATAGTAGTGAGAACTTGTGCATGGAGTCAGAAGAGATAAGAGAGGTGATGAATGAATACTTTTCTTCAGTGTTCACCAAGGAGAGGGGGCCATGTTTTTGAGGATGAGACTGTGATACAGACTGATAGGCTGGAGGAGGTAGATGTTCTGAGGGAAGATGTATTAGCAATTTTGAAAAACCTGAGGGTCGATAAGTCCCCTGGGCCAGATGGGATATATCCTAGGATTCTTTGGGAGGCAAGGGATGAGATTGCAGAGCCTTTGGCTTTGATCTTTGGGTCCTCGCTGTCCACGGGGATAGTGTCAGAGGACTGGAGAGTGGCAAATGTTGTTCCTCTGTTCAAGAAAGGAAATAGGAATGACCCTGGTAATTATAGGCCAGTTAGTCTTACTTCGGTGGTCGGTAAGTTAATGGAAAATGTCCTGAGAGATAGGATTTATGACCATTTGGAAAGATGCAGCTTAATCCGGGATAGTCAACATGGATTCGCGAAGGGTAAGTCTTGCCTCACAAGTTTGATTGAATTCTTTGAGGAGGAAGGTAGAGCGGTTGATGTCATATACATGGATTTTAGTAAGGCGTTTGATAAGGTTCCCCATGGTCGGCTCATGAAGAAAGTAAGGAGGTGTGGGATAGAGGGAAATTTGGTCAATTGGATAAGTAACTGGCTATCTCATAGAAGACAGAGGGTGGTGCTGGAGGGAAAATTTCAGACCGGAGACCAGTTACCAGCGGTGTACCACAGGGATCAGTGCTGGGTCCTCTGCTATTTGTGATTTTTATCAATGACTTGGAGGAGGGGGCTGAAAAGTGGGTCAGTAAATTTGCTGATGACACCAAGGTTGGTGGAGTAGTGGATGAGGCGGAGGGCTGTTGTAGGCTGTAAAGAGACATTGGTAGGATGCAGAGCTGGGCTGAAAAATGGCAGATGGAGTTTAACCCTGATAAGTGCGAGATGATTCATTTTGGTAGGACTAATTTGAATGTGGATTACAGGGTCAACGGCAGGGTTCTGAGGAATGTGGAGGAACAGAGAGATCTTGGGGTTCATATCCACAGATCTCTGAACATTGCCACTCAAGTGGATAGAGCTGTGAAGAAGGCCTATAGTGTGTTAGCGTTTATTAACAGGGGATTTGAGTTTAAGACCCGTGGGGTTATGCTGCAACTGTACAGGACCTTGGTGAGACCACATTTGGAATATTGTGTGCAGTTCTGGTCACCTCACTATAAGAAGGATGTGGAAGCATTGGAGAGAGTGCAGAGGAGATTTACCAGGATACTGCCTGGTTTGGAGGGTAGGTCTTATGGTTGAGGGAGCTAGGGCTTTTCTCTTTAGAGAGGAGGAGGATGAGAGGCGACTTAATAGAGGTTTATAAGATGATGAGGGGGATAGGTAGAGTGGACGTTCAGGTGGATGTAGCTGTTACTAGGGGGCATAAATATAAGGTTCATGGTGGGAGATATAGGAGGGATGTCCGAGGTAGGTTCTTTACTCAGAGAGTGGTTGGGGTGTGAAATGGACTGCCTGCTGTGATATTGGAGTCGGACACTTTAGCGGTTATTGGATAGGCACATGGAGCACACCAGAATGATAGGGAGTGAGATAGCTTGATCTTGGTTTCGGACAAAGCTCGGCACAACATCGATGGCCGAAGGGCCTGTGCTGTGCTGTACTGTTCTATGTTCTATGTTCTATGATCTGTTGTAGACAAGGGAGTTTACAATTTGCCAGCGATGAGCCCTTGTATGGTTTGCTTCATTGATGTGGAGATGCCGGCGTTGGACTGGGGTAAACACAGTAAGAAGTTTAACAACACCAGGTTAAAGTCCAACAGGTTTATTTGGTAGCAAAAGCCACACAAGCTTTCGAGGCTCTGAGCCCCTTCTTCAGGTGAGTGGGAATTCTGTTCACAAACAGAACTTATAAGACACAGACTCAATTTACATGAATAATGGTTGGAATGCGAATACTTACAACGCCTCAACCGGGATATTGGGTTTATGTCACACTATTTCACATAAATATTTCTGCTTTTTTCCTCCTGAGTCTTTATCATGCGATCCTAGAATCAGAATTTAGGTCACACTATTTGTAACTCCCACAGTTGCGTGGACCTGCAGAGTTTCACTGGCTGTCTTGTCTGGAGACAATACACATCTTTTTAGCCTGTCTTGATGCTCTCTCCACTCCCATTGTTTTGTTTCTTAAAGACTGGATTAGTTGTAAGTATTCGCATTCCAACCATTATTCATGTAAATTGAGTCTGTGTCTTATAAGTTCTGTTTGTGAACAGAATTCCCACTCACCTGAAGAAGGGGCTCAGAGCCTCGAAAGCTTGTGTGGCTTTTGCTACCAAATAAACCTGTTGGACTTTAACCTGGTGTTGTTAAACTTCTTACTTGCTTCATTGATGCAAAGACTTTGTTTTAAGGTATTTCTGCCTACGCTATTACACTTAAATGTGAAGCTTAAAAAACTTGCCTGCAATTTAAAGCTAACTTGACCACACTTCAAAACTCAGAAGGCATGCTGGGTTAGCTGGAAAATTGACTGCATTTTTTGAAAGTACAATGCAAGCAAAAACAGGCCTTTTTATAAGCCAAACAAAGTTTTTCATGAACAACATTTGCGAGGCTGTGAGGTAAGGATGGATATATTGTGGAACTGTGTGTTCAGCTCGCAGTCTGTTTTCGAGGCCTGTTCAGCCTGTTTTGGAGTTCTGTTTTGATCAGTACAGGACTAGCAGAAGAAGCCCGTCTCTCTCTCTCTCTCTCTCTAGCTTTTCTCTTTTCTGTTTGTTTTTGTAAGGATCTAATTTTAAGTTCTGTTCAGTAAAATAAATTCATCATATCAGTGCTGTCGTCATCTATTCTAAGGAATGAATGAACCCTACAACCAGCAAACACAATGTAAACTGTTAGCCTCTTTAGAAGGTTTCCAAGTTCAAAATGAAGACTTTCCACTTTAAGAAGAGCGCCGTGGAGTTCACAGGGGAGGGGCAGGAGTGGGCCTGCACTGAGAGCAAGGCTGGCCTGTGAGAGAAAAATGAGGAACCTCTGCACCTTCATCCAAGTGATCAGTCTCAAGTGAGTACTGCGCGATCCAAACCCTTGAATGGGTCATGCACTAAAATCATGTCCCTTTGCATAGCAGGAACATCAACCAAAAAGCCTGGCCAGTCAACCAGCAGCGTCACGACGCCCACCCTCAACACCACCTCAGAGGAGATCTCAGAGGAGGACACGGATGAAGAGTCACAGCTCTCATCCGCAACATCCACCAGCGCAGACACACACCTTAGTGGGTGAACTGAACAGGCAGGTTTTGGGGTCGCTATCTGGCGAGAACCGCACAACTTCTGATGCACATCAGCTGGAGGCAGGAATATTTCAGGGATCGGACAGTCGGAGGTCTGCTGGATTGCAGGACACAACTGTGCCCCAGCCAGGTGATGTGTCTCTGGACATGTTCGTCCCTCAGCTACTGTCGATTAAAAGGCAGAGCCAGGAATACCTGGAGAGACAGTCAGTGACATTCTTGCAACTGTGAGGTTGAACGGAGGAGTCCCAAAGCTTTCTGTTGCAGGACATATTGTTGGCAATGTAGCATAATTACTGAAAGGAAGCCCTGGAGCACCTGGCCAGTCATTAGAGTCATGGAGTCATAGAGGTTTACAGCATGGAAACAGGCCCTTCGGCCCAACTTGTCCATGCCACCTTTTTTTTTAAACCTCTAAGCTAGTCCCAATTGCCTGCATTTGGCCCATATCCCTCTATGCCCATCTTACCCATGTAACTGTCTAAATACTTTTTAAAAAACAAAATTGTACCCATCTCTACTACTACCTCTGGCAGATTGTTCCAGACACTCACCACCCTCCGTGTGAAAAAATTGCCCCTCTGGACACTTTTGTAGCTCTCCCCTTAAACCTATGCCCTCTAATTTTTGACTCCCCTACCTTTGGGAAAAGATATTGACTATCTACCTGATCTATGCCCCTCATTATTTCATAGACCTCTATAAGGTCACCCCTCAGCCTTCTACGCTCCAGGGGAAAAAGTCCCAGTCTATTCAGCCTCTCCTTATAACTCAAACCATCAAGTCCCGGTAGCAACCTAGTAAATCTTTTCTGCACTCTTTCTAGTTTAATAATATCCTTTCTATAATAGGGTGACCAGAACTGTACACAGCATTCCAAATGTGGCCTTACCAATGTCTTGTACAACTTCAACAAGACGTCCCATTCAATGTTCTGGCCGATGAAACCAGGCATGACAAATGCCTTCTTCACCAGTCTGTCCACCTGTGACTCCACTTTCAAGGAGCTATGAACCTGTACCCCTAGATCTCTTTGTTCTGTAACTCTCTCCAATGCCCTACCATTAACTGAGTAAGTCCTGCCCTGATTCAATCTACCAAAATGCATCACCTCGCATTTGTCTATATTAAACTCCATCTGCCATTCGTCAGCCCACTGGCAAAATTGATCAAGATCCCATTGCAATCTGAGCTAACCTTCTTCACTGTCCACTATGCCACCAATTTTGGTGTCATGTGCAAACTTACTAACCATGCCTCCTATATTCTCATCCAAATCGTTAATATAAATGACAAATAACAGTGGACGCAGCACCGATCCCTGAGGCACACCGCTGATCACAGGTTTCCAGTTTGAAAAACAACCCTCTGCAACCTGGCTTCTGTCATCAAGCCAATTTTGTATCCATTTAGATACCTCACCCTGGATCCCGTGAGATTTAAACTGATGCAACAACCTACCATGCGGTGCCTTGTCAAAGGCCTTGCTAAAGTCCATGTAGACAACATCAACTGCACTGCCCTCATCAACCTTCTTCGTTGCCCCTTCAAAAAACTCAATCAAATTTGTGAGACATGATTTTCCACTCACAAAGCCATGCTGACTGTCCCTAATCAGTCCTTGCGTCTTCAAATGCCTGTAGATCCTGTCTCTCAAAATACCTCCCAACAACTTACCCACTACCGATTAAAATCTGATGCTCTGAAGCTATTGCCACTGCCGGTGGAGCCACAGGAATTATGAACCTGCCATTACTGAGTGGATTATAGGGCTTAAAGAGGGGTATCACAATTGTTCAATGTTTTATATCTTGGATCTATGCAGAGATGACATCAGTTTTTAAGTGTGAGATTTTGTATACAGTGCTTTTAAATGTCTACTCCCTGCTTCAGCTCAACCTTTAGCTCTTTCTGCAGCATCATTTCCTTTTATCTGAGTCCACACCCAGGCTTAACTAATCGAGCACAGTGAGAATCAATAGTAATATTGCGATTAAGTGAGGAGGAGCCTCTCTCCTCATTTGATTACAATAGGTTTTTTTTGTTTGGAAAAGGATTATACTTCCCAATGCAATGAGTACTTCACTGTTTATGTGCTGCAATTACAAAAGAACCAACAGATCAGGTATCCATAACAAAGAGGTTAGTTTTAACACATTTGAACTGATCTAAGTAAGTTAATGCACCAATTTTAGTACACATAGGGCCTGATTTTACCATTTTGATTCTAAGTGCTGAATCTGGGCATAATCCAGATCCGACTTGGAAATCTGTTCCCAGGGGCCCCCATACGCACTCAGCCTGAAAAAAAAGGCATTTGTCTAAATCGTGCTGTGGGTGGGGCTTATCGCGCCCGGAACGATCAGAGCTCTGAACTGCGCACGCACAGTTAGAAAGAACTTTGAAAAAGCGCGCCCGTGTCAGATTGCCCCCGGGCCGCAAAAAGCGGAGAAAGTGGCCCGGGAGTGAAAAGCGGGAGTGATGGCCCCCACAGACTTTGCCCCACCCCCACAGACATCACTGTCCCCCTTATCCACCCACCCCTCGGCTACCCAGACCAATCGTGACCCTCTGCCCCCCTTCCCCCTCACCGATCGCCCGCAGAGTGGCAGCGGCCCTCCTGCACCCCCCACCCCCCCACCAGAGATCCATCTGACCTCCCTCCTCCTCCCCCAGAGAATGATGTGGCCTCACTCCCCCTCCACCGCCCCCCCCCCCCCCAGAGGTACATCTGACCCACCTCCTCCTCCCTCCCCACCCCCTCATCAGAGAATGATGTGGCCCGCCTCCCTCCCCCCACCCCGAACCAGACAACAATCGGCCCTCCCACCCCCTCAACCAGACAACGATCTGGCCTCGCCCCCCCTCCCCCCCCCCCCCCACAAGAGAATGATCTGGCCTGCATTTAAATCGCCGTGGCGCCCATGTCGGGTGCGAATCGGATCGCCGCCATTCCCGGGTCTCAGTAAAGTGGCCATCTGCGTGGATGCGGGCGCAGATCGCGTTAATGGCCTCACACCCGACTTTACCATGTTTTCGCACCCGAAAATGGGCACGACGCAATGGTAAAATCGGACCCATAGACTCAAAGTTCACACACACACACAAATACAGATTACAGTTAAAATAGATTGGCCAAGTTAGAGTGCATCAAAAGCAAAATGAATATAGGCTTGCATTCTGCACCCCGTTTGATTTGATTTGATTTGACTTATTATTGTCACATGTATTAATATAGTGAAAAGTATTGTTTCTTGCACGCTATTCAGACAATTCATACCGTTCATAGAGAAGGAAAGGAGAGAGTGCAGAATGTAGTGTTACAGTCATAGCTAGGGTGCAGAGAAAGATCAATTTAATGCAAGGTAGGACCATTGAAAAGTCTGACAGCAGCAGAGAAGAGGCTATTCATGAGTCGGTTGGTACGTGACCTCAGGCTTTTGTATCTTTTTCCCGATGGAAGAAGGTGGAAGAGAGAATGTCCGGAGTGCGTGGGGTCCTTAATTATGCTGGCTGCTTTGCCGAGGCAGCAGGAAGTGTAGACAGAGTCAATGGATGGGAAGCTGGTTTGCGTGATGGATTAGGCTACATTCATGACCTTTTGTAGTTTCTTGCGGTCTTGGGCAGAGCAGGAGCTATACCAAGCTGTGATACAACCAGAAATAATACTTTCTATGGTGCATCTGTAAAAGTTGGTGAGTCATAGCTGACATGCCAAATTGCCTTAGTCTTCCGAGAAAATAGAGGCGTTGGCGGGCTTTTATAACTATAGTGTCAGCATGTAATTGATTCCTGCATTGACTAACCTTTCGAAGAACTTCATATTGATGGATGTCAGAGCCACCGGACGGTAATCATTAAGGCACGCTGCTTGGCTTTTCTTAGGTACGGGGATGATGGTTGTCTTCTTGAAGCAGATAGGGATCTCAAATTGTTGTAAAGAGAGATTGAAGATGTCTGTGAATACCCCCGCCAGCTGATCCACGCAGGATCTGAGTGCTCGTCCGGGTACCCCATCCGGGCCAGTCGCTTTCCGTGGGTTGACCTTCAAGAAGGCCTTTCTGACATCTGCAATGGTGACCTAAAATACAGGTTCATTTGAGGCTTCTGGGGTGGAGGGCATGCTCTCACTGATTTTTTGCTCAAAACGGGTGTAGAATGCATTGAGCTCATCAGGGAGGCGTGCGTTGGAGCCAGAGAGTCTACATGCCTTCATCTTGTAGCCTGTTGTATCTTGCAGACCTTGTGATAGTCGGCAGGGATCAGTGTGGCTATCCTGGGACTCTAGCTTGGCCCAGTACTGTCTTTTGGCATTTTTGATGGATTTCCTTCGATGGTATCTGACTTTCTTGTATCGGTCAGGGTCGCCTGACTTGAATGCCTCAGACCTGGACTTCAGCAAGCAGTGGATATCCCTGTTCTTCCATGGTTTCTGGTTGGAAAACACATGGATTTGCTTCTTTGGCACACAGTCTTCTACACACTGACTAATGAAGTCAGTTACTGTAGTGGTGTACTCGTTCAGGCTCGTCGCAGAGTTTTTAAATACTGACCAGTACACTGACTCTAAGCAGCCCCGTAGGAGATCATCCGATTCCTCAGACCAACATTGCATGACTTTCTTTGATGTATTCTCTTGCATCAGTTTTTGCTTATAAGCCAGGAGCAGGAGTACAACCTTTGTGGCCTGATTTGCTAAAGTGTGGGCGGGCAATAAAGCAATAGGCATGTTTGATATTTGTGTAGCAGTGGTCTAGGATGTTTGGCTTCTGGTGGAACAGGAGACATGTTGGTGGTAACTTGATAGTACACTCTTAAGCTTGGCCTGATTGAAGTCCCCGGCCCACGATGAACAAGGCCTCGGGATGTTTCGTCTCAAAGTTATTTGTAGTTGTGTAAATTTCTTTCAGCGCGATCTTCACATCTGCATGGGGTTGGATGCAAACTGTCGTCAGGATAATGGAGGTGAACTTCCAGAGGTAGTAGGGGCGGCATTTTAGCATGAGGTATTCTAGGGCCGGGGAGCAGAAACTCATTAGTGTTGCTACGTCCAGACACCACGGGGTGTTGATTAGTAGGCAGACCCCACCTCCCCTAGCCTGGCCTGAGGCCGCTGTATGGTTCATTCGATGGATTGAGAAGCCCTCTGGTTGTAGGGCACAGTCCGGTGAAGCAGGAGTGAGCCACGTCTCCGTGAAACAGAGCACACAGCAGTCCCTCAGTTATCTTTGCTGTGGGGGAAAATGGCGATGGGGAGCAAAATCTCGCAAGAAGCTATTTGCACTGGCAAGATCTCCCGACACGATCATTCCCACATCCCCCACCCCCGAACCCACTGGCCAGTGGTAACTTTTAAATATTATTAGTGGGCTTCCCAAATGTATTGTTTCCCCCCCACATTCGGCTCTCCACCCTTGCTGATGTGACGTGATGTCAGTGAGATTTACAACAGGTCTGCAGTGATATGAGACAGGCAAAGAGATCCTGCCCGAGATACACAGGCATGTACAGCCACCAGGAGGGAGAGGGACATGCTCAGGCAGTGCCAGGGTACTGCCAAGGGCAGTGCTGGGGGAGGGGGCTTTCTCTATGGAGATCCATGGTGGGAGGGTTGCCTGTGTTCATAGGGGTTCCCTGTGACCAAGGAGTGGCGGTGGGGGTGGGGTTCCCCATGTGTGTGGGAGTAGACCTTTGTACGTGTATCGGGGGGGTGGGGGGCGGGATCTTTGGTTGTACTTTTCATTCTGCTCGATCAGGGCTCTCTTTAAAAGTGTTACCGATTTAAAGATGTAGATGACAGCGTTTGCTGTTCTTTTGGAGATGATGATGATGGGATGGATTCTTTTAAGAAATCTCTGTCTGCAGCAGGCTGCCCCTGGATGATCACAATCAGTAAACA
Source organism: Mustelus asterias (assembly GCF_964213995.1). Classification (NCBI taxonomy): domain Eukaryota; kingdom Metazoa; phylum Chordata; class Chondrichthyes; order Carcharhiniformes; family Triakidae; genus Mustelus; species Mustelus asterias. The sequence continues at coordinate 25,594,229 of NC_135816.1, read as the reverse complement.
GGACTCGAAGCTTACCAGCTAGATGGAGGGAGAGGAAGGCAGGAGAGACTCCACTTCGCTCTAAGTTGTTCATCCTCAATTTTGCTGAGAAAACATGTGCTTAAAACATACCTTCCTTCTCCATCTTCCAAGGCATCCAAATAAAGGACAAGATCCATGTACTCCAAGGGTGACTTGATTATCCCGTGCCTGGAAAAGTCTCTTTGCTATGGTCCCAGCGTCCAAGTGAGCTCCAATAGTTGAATACGGTGGTACAGTGGTTAGCACTGCTGCCTCAGAGCACCAGGGACCCGGGTTCAATTCCCGGCTCGGGTCACTGTCTGTGCCGGAGCGACTAGGGGGTTTTCACAGTAACTTCATTGCAGTAAGCTTAACTTGTGACACTAATAAATAAACTTAAACTTAAAAAAACACCTCAGGTGATTGCCTTAATTCCTTGTCAATAGGACAGGAGATGAGAGGCCTACATACTCGCCTGAAATCATTTTTTGAATGGGTTTTGTAGAGAGAGAATTGGAATGTGGAATGTATAGTAAGCAAACTGGGGTAACTGTCTTAGGCTGGAACCTTTGTCTCTGTTTTTTTTCAAAGTTTGTTTTTAAAAGTTCAATTCCAGCTGGTGGATTAAAAGTCATTAGTTGACATGAAGCACATCTTCATGGCAGTAAATAAATACTGAGCATACAGTCAGGGGAGAAAATCCAGAGAAGGGAAAACCCATGGTGACTTCATGGTGAACAATGGTGCCCTCCTACTCCTCCGAGCCTACAGGAGATCTTACAAACAGTTAAAAAGGGTTTACTGGGTCTCTTCTGGCTAAGAATAACTATCAACATCCTTGGAGCCAAATCAGCATATTTAAAGCGTCTTTCAATCCTGCAATTTAAAAGTTGCAGTTGATCAGAATGTGGCAGAATTAGACTGGATGCATCCCTTCATCTATTTTAATTGCCTGCCTGCCCTCTGCCATGACATCAAACCGGCTCCTTGCACAACGGTGATCATAAAGATACAGCTAAGCATTCATTTCGGAGCTGCCGCAGGGTCCTCGGTGTCGCGAAATGAAGGGATACCAAAGGGTCACTGCCTGAGGACAGCAAGTAAAGGCTCCTTTTCATTGTCATTTATCTGCCTGAGCCTCAACCTTAAAACCTCAATTTTAACCTAATCCGCTTGGATGCCCATTTTACACATTTTACTCTCCATTGAACTTTAAATTGGGACTTTAAACTTTAATAACATGGTTGAATGAAGAAGATACAAATTGAAAGTATAAGAGGGGAACTGGAAGCACAAGTGCACGATGTCTTTATCACCGTGTGTCACGAAGGAGGCTGCCGCACCATCTGAAGACTGACGCACTGTCGCTGGGTCAAAAACATCGAGCTCCCTCCCTCCCTAACGGCACTGTTGGTGCCAGATGGATTGCAGCATTTTAAGAAGGCGGATCACTTACCACCTTTTCAAAAGCAATTCGGGGGTGGGAAATAAATACTGGCCTCGCCAGCGACCCTCACATCCCATCAACAATGAAAAAAAACATGCTTTTCTACAGGTGAAAATTTAGAGGTCGTGGAGATCCAAAGAAACTTGGGGGTGGTGAACAAGTATAAAAAGTAACCAAAAAAGGTGAATAAATGCTGACAGTTACATTGAGACAAATAGAATAAAACATAGAAGCATAGAAACTAGAAGCAGGAGCCGGCCATTCGGAATAGTCATCCAGAAAAAGTTAGAAGAATTATTTGATTTGATTTATTATTGTCACATGTATTAACATACAGTGAAAAGTATTGTTTCTTGCACGCTGTAGACATAGAGAAGGAAACGAGAGAGTGCAGGACGTAGTGTTACAGTCATAGCTAGGGTGTAGAGAAAGATCAACTTATTGCAAGGTAAGTCCATTCAAAAGTCTGACAGCAGCAGGAAAGAAGCTGTCCTTGAGTGGGTTGGTACGTGATCTCAGACTTTTGTATCTTTTTCCCGAAGGAAGAAGGTGGAAGAGAGAATGTCTGGGGTGCGTGGGGTCCTTAATTATGCTGGCTGCTTTGCTGAGGCAGCAGGAAGTGTAGACAGAGTCAATGGATGGAAGGCTGGTTTGCGTGATGGATTGAGCTACATTCACAACCTTTTGTAGTTCCTTGCGGTCTTGGGCAAAGCAGGAGCCATACCAAGCTGTGATACAATCAGAAAGAATGATTTCTATTGTTCCTAATTAGTCCTGAGTCTGCAAAATGGACATAGATAGGTTAAGTGAGTGGACAAAAAAAAGCAACAAAGTATAATATGTTATAATCCCTGTTGATGTTACAACTGATGTGGAGATGCCGGCGTTTGTCTGGGGTAAGCATAACAAGAAGTCTCACAACACCAGGTTAAAGTCCAACAGGCTTATTTGGTAGCACAAGCTTTCGGAGCACTGCCCCTTCATCAGGTGAGGCAGTGCTCCGAAAGCTTGAGGCTTGTGCTACCAAATAAACCTTTTGGACTTTAACCTGGTGTTGTGAGACTTCTTACTGATGTTACAACTGGGCAGGGAGATTCGAGAATGAAACCCTGGCTCAAAAGACCATGGCAAAATTTTCCCAAAATTGCACAGAGTGTTATATCAGGTGAGAAAAGCTGTGTGAAACTCGCTGGCTTTACAGATACCTTTTCATAGAGTCCACTCCATGGAGTGGATTACACAGACAGCTGGAGAGTGGGGCCTAAACACACCGGCAAGGCCGAGATTCAAAGGTTCGCACTGCCAGGGTACCGGGGGCTGTTCCAGGGCACTGCTCGGCCATGTCCCTCACCGCCCAGGGTGATTCCCACTTCCACGCACCCGGCATGGTTATCACAACTGGTTTTGCCTTTTGAAAACCGGTTGTGATTCACGCCGGCGTGTCTTCACACTGCCGGGGGGAGGATTCAACATGGCCGGACACGAAAGCTGCTTAATGATCTTAAAATGTATTGAAGATCATGCAAATCAGGTTCCTAACCTTTCTGGGCGTGAACTTGATCAAGTCACCAGCGGGAGGCAGGGAAGATCACGTTCTGAAATATCACCAGCGCAAATCCCAGTATGGCCCTCTCATGAGATTTTGCGGCCATAACGGGGTTTGTCCCCGTGAATGAGCCCAGCTCATTTTTACTTTATTTTATAAAACATGAAGGGACAGAGTCACAGGAATGCTAATTAGTTTCAACAATAAGAAAAACATTAATTAAACATGAAAAAGGGACGGTACGGTGGCACAGTGGTAAGCACTGCTGCCTCATGGCGCCAGTGACCTGGGTTTGATTTCTGGCTTGGATCACTGTCTGTGTGGAGTCTGCACGTTCTCCCCGTGTCTGTGTGGGTTTCCTCCGGATGCTCCGGTTTCCTCCCACAGTTCGAAAGACGGACTGGGTAGGTGCATTTCCCATGCTAAATTCTCCCTCAGTGTACCCAAAAGGCACCGGAGTGTGGCGGCTAGGGGATTTTCACAGTAACTTCATTGCAATGTTAATGTAAGCCTACTTGTGACTAATAAGTAAACTTGAACTTTTAAAATTGTATTATATACAATATTCCTCCTTAGCTTTCCAACTACCCACAGCTTTTAAGGTTAACATGGATGGCAAAGCATATCATAAGCTATGAATCATCTCAGTAACACAATGTCCCTTTAAACACACAAGATGGTTGTGGTCAAATACACTCTCCACTCTGAACCTCAAGTGAATGTCTGTGGATTTCTCCTCAGAACCTCCCCCTTCCCCCCCACCACATGATTGTCACATGACAGTTTCCAAATGCCACTCCCAAAGTCATGTTTTAAAATCTTCTCTCATAATTATAATGCTTTCCCTTGGCAGTTTGCATTCTAAAATCCAAACCGGGTTTTCCAAATAACACTTTTAAACAACAATTCTGCTTCACTTTTTACAGTGAATCCAGTCCAGGATTTTACACCAACCCCTTTAGGATTTCTTTGTCTTGACCTCTGTGCAAATTGTGCACAATTTATTTACCTCTCGCTTCCCAGACTGTACTAGAATAGCATCAAACATTTAATTTGCCTTTGAAGGCTGCCATCCCACTTTAACTCTAGTCACTGCAATTGTCTGTTTAACTCAGAACTCTTTGTTTACTCTTTCTTGAAGTCTTCTGAACAATGCCTTAGTCTTGTTCACTTAACTTCAATTGTCTTAAACATTATTTCTGTCCCAATTCCCTGATTATTTGGATTGTGTCTTGTTCCTTAGGAAGCTTGCATCTTTGTAACTCTCTTGATCTGTCCAGCTCTCCTGGCAGAGTTGAGAGCTGCTCACTCCCCAGTGTCCTGTCTCCAACTGCATTGGCTCCCAGTTAAAATAAGAACAAAGAAAGTGGCCTCCTGTTGCTAAGCAATGCCCCTGCTACTCTATTTATTTTTCACACCATAGCCCTCTTGAAGCATAATAGAAACACAGTTGGAATTGAAACCAACCCCCACACCCTACAAACACCTTTCCCAGCATGAATCTGACTATAGATTTTACCCTTCCAGGCACAGAAACATTAAATTAAAGACACTTAAGACTGTACTTTATTCCTAATTTTACCAATACTAATATGAATCACGTAACACTATCTTTATTTCCTTAACAGGTAAGAAAATGTGAACTCCTCCCCTTCAGCAGGAAGAATAGAAAAGCTGCATATTATTTATGGAAAGAGATTACAGTACTCTGTGGTGCAGAAGGATCTGGGTGTACTTGTATGCATATACATAAGTGGTTAGGAAGGCAAATGGAATATTGTTGTTTATTGCAAGGGGAATGGAATATAAAAGGAAGGATGTTTTGCTACAATTGTACAATTGTTTGATTGGCACCACATCTACAGACATCCACTCCCTCCACCACCAACGCTCAGTAGCAGCAGTGTGTACTATCTACAAGACACACTGCAGCAATTCACCAAAGATCCTTAGACAGCACCTTCCAAACCCACGACCACTTCCATTTAGAAGGACAAGGGCAGCAGATACATGTGAACACCACCACCTGCAAGTTCCCCTCCAAGCCACTCACTGCCCTGACTTGGAAATATATCGTAAGAGTTTTAACAACATCAGGTTAAAGTCCAACAGGTTTATTTGGTAGCAAATGCCATTAGCTTTCTGAGCTCTGCTCCTTCGTCAGATGGAGTGGATATCTGCTCTCAAACAGGGCACACAGAGACACAAAATCAAGTTACAGAATACTGATTAGAATGCGAATCTTTACAGCTAATCAAGTCTTAAAGATACAGACAATGTGAGTGGAGGGAGCATTAGGCACAGGTTAAAGAAATGTGTATTGTCTCCAGACAGGACAGCCAGTGAGATTCTGCAAGTCCAGGAGGCAAGCTGTGGGGGTTACTGATAGTGTGACATGAACCCAAGATCCCGGTTTAGGCCATCCTCATGTGTGCGGAACTTGGCTAACTTAATGCTCCCTCCACTCACATTGTCTGTATCTTTAAGACTTGATTAGCTGTAAAGATTCGCATTCTAATCAGTATTCTGTAACTTGAGTTAGTTATGAGGAGAGATTGGGTAAACTGGGGTTGTTCTCACTGGAAAGACGGAGGATGAGGGGAGACTTAATAGAGGTGTATAAAATTATGAAAGGCATAGGTAGGGTGAACGGTGGGAAGCTTTTCCCCAGGTCGGTGGTGACGTTCACGAGGGGTCATAGGTTCAAGGTGAAGGGGGGGAGGTTTAACACAGATATCAGAAGGACATATTTTACACAGAGGGTGGTGGGGGCCTGGAATGCGCTGCCAGGCAATGTGGTGGAGGCGGACACACTGGGAACGTTTAAGACTTGTCTAGATAGCCATATGAACGGAGTGGGAATGGAGGGATACAAAAGAATGGTCTAGTTTGGACCAGGGAGCGGCACGGGCTTGGAGGGCCGAAGGGCCTGTTCCTGTGCTGTATTGTTCTTTGTTCTTTGATTTTGTGTCTCTGCGTGCCTTGTTTGTGAGCAGACATCCACTCCATCTGACGAAGGAGCAGGGCTCCGAAAGCTAATGGCATTTGCTACCAAATAAACCTGTTGGACTTTAACCTGGTGTTGTTAAAACTCTTAACGTCACAGGCAAGCGACCACACATTTGCTCGCATGGGTTAACATGCTGTATACACATTAGATTTATGCTGCAGCTTTCTTATGCAAGACCAGGTTTTTTTTGGCCGGCATCTCCAACGCCGGCATCTCCACATCTTGGAAATATATCGCCATTCCTTTGCAGTTGCTGGGTCAAATTCCTGGAATTCCCTCCCTAACGGCATTGTGGGTCAACCCACAGAACATGGGCTGCAGCGATTCAAGAAGGCAACTCACCACCACCTTCTCAAGGGCAGCTAGAGATGGGCAATAAATGCTGGCCAACCAGCAATGCCCATCTCCCACAAATGAATAAAAGAATAGGCTTTGGTGAGACGGCATCAGCAGTACTATGCACAGTTTTGATACTGGTACTGTGTAGTTTCCCTTACTTAAGAAAGGATATAATTGTATTAGAAACAATTCAGAGAAGGTTTACTCAATTGATTCCAGGGTTGAAGGGGTTACCTTATGAGGAAACGTTGCACTGATGCTGCCTGTATCTATTGCAGTTGAGAAGTATGAGGGTTAATCTTATTGAAGCATAAAAGATCTTGAGAGGACTTGACTGAGTGGATGCTGAAAGGATGTTTTCCCTTGTGAGACAGACTAGAACTAGGGGGCATGGTTTAAAAATAAGAGGTCTCCCATTTACGACGGCGATGTGGAGATTTCTGTTTGTCTCAGAGGATTGTGAGTTTGTGGGAATCTTCTCCCCAAGGTGGAGGCAGGGTCATTGAGTATATTTAAGGCTGAATTAGATAGATTCTTGATTGACAAGGGAGTCAGGGGGTATGGAGATTGACAGGAAAGTGGCATTGAAGCCACAATCAGACTAGTCATGATCATATTAAATGCTGGAACAGGCCTACTCCTGATCCTAGTTCACATGTTCTTATGTACATGTGTATGTTCATATGTTCGCAAGGATGCCACCTTCTCAGGGCGACTCAAGGGATGGGCAACAAATGTCAGTTCATCAGCACAGCACAATGTTAAATTCCTCAGTACCAAGGGGTCCCCTCAAGAACTATTCCACAGCCAGGCCTCAGGGAACTCAGATCTGTATTGAATTCTACTCACTCCACAATCCAAACAACAACTGCCCTCTCAGGGTGGTACTTGGCCAGCTTACTCCGGGTCACATGACCTGTTCGCTAAATGGGGCTACGGCCAAACATACGTAACACACAAATTCTAAGAATTAATTTACTTTTAAAAATGGCACCTTTCTGTTTTGCATGGGTTAATAATCAGCGCTCCCTCCACCTGTTTGACTTTCTCCCCAATCAGAGGATTTGCGAATACGAGCACAACCACCCCGCCCACCGCCACCTCCCCCGCCCATCGCCACCTCCACCACCCTCCCTCCTCCCCGCCCCCAGATTGGGATGTATTCCTGAAGGCTTGGTTGTGTGACCTTCAATTCAATCTCAATCCTGACAGCTGACATTTTTATTTCAGCGGATCGTGTCGGGGAAGGTGGGTCGGGGTATCAAAGGACACGGATCAAGAGGCAGGTAAGTGGAGATGAGGCTCAGCTCAGCCACGGTCTAATTGAAGGGCGGCGGGACGAGCCGTGAGGGGCTCGTTAACCATACTCCTGTCCCGACGACACAACATCTGCTTCCTCTCACCCTGCTCTCTCACCAATTCAAATGTCAGTCTTGATCCCGAGATCTCACAGGCTGCTCAACAAACAAGAGCGGAAATTCTCAGCGTCGGAAAACAGTCAGGAGGTTTTGCCCTTTCGGGGAAAGCACAACTTCAGAAAGCTTCACCAGGCCAAGTAGATCAGCTCACTGGACTCAGCAAATGCAAAATGTCTGACACTTCAGAAACCATCATCCTCGTATTTGCACACCTGCACATCTTAAAATGGCAGCTGAGGATGGTCAAGTGCAAAAATTACAAAGTTGGTTATCAAAGATCTTTTAAGTATAGCTAAACTGCCACCTGCTGGCTGCTTGTTTTAACACCAGTTCCCATAAGTGTAATAAGTGTATAAAGTACATTCACACAGCCCATGTAGCTGTTCGCTGCTGTGCTTTGAATAGCATATTGATTTAGGTATTGACAGAGTGTATAGAGCACTACTGAATAGATCAATGATGTTCGCTTTAATGGAGATCAAATGAAAGCATTATAAATTCAATTATTGGACTCGATGTTGCTAAAGAAGGAGTTCTTGAAAAAAAAAACCCCTGCATCTATTTCTCTCAAAGGCAACGCCAGAATTTTTTCTCTCCGTCCTACTCCTGAGCATCTGTAACGTCAGCCCCGCGAGATATCACAGAACATTGGGCTGAAAGGATGCCAAAGATCAGTGAAAGGCAACCAACAGCTGGTGAGGTAACCGGACCAGATTTACAATGTATAAAACCAGGACGCACCTGCCATCTGTTAAAGGGAGTCCTTTGCAACCCTATAAAACAGGCTACCAAACAACATCAATAATCTATTAATGGTATAACTGGACACAAACGGCATCTATTAATGGGCGCACAAGGCATCTGCATACTGCTGTCAAAGATACCAGGAACACCTATAGCTATTAGTGGAGATCTTATCACAGATCTGCAGTCTGCTAATGCAGGGATGTGCCTGCAACCTTATTAATGGGGACGAGATTCTGCAAACACAGCTTGGATTGATACAGCAGCTTTAGCGTGGTAAAACACCCCATGCCACACCAATAAAGATGCTCTCAGTCAAAATTTGACAACAAGATCCTTTTAAAACTCTTCCATCTTCATATTTGAAGATGATACCGAAGGTATTAACAAACTGAAGATGTTCAGCACTAAACAAAACCATCAGAAAGATTAGAGGTGGCACAGTGGTTAGCACTGCTGCCACACAGCGCCAGGGACCTTAGAAATCTTAGAAACCCTACAGCACAGAAAGAGGCCATTCGGCCCATCGAGTCTGCACCGACCACAATCCCACCCAGGCCCTACCCCCATATCCCTACATATTTACCCACTAATCCCTCTAACCTACGCATCCCAGGACACTAAGGGCAATTTATTAGCATGGCCAATCAACCTAACCCGCACATCTTTGGACTGTGGGAGGAAACCGGAGCACCCGGAGGAAACCCACGCAGACACGAGGAGAATGTGCAAACTCCACACAGACAGTGGCCCAAGCCGGGAATTGAACCCAGGTCCCTGGGGCTGTGAAGCAGCAGTGCTAACCACTGTGCTCCCGTGCCGCCCTGGGTTTGATTCCCGGTCTCGGGTCACTGTCGGTGCAGAGTCTGCACATTCTCTCCGTGTCTGCGTGGGTTTCCTCCGGGTGCTCTGGTTTCCTCCCACAGTCCAAAGATGTGCAGGTTAGGTTGATTGGCCATGCTAAATTGACCCTAATGTCAGGGGGATCAGCAGGGTAAATGTGTGGGGTTGCGGGAATAGGGCATGGGTGGGACTGTGGTTCGGTCAGACTTGATGGGCCAAATGGCCTCCTTCTGCACTGTAGGATTCTATGATAACAATCCACCACAATTTTGTCCTTATTGTTTAAGAGGCTGCCCTGCTCAGAGATTAAGTTGTATTGTATTGGACAAACAAGATTAGATCTAGCCCCTCTAAGGCATCTTATTCCAATTGACGTTTTCTCACATTCTCCACCAATAACAGAAGTTCCAGCTAAGGTTAACATGGGGCGGAAGTAGCCGACATTCAGAGTCCAGGGTCTGCCTCCCGAAGATACTGGATAAAGCTTCAGTTGGGTGCAGGGTGGATTCGGGGTTACAGGCTGACAGAGCAGTAGGGCGGGATATCCAGCTTTGGAGCTTATCAACCATGACCCAAATGGAGGTCAGTGTCAGGTAGCTCAGCTAATGTGGCAACTTCATTGTGGAAGTCTAATACCTGCACAGCCTCAAGGTAAATGTGCACTTTTCAAGCTTGCTATGAAATTTTCCTAGCTTGTCACTGTTCAGAGCTGGCAGTCTTTGCAAACCTCAGAAACGTCCCCCGACCTCAAAATAGAGTAGTTTTCAAATTGCTTCCTGTCTGCCTCCATAGATGTCTGAGGCCATTGGCCAAGAGGGGAGACAGGAAGAAGGGCAAAGCAGCCCCCAACTTGGATGAAGACTCACTGCAGGCCCTCCTCAGACCTGTGTCGAGGCAACAGGGAGCGCTCATGCCAGCCAACGGAAAGAGGGGACCTCCCTCACGGAGACGGGCAGCCTGGCAGGAGCCCAGCAGGGTCAGGAATGTGTGGCATGCAGCGACCCAATGCCAGAAGAGGCTCAATGATCTCCAGTGGTCAGACAGGATGAGTAATTCCTCAGCATGTGTGTAATCGTTCTGGAGAGCTGCAGGGTATTGTCTCAATTGCTGGAGGCGTGTGAGGTTGACTGGACATCCAAGGCAACAGGCAGCGATGAAGGCATTCATCTTTGCGCCAATATCCGTGTGCACCCCTCGCTTTGGGGAAGGGGAGAGTGGGAAATGTGTCAAACTGTCGTGATGGTGATGAAAATCTGTCCAATGTTAAAACCCCAGGAATTCTCATAGTCAGAAGCTTATGATGGAATTGTAAAGTGTCCGTATTGGTTCAGTTCTTATAACTCAGATGTATCTGAACATTGTGACTGTGTGGTCCTGTTGATAGGTACACCAATGGCAGAAGACAAGGAGCATTTTTCACCAAGTTGATCATCCTCCGACATTTGATGTTCAGCTTGGTGTGTATCGCTGGAAGCAGACCCTAGGGCCGTACGTCACAGAGGTGCTCAGGATGAACTGCAATAAAAATCTCCCAACTCTTTCCAGATGAGCTTTGTGAAAACACGTACAAGAAGAATGTTTCTTCCCTGCTACAGCCACTTCAATGGCAGCAGGCGAAGGAGGGGAAGACTCGAAGCATGCAGGAAGAATCTGACGGGAAAGGCCCCTCTCAACAGCTAAATTACACCCTGGTGCTTGTTGGAAAGCTGTGCTGACGAGGATTTCTGCCAAATCAGGTTGACAGTCTGCTCAAGAAGCATCCGATAGTATCCACCACCTCCTTTTCCCGAAAGGCCTCGAGGACGTGATGTGCTGAGCACTGCCTGATGGACCTGTGGTCAAAAATGTTTTTCTGCACAATCCTTGCCACGAGGGACAGGTTGTGTGACACAGTCCAACAGACTGGAGAATTCCAGACATATATAGCCTTATTGGCAATGTTGTGTCACTGATTTCTGCTCTGTCTACAGTCCAGGGCAGGTTTCAGGCACACGTCAGCTTCATGGTCACCATAGCTCTTAGTAGTCCAAGCAAAAACCAATTATTTAAGACACAAGAGAGCAGATGATTCACTTGGCTTGCAGCGCCAATCACGCTGTGCTACCAGCCATTCAAGTCTTTGGCACTGTGCATATTTCTAACATTACACCATTTGAGGCCTGTCACATCAATCTCCAACAAGAGAAAATGCAGGAAGCACACCACAGATTTTGACTGACGTACTCGAAGAGAAAATTCTTGTTTCGGAATTGGATGCAAACCCTTCTTCAGACTGAGAAATAAGAAGCAGAAGGACTCATCAATACGGACAGGTATGGGGGTGGGGGAGAGGGTTAAACATATAGATAAAACTAAAAGAAAACCATACAAACCATAACAGTCAAGGAGCTGAAACATTAAGACATTAAATAAACAAAGGCCGGAATTCTCCGACCATTCATGCCGGTGGGAATGTCTTGTCTCGCTGGCGGTGCAGCCTCTGCCACGGGCTTCCTGGCGACGCGGGATGGCTTCAGTGGGAATTTCCATTGACAGCAGTGGGACCAGAGGATCCCACGACCAGCGAACGGTGCGCCACTTCCCGCCGCCAAGAAAAACGCTGAGGAGAGGCCAAAGGATCTCACCCAGAAAGTGTACAGACAGCAAAAGAAGAGAGTGGACTGGGGAAAAGCAAGTTCATGAGCTCAACTGGAGAGATAAAAATCATAAAATAAACAGATGTCAGGTATGAAATTAAATTAAGTGTAAAGATATACCGGTAGATGAAGCCTGAAATTAATAAAGTCAGCATTCAATTTGGGGGGTTGTAAGGTGAGAAATTGTTCCTGAAGCTGGAACTGCGTACAACGTCAGGGGCAATGAGGTCAGACTGGAGATGGGGGGGGAGGGGGGAGCAATGTGAAGTGGTGAGCCGCGGGCAACTTAAGATTGTATTCAAAGAAAAAATGGAGGTGCAAAGCAAAACATTTAACTAGCATGTAATAAAAAACAGAAAATTCTGGAAATCAACCATGGAGAGAGAAACAAAGTTAAAGGCCCTGATTAATGGGTTAGGACCTTTGGTTTGGAGGTAAGGAGTTTCAGATTCATAGAATCCCTACAGTGCTGAAGGAGGCCATTCGGCCCATTGAATCTGCACCAACTCTCTGACAGAGCACCTACCCAGGCCCATCTCCATAATCCCACATATTTACTCCACTTTTCCCCTACCAGTGGCACGATGTCACAATGGTTAACGCCGCTGCCTCACAGCGTCAGGGTCCCGGGTTCAATTCCCTGCTCAGGTCACTGTCTGTGCAGAGTTTGCACATTCTCCCCGTTTCTGCGTGGGTTTCCTCCAGGTGCTCCAGTTTCCTCCCACTCTCCAAAGATGTGCTAGTTAGGTGGATTGGCCATGGTAAATTGCACCTAAGTGTCAGGTGTACTAGTAAGGTAAATATGTGGTGTTACGGGGATATGGTGGGATTGTGGCCGGTGCAGACCCAATGGGCTGAATGGCCTCCTTCTGCACTGTAGGGATTCTATGAACTCACACATCCTGGGACATTAAGGAGCAATTTAGTATGGCCAAGCCACCAAACTTTCACATCTTTGGACTGTGGGAGGAAACCAGAGCACCCTGAGGAAACTCATGCAGACACGGGGAGAAAGTGCAAACTCCACACAATGGTTATCAGTAGATTCCTAATTCCAAATATTTTTTATTTAATTCACATTCCACCACCTGCCATGGCAGGATTCAAACCCGGGTCCCCAAAACTTTAGCTGATCTTCTGGATTAATAGTCTCGCGATAATACCACTAGGCCACCACCTCCCAACAACACAAACCCACCTATTTCTGGGGTTCAAATTACCCCCAATGCTTCAAGTCAATGACCTTCCATCGGATGCTGGCTGGCCTATGTATGTCCAGCATTTTCCATTTCCAGTTCACATCTCCAGCATCTACAGTATTTGCTTTTGTATCAGTTGCCTAGCCAGTGTTTGGTTTCCACAGTGTTGCAGGGACTATAGAGTCCATATGTGGTAGATTAGCTTTGCTGACTCTTGATGGTTTCTGACTGATCTCTGTGTTTCCAGCATGTTCCACTTTCATCCCAAATTCACAGCACCAGTAGGATTTTGGCTTTCATTCACCAGTCTCTGCTTTGCTTCAAACTATCATAAAAGATATTCTTGTGGTTTTTTTTCATTGCCTGTCATTTGCTGATCCCAGTAAGAAGTCTCACAACACCAGGTTAAAGTCCAACAGGTTTATTTGGTAGCAAAATCCACTAACTTTCGGAGCGCTGCTCCATCGTCAGGTAAGTGGAAGTACCCCCACTTACCTGATGAAGGAGCAGCACTCCGAAAGCTAGTGGATTTTGCTACCAAATAAACCTGTTGGACTTTAACCTGGTGTTGTGAGACTTCTTACTGTGTTACCCCAGTCCAACGCTGGCATCTCCACATCATTTGCTGATCCACCAAACAGCCCATTGCTATAACATGTTAATTGAACTAATTCTTGCTTGGCTACATCTGACTTAGGAGTTCACTCTCAAAATCTTTCCTCAGGGTGTACAGAGGCGAGCATTTATTGGCACCAATAGATGTCACAAGTGGAATATCACTACCCTGGCATTAGAAGCGTTACATAACTTAAGTTTCCTTTATTTTACAAATTTACAAAACTGAGATAAAATTGGCATTGCTGTCATAAATATATCACACTTGTGCATTAACACATTGATTTGGGGAGGCAATGGCCTAGTGTTGTTATCACTAGACTATTAAGCCAGAAGCTTTGTTAATGTTCAGAGGACCTGGGTTCAAATCTCACCACACAGATGGTGAAATTCAAATTCAATTCAAACACATCTGGAATTAAGGATCTATTGATGACCATGAAACCATTGTCGATTGTCGGAAAAACCCATCTGGTTCACTAATGTCCTTTAGGGAAGGAAATCTGCTGTCCTTACCTGGTGTGGCCTGCATGTGACTCCGGAGCCACAGCAATGTGGTTGACTCTCAACTGCCCTCTGTACAAGGGCAATTAGGGATGGGAAATAAATGCTGGCCAGCCAGTGGTGCCCATGTCCCACGAAAAGCTATCCAGTTACACCAAACTCCCCTCTACAGTATAAATAACATTTTAAAAATTAATTTATTTGCTGTGTCTAGCCTCAGTGTTAAGATGTGACATTTCAGCTTGGCTTCTCACCAACTCCACCGCTCCATTCATCTCATGTACATTCTAATGGAAAGATGTTCAGTCCTTGTCAGTCCAGTAGTTGTATGTATTAGCTCAATGTTCCTGGAAGAACCAGTCAGGTGTTTAGCCTCAGGAATGTGCTGGCTGGAACCAATTGCTGCTGGTCATATGTACTATATATAGTAAGAGAGAAGGTGAGTGCGTGTCACAGGCCTTGGCAATCTAGGGAGAGTCACATGAGCGCAATTAGACTTGGCTGATATCAGAATTTTAAAACAGATCAGAATAAAATACTGAGAGAGAAGCTAAAATATGTAGCTTAATCACTCCATCGCCATGGAAACTGAGTCGACTGTAAAAAAATTTTTAATTTTGAATCTCCTTTTATGTGAGCAAAATCATTATGTTTCTCTGGCCTTTCCTCATATCAAAAGTACACCCCCTCATGCCCAATATTTTGCATCAGTCATCACTGTAGAGGATACAAGTAATATCCCAGAAGCAGCTACAAAACAGGAAATGAAGGATGAACTCAGGAAAATTATAGTGACCAAGAAGCGGTACTAAGTAAATTGTTGGAGTGCAGGCTGACAAGAGCCCGGGTCATAATGGTCTTCATCCTGGGGTGAAAAGAAGTGTCCACTGAGATAGTTTATGCATTTGTTTTAATTGTCCAAAACTCCTAGATTCGGGAAAGGTCCCATTTGATTGGAAGATAACAAATGTAACTCCATTATTCAAAAATGGAGGGAGACAGAGCATGGGAAACTAGGGCCAGTTAGCTTAACATCTGTCATCAGGAAAAGCTTAGCAGCTATTATTAAAGATGTTATAGCAGGGCCCTTGGATAAATTCAAGATAATCAGGCAGAGTCAACATGGTTTTGTGAAAGAGAAATCATGTTTAACCAACTTATTGGAGTTCTTTGAGGAAGTAACATGTGCTGTGGTTAAAGGGGAACTAAATTTCCAAAAGACATTTGGTAAAATGCCACATCAAAGGTTATTGCAGAAGATAAAAGTTAATGTTATGGGAGTAACATATTGGCATGGATAGCAGGCTGGCTAGCTGACAGGAAGCAGGGAGTAAGCATAAGTGGGACTTTTTCAGGTTGGCAAGGTATAAAAGGTGGAACGCCACAGGGATCAGTGCTGGGATTTCAACTGTTTACAATATATATAAATGACCTTAATGAAGGGATTGAAGTGATGGTTGCCAAAAAGAGAGGTAGGAAAGTAAATTGTGAAGTAGACATAAGGAGGCTACAAAAATATATAGATAGGTTAAGTGAGTGGGCAAAGATCTGGCAAATGGAGCATAATGTGAGAACACGTGAAATTGCCCATTTTGGCAGGAAGAATGAAAAAGAAGCATATTACCTAAATGGTGAGAGATTACAGAGATCTGAGGTGCAGAAGGATCTGGGTGTCCTAGTGCATGAATCACAAAAGGCTAGAATGTGGATACAGCAGATAATTCAGATAGCTAATAGATTGTTATCATTTATTGTGAAGGGAATTGATTACAAAAGTAAATAGGTTATGCTTCACTTGCACAGGGCATTAGCGTGACCACATTTAGAGTACTGTATATGGTATTGATCATATTATTAAGGGAAGGATGTAAATGTATTGGAAGCAGTTCAGAGAATGTTTACTAACCTAATACCTAGAATGGATGGATTGTGTTCTGAGAAAACATTGGTCAGCCTCGGCTTGTACTCACTGAGGTATAGAAGAGTGAGAGGCGACTTGATTGAAACAGATAAAATCCTGAGGGGTATTGACAAGGCAAATGTGGAGAGCATGTTTCCTCTTATGAGAGAATCCAGAACTGGGGATCACTGTTTAAAAATAAGGGATTGTCCATTAAAACAGAGATGAGGCAAAGTTTTCACTCAGAGGGTCATGAGTCTTTGGAGCTCTCTTCCTGAAAAGGTGGGAGTAGAGTCTTTGAATATTTTTAAGGCAGAAGTGGATAGATTCTTGGCAAGCAAGGCAATGATATGTTATTGGGGATGGCGGGATGCAGTCTTGAACTTATCAGATCAGCCATCACCTTATTAAATGGCGGAGCAGACTCCAGGGGCTGAATGCCTGCTTCTTGTTCTTATATTTGCACATACATATTCGTATGTCTTCAACCCAAACTACGCCTAACATGTTTGTGTATGGCATTGGCCAATTCTACTTACTGCATCCACATTGGCGTGATCACACCTAATGCCCTTTAGGGAAGGAAATGCTTCATTAATGTCCTTTAAGGAAGGAAATCTGCCATCCTTACCTGGTCTGTCCTACACGTGACTCCAGACCTACAGCAATGTGGTTGACTCTCAACTGCTCTCGGGCAACTAGGGATGGGAAAAAAAATGTTGGCCAGCCAACATGTCCCACGAATGACTGTGTAGACTCTGCTGAGGAGGGAAAAAGAAAGGAAGGTGAAAAAGAAAGGAAGGTGAAAAAAAAACTCAAAGGAAGCTTCACACTTTCTGACCCTTCACAAATCGAGCACTGGAAAAGATGGGGTGAACTGAATTAGCTGCAGTGATAACACTGGCCTTACCATGTCGTGAACATGCCAGAATTTGTAAAACGATGCCTTGCTGGCGCACAGAATGATTATATTTTAAATGCAGCTGCTGCCAGCTCCTAATGATTTTCACTTGTGGGGATTTTTTTTTTGCGCTGAATAGGCTCCCTGGAGTATACACAACAAAAGCAAACGGCCAAAAAAATGTGAATAATATTTTAAAGGGACTCTTCCTGCCAGGGAAAAGAATGCAAAGTGAAGTCTCAGCAATTTGGCGGAGGAGTTGGTTGTATCGAAAGCGACACATTCTACATGATAAAAAGAGACTTTCCTTCTTTAGAACTCAACTCTGCGAATGTGCATGTTGAGGAAAGTTTAAACCGAGGACTGCAGGTTAAACATGGTTGCATGCAAGAAAGGGTGAGACATGAAGTAAGGACACTGACTTTCCTCACCTTCATGGAAGGTGAGCATTGCTGGCTGGGCCAACCTTTATTGCCCACCCCTGAGGCCATTTAAGAGTCAACATATTGCTTTGGGTCTGAAATCACATGTAGGTCAGGGCAGGCAAGGACAACAGGTATTCTTCATCTCAAGAACATTAGTGAACCAGATGGGCTTAAACGACAATCGACAATGGTTTCATGGTATTCATGAAACTTTTAATTGCAGAGTTTTATTAAATTCAAATTTCACTATCTGCCACGGTGGGATTCAAACTCAGGTCCGCAATACATTACTTTGTCTCTAGATTACTAGTCCAGTGACAACATCACTATGTTCTCCTATCCTATCACTGTCAATGGTGGCTCAGTTGGAGCATTCTCCTTTTTAACTAGAATAGTTGTAGATTCAAGTCCCATTGCAGGAATTGAACAGATAAATCTAAGTTGGACTCTGGTGCCATACTGAGAGAGTGCTGCACAGTCAGAGATGGCATCCTTCAGCTGAGATTTTAAACTGTGGCTCTATCTGCCATCCCAAATTGACAATGAAAGATCCCATGGCACAATTTTGAAAAAAGAGCAGGAATTTGATTTGATATGATTATTATTGTCACATGTATTAGTATACAGTGAAAAGTATTGTTTCTTGCGTGCTTTTCATAGAAAAGGAAACGAGAGAGTGCAGAATGTATTGTTACAGTCATAGCTAGGGTGTAGAGAAAGATCAACTTAGTGAGATCAACTTAGGTCCGTTCAAAAGTCTGATGGCAGCTGGGAAGACGTTGTTCTTGAGTCGGTTGGTATGTGTCCTCAGACTTTTGTATCTTTTTCCGAAGGAAGAAGGTGGAAGAGAGAATGTGCGGGTACATGGGGTCCTTCATCCCTGCAAATTTGTTAATATTTTGTTGCTCAATCAACATCATGGATTATCCAGCTATTATCATAGTGCTGTCTGTGGGAGCTTGCTGTGCACAAATTGGGTGCTGCGTTTCCAATATCCCAACAATAACTACACTTCATAGGTACTTCATTGATGGTAAAGTGCTTTGGAACATCTGGTCGTGAAAGGTACTATATAAATGCAAATCTTACTTTCTTCTGTATACCCCAGATTCAAACTAGTTCCTACAGAGTGTGAATACATGGCAAATATAACACATTGACATAATGGGTGGCCTTACACAAAAAGATCTGACTAGTGTGATAAATGAAAGCATCCCACTTGTGCAGAATAAGATGCACGTTAAACTATATTTGTTTGGGCGACATGAAGGAAGTTTTATGCTGGCTCTGTCCTGGTTACGTCTGTCTTGAGGGTTTTAATGTTTATTTATTAGTGTCACAAGTAAGCTTACATTAACACTGCAATGAAATTACTGTTAAAATCTCCTAGTCACCACACTCCGACGGCCTGTTCAGGTACACTGAGGGAGAATTTAGCATGGCCAATGCACCTAACCTGCACATGTTTGGACTGCGGGAGGAAACTGGAGCACTCGGCGGAAACCCACACAGACACGGGGAGAATGTGCAGACTCCACACGGGCAGTCACTCAAGCAGGGAACCAAATTCAGGTGCCTGGCACTGTGAGGCAGCAGTGCTAACCACTGTGCCACTGTGCCACCATGTTAATAATGATTGTTTCAAATGGAAACGTGTTCAATTCCCGAGCATTGGCATCCTTTAGTTGAATATATATATAAAACTTCTGCTCCCATCGCCCATTTATTTAAATACAAATTCAAAAGCCCCCATTTGGCCCATCAAGTCTGCACCGACTCCCAGACAGAGTATCTTACCCAGGCCCTCTCCCCCACCGTATCCCTGTAACCCCACACATTTACCATGGCTGACCACCCCCCCTCCCCCACTTCCCCCTCCCCCCTTTCCCCCCTTCCCTCCCACCTCCACCCTCCCCCCTCCCCCCTTCCCCATCCCTCCCCCCTACCCCCTCCCACCATCCCTCCCCATCCCCCTCCCCTCCCCATCCCCCTCCCCTCCCCCCTCCCCTCCCCGCCCTCCCCCCTCCCTTCCCTCCCCCTCCCCTCCCCTCCCCCTCCCTCCCCCCCTCCCCCCCTCCCTTCCCCTCCCCTCTCCCCTCCTCTCCCCTCCACTCCCCTCCCCCCCTCCCCTCCCCTCCCTCCCACCCCCCAACCCAACCTACCTACACATCTTGGAACTGTAAAGGTCAATTTAGCATGGCCAATCCACCTATTCTGCACATCTTCAGACTGTGGGAGGAAACCAGAGCACCCGGAGGAAACCCACGCAGGCACGGGGAGAACGTGCAGACTCCACACAGACAGTCACCCAAGGCTGGAATTAAACCTGGGTCTCTGGAGTTGTGAAGCAGCAGTGCTAAACACTGTGCCACCGTGCTGCACTTCAGTAGGTAAGTAATGAAGAATTCACTGGATGGTCACTCGTTAGCAAGACATTGCTTAGTGACCAGCTGGAAAGCAGCACTGAGAATAGGTCACTTACTCACCCTCCCTGCTGCCACCTCGGGGAAGCTGATCAGTGAAAAATGAGGGGAAAAGAAAATATTTCCTACCCTCATTAATAACTACTGAAGATGAGTAATAATAATCCTCACAGCTTTGCAGCTGAGTGCGTAGATATCTCAAGATGTATTCATTATTCCGCAAGGACTTCTATTGATTATATTCTATATTGCTAGCATTTATATGAAAGTGGGATCGCACAGGATAAATTAGTGTCGTGCATTTGGAAGGGAAACTTGACGTCGTCATCAAGGAAAGTCACTATGCTCTCTAAAAGACATGTAGGTAGAGAGAATCTGATAGAATTTCAGAAAAAGCAGCATTGTGTAGCAGCCTGTTCCAATTAATTTCCGACCTGTTTCGAGCAGAAACAATGACTCCAAGGTTCTGATTCATCGCCGGAAGAGCAGCTAGACCGGAGCGCTTCTTGGCTCCATGATAACCCCACCACAAATCACTGAGTCATGTAGGAGAACATGCGTGAAAAACATCAACCAATTTAATTTTCAGCTCCCAATTGTATATCATGGGAGCATGAGATAATGAAACAATGCACCATACAAAAAAAGTAGCTAGCTATCTGCCGCATCTCCTTCCTAAATATTGCGAGTGAATTATATCGTAGGCATGAGGCTTGGCTCTTTCTAAAAGATTTAAAAATAATGCTCTAGAGGTTGTTCAAACATATCTGGCATATTAAAAATTCAAATAATTGAACATCTTACCATCGTAATTAATGGTCCACTGTTCATTTGAATATTTGACTGGCAGTCCTGCTAAAAGTGATTAAGATTATAGTCTCGTTCGCTCTCACATATGCAGACAGAGTTTAAAAGAGCAGCCCTGATGTATTTTGGCACAGAGTGGCAGAATATGGGTTTGAATCCTTGATCTTCATTCAGTGGGGTCCTGATTTCAGCTATGCAGTTGGGATGATTGGAAAAATGGATTCTGCTATTTACTCTGAGGGGAGGAGGAATTGGAAGAACAGTCACTGGATATTTGCATTGTGAAATGCTTCAGAATTCTCAAGTACCAAAGATCTAAAGTCAGTTGGCCCATTAGCCAGTCTCAAGGGTTTGCAGTAAACTGGTCGGTGAGCAAACTAGTGGAAAATATTCTTCACTCCTTTCCTCAAAACACAAAAAAGAACATCAGAAACTTCTATAGCTTCGAACGCATTCAAAGTTCATGGTTCAAGACTGGTCTGAGAAATTCTTAAGCTTTGATCAGCATCTAGTTCAGCAAAAAGCAAAATACTGCAGGCACTGGAAATCTGAAATCAAAACAGAAACCGCTGGAAAAACTCAACATGTCTGACAGCTTCTGTGGAGAGAGAAACAGAGTTAACATTTTAAGTCCGTATGACTCTTCAGTTCTGAGACCCATGCTTCAAATTGAAAGCATCAAAATCATCCAAGAAACTACAGGACTGCTACATGGATTGTAAGCGAGAGGCTGAGATAATTGTAAACTGTGACAGTGTGCAGTAGCACAGTGGTTAGCAATGCTGCCTCACAGCGCCAGGGACCCAGGTTCGATTCCCGGCTTGGGTCACTGACTGTGTGGAATCTCCCCGTGTCTGCGTGGGTTTCCTCCGGGTGCTCTGGTTTCCTCCCACAGTCCAAAGACGTGCGGGTTAGGTTGATTGGCCATGCTAAATTGACCCTAGTGTCAGGGATTAACAGGGTAAATATGTGGGGTTATGGGAATAGGGCCTGGGTGGGATTGTAGTTGGTGTGGACTTGATGGGCCGAATGGTCTCCTTCTGCACTGTAAGGATTCTATAATTCTATGATCTGTATCTATTCTGTGTGAATGAGAATTTATGTTTGGGGTAAGTGTGTAAGAGTAACAACCTTCTTTATTTTGAAACACACAAAAAGATGCAATTGTTTAACTGAGGGGAAAAACATACACCATCTTTCCTCACCTAGCTGATCATGGGCAGGAAGGGAACACAAACATTCTGCTCCTGACAGGAGGATGTAAAAGATTTATTCTTCTAACTAGATATCAATTTTAATTAGTATTCCTCTTGCCTCTGAATCAGAAGAAGTTTGGGTATCATAATTTAGGCTGACATCAGTGCTGTAATGCAGGAGTGCTGCACTGTCAGATGAGATGAGGAGCGGAGTTTTATGCCCCCCCCCCACAGGAGTCAGGTTTGGAGGCAAGGGAACCATTGGCTCAGATGGTAAGGTTCAGGGTGAAGATTCTGCCACCTTCCCGACTTCTTCCAATCAATCTCCAGGAGAGAAGGGTTGATGGCATAAGACCATTAGACATAGGAGCTGAATTAGGCCACTCGGTCCATCGAGTCTGCTCTGCCATTCAATCAGGGCTGATTTTTTTCTCATCCCCATTCTCCTGCCTTTTCCCCATAACCCCTGATCCCCTTCGTAATCAAGAACCTGTTTATCTCTGTCTTAAAGACACTCAATGACCTGGCCTCCACAGCCTTCTGCGGCAAAGAGTTCCACAGATTCACCACTCTCTGGCTGAAGAAATTCCTCCTCATCTCTGTTTTTAAGGATCGTCCCTTTAGCCTGAGGTTGTGCCCTCTGGTTCTAGTTTTTCCTACTAGTGGAAACATCCTTTCCACGTCCACTCAATCCAGGCCTCACAGTATCCTTTAAGTTTCAATAAGATTCCCCCTTATCCTTCTAAACTCCAATGAGTACAGACCCAGAGTCCTCAACTGTTCCTCATACAACAATCTCTTCAATCCAGGGATCATTCCTGTGAGCCTCCTCTGGACCCTTTCCAAGGCCAGCACATCCTTCCTTAGATATGGGGTCCAAAACTGCTCACAATACTCCAAATGGGGTCTGACCAGAGCCTTATACAGCCTCAGAAGTACATCCCTGCTCTTGTATTCTAGCCCTCTCGACATGAATGCTAACGTTGCATTTGCAATTGGCAGCCAGTAATCAGCAAGGAACTGGTTATTGCAGACTACTTGGAGGGGAGTAGGGTGGCGGAGGCGGTCCCTCCCTCTAGTGCCCGATTAGATATTCAACATCAGGAAGGAGGGACCCCACACAAAGGCACCTACTTGCCCTTGTTGTTGACCCCCCCCACCACCGCCCCCCCCCCCCCCCCCCCCCCCCCCCACCGACCCAGCACCCTCCTCACTAGCACCATGGGATCTGAATCCCACACATTCTTACATCTCTGCAGGGATCCATGAGTGATCCTTGGTGAAGGACTGAGTGGCATGACACAGTGGCGCAGTGGTTAGCCCTGCTGCCTCACAGCGCCAAGGACCCGGGTTCGATTCCCGGCTTGAGTCACTGTCTGTGGAGTTTGCACGTTCTCCTTGTGACTGTGTGGGTTTCCTCAGGGTGCTCCCGATTCCTCTCACAGTCCAGAGATGTGCGGATTAAATGAACTGGCCATGCTAAATTGTCCCTTAGTGTCAGGGGGACAAGCCAGGGTAAATGCATGGGGTTATGGGGTTAGGGCCTGGGTGAGATTGTGGTCGGTACAGACTCAATGGGTTGAATGGCCTCCTTCTGCAGTGCTGGAGTCTATGATATAAGGACTGAGTGCAATACCTGTGGTGGCCACCAGTCTGGTAGCATTGCCAATACTGAAGAAATACAATCTTCTGATTGATCAGTAGCTCTCAGGGGTGGGTGATATTTCCAGCCTGATTGGGGCATAATTCAACAGGAGGCCCAATGCTGCGCAGGCCTGATTGTTATGGAAATATATTGGACCTTGAGAAAATGTTAGCTACAACGATTTTAGTGGTTTACCAGCCTGTCGGCATTCCCCATACTTCAAACATTAAATTCCACCCAAGATCCTAAGCTAATGCTGCTTAGTCTGCTTATTCAGGTGGACATGGGAGATCCCATAGCATTATTTGAAGAAGACAGAGTTCTATTGGTGTCCTTACCAATATTTCTCCCTTTATTGACACCACTACCAAACAAACAGATTAATTAATTCATTTGCTGTTGGGGATTGTGCTGTGTACATTTGATTTCTGATTTGAGCCCAAGGAAATCATTGCATTATGTCGGAATTCAGTCAGACTTAACGGTAGTCATTTTACTACACACAAACACTGCCCTTACACACACATATCAGAAATCAGAGACCCGCGAAGAAGGCCAGGGGGTTATAAGGTGTCAGAGATCAATGACCCAAGGGATTGGAGACTGTGTTGAGGGTTGAGGGACAAATGGACATGGGAGAGAGGGTCAGGGATCAGGAGCCAGTGGGGGTTGTCGATGATCAGAAGGTAGGGTGGGGTAAGGGATTGGAGGCCTGAGGAATTGGTGCCTGGAAGGGGTGTCAGACACCCAGGGTCGCTGGTTTGGGAGTGGAGTCAGAGGTTAGAGGTCTGCAAGGTTGGAGACAAAGAGGGATGGGTAGGAGGTTAGAGGCCTCCAGATTGATATCAGAGACATCACAGAGGTGGTCGGAGGCCTCGTAGGAAAGGCTGCACAGAGATCGGGAGGGTCAAATGTGTGTCTGATCATGGGAGGATGGTGAATAGCCATGTTGGATCCAACAGGTAAGTGGTAAGATACCTACCTCTTGGATACAGCAGTCATCCTCTTCCTATAGCTGCCAGTTTCCCAAGGCCATGGTTATCTGATACCACTTAAATTGCAAACCCGCTTCCTGGTTGCCCCAAGCCCTTTCCCATCATATCTTCATTAAAGGTGAAATTTGATGAGCTTAATGTGAGTTGTGGTTGGGATTCAGCTTTTTAACATTTTGACCTCCCACCCAATATTGACTTTTTTGGTGTCAAGGTGTGTCCCTGTCACCTTTGTCAATCCTTCCGATCACCACTCTCTCGGCAAATCATCATAGGAAGCTTAGGTCTCATACACACACACACAGTCCTTGCTGATTCATTGGGACATGACAATTGTTGTTATGAACAAGAATGCTCCACTACCTCCCACCCTTCCCGGACCCCTCCCCTCCCCTACCACTCCCCTTCCCCGCCAGTAATTAAGATAGCTCGTACAAAACTACCTGATGGCATCCTGGCTAATCATCCAATTTCTTTTCTCAAGATTCTCTTGGCTGCCTCATTTCATAATGGGGATGACAAAAGGAACTCAAGAGGTACAAATCACACATCCCGCATTTTCATCGGAAGTGAAACAGCACAATCAGCGAAAATGTCTAGACAAACGCTAAATTCGAAACATCAGGGGGTGAGTAACTTTACACAGCTTCATTATTTCCATCTACAGTACAAACTCTCAAGCTATTTCTAAGTAAAATGAAAAAGAAAGAACATCAATCCTCTATTGTGAATCTATTGTATCTATTGTGAATTTGTGTCAAATCATGATCATGCACCAGATCCCTGGCAGGAGTACGTGCCGCACCCGTGTGAGGGCGTATGCCTGCCTGCATGTGTGTGTGTGTTTAATTAATTCATCCTGCTTGACAGTTGAATTGGAGAAGGCATGTTCAATCATTTCCAGTTATATGTACATACAGTGTGCTCCTGCTGATCCTTTTACGCATGTTTATACCTTGAAATGTGTAAATTCTGCAACTGCAACAGCATAAAATGTGAGATAGTGTACTGTCATCCAGACATGATGTACAGAACCTTGACATATAAACAAATAACAGCAGGAAACCTATTACTGTGAGAAGCACCAGTAAACCTCAACACTGGCGGAATTCTAGTCTATTTTGTAATGTGATAAGCATATTGCTAAGGTTATCTTTATTAGCTCACCCATTGATAAATTATATTTTTGGATCCTTATAATGGTCAGTGATGAATTGCACTATAAGTTACTGCAGAACATTCTGGTCCATTACTTCCTGTCGGCCGACACTTGCTCTAAAAACTGTTATGAATTATGAAAGGCTTATACCATTAGTCATGATCATTTACCAGACAAATAATCCCAGGCAATCTTCAATTATATCAAACTAAATAAGTGGCTTAAATAAACGCAATGAAATAATAGAAACAGTTCAATATATACTCCAGTAACACTGGGAAAACAGAGGGACAGTACACTCTGGGGCAAATCAGTTAATGGGAAGTAAACCATTCAGTGACACAATTCAGAAGTGTCAGAAACATGAGATGGCAATGTCATCCATAGTGTGGCTTTTGCTACCAAATAAACCTGTTGGACTTTAACCTGGTGTTGTTAAACTTCTTACTGTGTTTACCCCAGTCCAACGCCGGCATCTCCACATTATGTCATCCATGTCATAGCTGACTAACTTTCTATAAACTACCATTTTCGGATATGTGTTTGCACCACACAGCCAGAAATAGAGGAATATTAACTTGCCAAAATCTCAGCTCTTAAGTACAAGAAGGTGCCATTATCTCACACATTTGATCTCTGAGAGTGCCAAAGGCTTCGGAAAATTGCCCACATGTACCAGCTGTAAGCCCCAAATCTCAAGGCTGATTTCATGATGTGATATGCCCAGAGAGAGGTAAACTCAGGTTGCGAAATTGCAAGCTGTGATTTTCTGTCAATTAAAAGAGTAACATATTGGTCTTTGACATGTAGAAACTGTGCCTCACATTACTTGCACACAAATTCCCTTTCAATTGATATAATGGTGCGGGTTGACATTAAGGGCCTGTATGGTCACATGTCCATGCACATATACCTCCAAGCTCTCCCGAAAACCCTACTGTATGCAATGTAATGCCTGGGCAAGCAGAGCATTAATAACTTGAAAACAAATGGACAGCACATTGACTGTCCTGGATAAAATTGCTTGTTGCCCCTTGAAATGAGTCCAATGGCAATACACAAAGCAGTGATGCAACTTTCTGAGTCAAAGTAGGTGCCATTATGTTTCTCGAGGAAGTTTCCAGATCCCCCTGTGGAATGGTGCAATTTTCTTCTAGATTTTCTGGAATGAAACAAAAATATCCTTACATAAATCTCAGGGAGATATTCAAATACGATCATCCAGGTACAAGTGGGTATTCGCAAACAAACCTGGAAGTTCTGCAATGTTACCTGCGAAATTGTATCCTGGAGTCTCTACTGTTCTGGCTGTCCTGCCTTTCTTTCTTCAACATAATTATTATGAAGAAGGTAACTCATCTAGGGAAGCCCATACTTCAGTCCGTATTTTTAATTAAATTTTCCCACACTAAAAAGTCTCCCTGGAGAACCTTGAATGAAGGTATGAGTCTCTGAAACAAAAGCAATAAGTAATTCACCAAAGAGGCATCAAACTTATACACCCCTATGTAACAGTGCAGTAAAACGCAGCGTGAAACCTTGAAGATTTCTGCCCAACATTCCTCAGCTCCTGTTTTAAGGAGAAATAAGGTAGATCCTCGGGCAGAATTGATAGATGGAAAATGGCCATGGCCCATCAAGCCCAGACTTTCCAATGCAACCTTTCCAACTTCCATTAGTATAGATTCTGAACAACATAGTTAATTGCCTGAGGGAAGTGAGTCATCACAAGTAAAATAGCCAAGAAGAACCTTTGCAGTTTTAGATCCCTTATCCCCAGAATCTCCTGGTTATTAACTCAACATCACCTGATGGCAATTATTTTTGATAGCTACATCCCTCAAATGATATTTTTAGTCACTCCAACAGAAATTGCGTCACAATGTCCTTCAAATTATTTGACCATCTACGTCTATACGTATCATTGCAAACTTAATTTCTTTCAGAAATAAATATTAATCCTGCTGCTTTGAATCTGTTCAGCAACAGACGTCAGGGCCGGAATTCTTCGGCCGTTCACGCCGGTGGGATTCTCCGGAACCACTGTCAGCGCACACCCACCCATGGACTTCCCACCGGCGTGAGGTGACGTCAGTGGGAATTCCCATTGACAGAAGCGGGACCAGAATCCCGCTGCTAGCAAACAAGGCGCCATCTCCCACCGGTGAGAAACACGTGTCTGGGAGGCCGGAGAATCTCACCAAAGATTCTATAAATGGAAGTTTATTTCACAATGTGAGGACATTGACACATTAAATATTTTATTTGTGAGAGGGAAACTAAAAGTAAGGGTCTCTCAGACTTAATATAAATTATTAAATTTAAATTATGAACATAAAATATAATATCTATTAAGATGGATTATTTATCTAATTAGTCTGTTCCACAGTACATAACGGAATTCAATTCTAACTCTCTTGCACTTGGTTTATTTCATATTATCTAATTCTGATTCATACAGTTCAAAGCAAGAAACTTCAAAATTTTAAAGCTGTAGTTCTCCCCCCAGCAAGACAATCAATAGACAGTCACACAGTGGTTAGCACTGCTGCTTCACAGCGCCAGGGACCCGGGTTCAACACCCGGCTTGGGCCACTGTCTGTGTGGAGTTTGCACGTTCTCCCCGTGCCTGCGTGGGTTTCCTCCGGCTGCTCCGGTTTCCTCCCACATTCTGAAAGACGTGCTGGTTAGGTGCATTGACCCAAACAGGTGCCAGACTGTGGTGACTAGGGGAATTTCACAATAATTTAATTGCAGTGTTAATGTAAGTCTTATTTGTGACTAATAAATAAACTCTTTTTAAAAAGATTTTTATAATTTGCAGTTGTAAGCAGAAGTTAAAGAAGTTTGCTATCGGCATTCTTTTTTTAATCTGGTGGCATCCTCTCTGAATACTGAGTTGTTATTGATATCTTCTCTGCTGCAGTATCATTAGGACTAATGATCACTAATTCTGTTAACTCTGGTTAGGGTGGTATTAGCTGTGGTTCATAACTCTGAGTAAGATTCTGCAGAAAAATCAAGGCTGGCTGTCCAGCCCAGTGAAGGTCCTACCTAACAGATGACATGTTAAATCAAAGCCCAATTTGCCCTCTCATGTGGACACAAAACATCCTATGGCACTTTTTTGGAAAAGAGCAGGAGAGTGATGGCTAATATGTATCCCTCAATCAACATCACAAAAACAGATTATCCTGTCGCTTTTTTAAAATTCATTTGTGGAATGTTGGAGTCGCTGGCTGGGTCAATATTTATTGTCCATCCCTAGTTGCTCTGGAGAAAGTAGTGGTAAGCTGCCTTCTTGAGCATCATCACATTGCTCCTTGTGGAAGTTTGCTGTGTGAAAATTGGCTGCCATACTTGCAACATTAGAACAATGGCTACACGTCAAAAGTACATCAGTGGCTAGAGAGCACTCTGAGATATCCTGTAGTTGTAAAAAGTGGGACATATATGCCCCACTTAGAAATTTTTCTTTCTAACATCTAATAATAATGTACTATAAGAAACTAGCCTGAATATTGTCACCTACTATACCAACACTCATAATAGGTTGTCTCCAGAAATGTAAGTGCTCATCTATTACATAATTACAGCCCTCTCAACTAAGCCTTAAGTCTAAAAAGCTAATTCACAACATTGCACAATTCTTCCATATCTAATTATTGTTCATGTAATTGCAATATTGTTCATAATTGGAACTTCAACATGTTGCCATCCATTAGATCTTATACACATATGTTGAGACACATTACAATAATCTACAGTATATAGAGTTGCATTGGGGGAGATTTCTAATTATATTTTTGTATGCAAACTTTATAATCTTTGTGCATCAAATACTTTCCCAGCCAGAAAAAGGCTTGGGAGTAGCCTTTCAGGAAATGCTGTTCTATAATCCTCATCACTTCTCTTTAATTTTCACAAGCTCCCACTGAGAGAATGCTTGGCTCACATTTCTTGTCTCCCTTGATGCCCTGACTCAAATAGAAAGCTGATGTTGCAAACCTTCCAGAGTATAGCTTTTGGCCACCTTCTTTACACAGTCAGTTACAAAGAACAGACTTTCACTACACCCCCTGTACATTCTTTACGGAAAGAAAGCAAACATCGCCACCCTCATTTATATTCAAATACAAAAAGATCACCACATATATATTTAGAAACAGTTACATTCTCAAGTTGAGAGAGGTAGAGACCTTTGTTCTCAGAATCAGGGATATTTAATTGCGTGCAACTCGGAGGACCATGCTCATCAAGATGTACACGTCCATGATTAATGAGAGCTTTTTAATTAAAGACAAATAATGCTGGTTTAATTGGACAGCCTGCTATCAGATACAAAGAGAACGGATATCCAATGTATTCCATACACACTTATGGCAGAATTTTCCCAGCCAGGTGGAGATGGGCTCCGGTGTCAAGAGTGGAAAGGTCCCAGAAAATGAAGTCAGGTGGGGATTCTGATGTGTTCCAGCTTTCTCTGGGGTGGGGTGGCGTTCTGTGGGGAACTCACTTGGGTCTGGCAAGAAAGCTATTGAGGTGAATAACAGCCTTCTTCATCATGAATTCCTTCTTTCCCTACAGTGTCTGCGTGGGTTTCCTCTCGGTGCTCCAGTTTCATAGAATTTCATAGAAACCATACAGTACAGAAAGAGGCCATTCGGCCCATCGAGTCTGCAACGACCACAATCCCACCCAGGCCCTACCCCCATATCCCTACATATTTACCCACTAATCCCTCTAACCTACGCATCTCAAGACACTAAGAGCAATTTTTAGCATGGCCAATCAACCTAACCCGCACATCTTTGGACTGTGGGAGGAAACCGGAGCACCCGGAGGAAACCCACGCAGACACGAGGAGAATGTGCAAACTCCACACAGACAGTGACCCAAGCCGGGAATCGAACCCAGGTCCCTGGAGCTGTGAAGCAGCAGTGCTAACCACTGTGCTACCGTGCCGCCCACACTCCAAAGATGTGCGGGTTCGGTTGATTGGCAATGGTAAATTGACCCTAGCGTCAGGGGGATTAGCTGGGTAAATATGTGGGGTTGCGAGAATAGGGCATGGGTGGGATCGTAGTCGGTGCAGACTCGATGGGCCGAATAGCCTCCTTCTGCACTGTAGGATTCTATGATTCTATGGTTCTACAGTGCACAGCTTCCACAGGATCTGTACCTCACCAGGATCACCATGGCAAATGCAGAATGGGAGGATCTTCTACAGTGAAACTGACAAGTGGGAAGGCTTTAATTAATTACACAGTGTAGCTCCAGCCATACCCATTGGGGGAGCTGCTGTTGAAAGCACTCCTTCTCTCTTGAGAGTTCTTTCACCATTTAACAGATGATTGCCAATTTATTAGCAGGCACTTCATCTGCCCTGCACTTCAGTGTCTTTCAACTGAAATTCTCTGCTGTCCACCTTCACCGCAACATGGGAACAACTTACACAGCAGCTCCACCCACCACACCTACTGAGAGACAAGAGCAGAAGCCACACACACCACTGCCAGTAGCACCAACAACAGCAGGAACACCAGCAGCAGTACCAGCTGCCTTCTTTCCAACCTTTCTACAGGGCATTGAGGATGGACACCCCATCCAGATCCAACTGGAAGGAGGCCAGACCTCAATACAGGGTGGAGAATCAGCCTCTCAACATGTGTGAGCCAGTGGGAGTGACTCTCAGGCCTCCCTGTGGTTTGTTTCTTGCAGTGGGAGGTGACACCCTGTTCTCCAGCACTGGGATACAAAGAACAAAGAACAATACAGCACAGGAACAGGCCCTTCGGCCCTCCAAGCCCGCGCCGCTCCCTGGTCCAAACTAGACCATTCTTTTGTATCCCTCCATTCCCACTCCGTTCATATGGCTGTCTAGATAAGTGTCCGCCTCCACCACCTTGCCTGGCAGCGCATTCCAGGCCCCCACCACCCTCTGTGTAAAATATGTCCGTCTGATATCTGTGTTAAACCTCCTCCCCTTCACCTTGAACCTATGACCCCTCGTGAACGTCACCACCGACCTGGGGAAAAGCTTCCCACCGTTCACCCTATCTATGCCTTTCATAATTTTATACACCTCCATTAAGTCTCCCCTCATCCTCCGTCTTTCCAGGGAGAACAACCCCAGTTCTTTTGATCTCGCCACTGTCAATGGGATTTCTCATTGACTGCGCCCCATGCAGCCGGGAAACCCACAGCAGTGGTGCGCTGTCGGCAGGGCCAGAAGCTCCCGCCGGTGTGATCAGTCGGAGAATGCCGGCCAGCACCTGAGGAGGCTCAGGATATCAGCAGATTATTACTGACATCCACAGTTTCCTGGAAGAAGACCTCCTTCCCAGTGCAACAGGCAGGCTCAGATTGTCAGTAACTGAGCAAGTGCTTGTCACTGTAAAGCCAGCACACCCTGTCCCTCTCCGGATCTGTAACTCTCATCAAGCTGTGAGCTCCCTTCTCCTATAAGGAGAGAAAGTAGAGGGGTGGGAGTGTTCAAAATGGCTTGTCTGTAGAGTAAGGAAGAAAACTAAATGAAAAGTTAATTTAAAAAGATGGAAAGGATAGGAGAGGAAACAAGGTTAGGCAAAAAAAGTAGTATTTAAGCAATGCTTAAACCTGTATCTTATAAGCCCTTAGGATCAAGGTAAAGGTTTTGAGCAATATAAGGAGATTTTGGAAGGAACGAGTTAGAGTAGAACATCGTACAATCGCTCCCGATTTCAACACAGTGAGTATCCAAGGAGGAAGAAGAGTGAGTCGATGTTTCTGAGTAGAAAGAAAAAGTGTGAAAAGCCAAAGGGACAAAAGGGAAAGATGACAATGCTTGCCACACAGCGACAGTTTGGGATCTGGACCTGAGAGAAGAGTCACTTATCATCTATTTTTATCCTGTTCAGCAGTGTAAGAGAGGTGTTGGAGCTTCCCCAATAGCCAATGGGAGTAAGTTGAAGTTTAAGTTCATTTATTAGTGTCACAAGTAGGCTTGCGTTAATACTGCAATGAAGTTACTATGAAAATCTCCTAGTCACCATACTCCGGTGCCTGTTTGGGTGCAACGAGGGAGAATTTTAGCATGGCCAATGCATCGAACCACTGTGGGAGGAAACAGGAACACCCGGAGGAAACCCATGCAGACACAGGGAGAACGTGCAGACTAAATAAACTAAATAAAGACAAAAGAACACATTGGGCCCTATTTTACCATTTTCATTCTAAGTGCTGGGTGGACTTGAAACTTGGAGTGTTTCAGATCCGACTTTTAGATCCGTTTTCAGGTGCCCCCATACGCACTCTGCCTGAAAAAATAGCAGCAATTCCGAATCGCGCTGCAGAAGCCTGTGGGCGGGGCTTAACCCAAAATGTTGCAGCTCCGATCGGCACCACCAACTGTGCGTGCACGGTGAAAAAAAGATAGAATGTGGCTCCCCTGCCATATCACTCCTGGGCCGGATAATGCCTCCCCCTGGCTCCCACGGACATTGCCCCACCCCCACAACATTACTGACCCCATTATCCCCCCACTCCCCACTACCAAGACCGATCACAACCTCCTGTCGCCCCTTCCCTCCCAGCAATCACAAAGTGGCAGCGGTCCCCCCTTCCCCCTCACTGAGCAGAGGCAGAGTGGCAGCAGACCCCCCCCCCCCCCCCGCACACACACCCCCCCACCAATGTGAGTGGAGCCATCTGACCCCCCCCTGCCCCCCACCAATCTGAATCAGAGAGCCACCAGATGCTCGGAACTTACCTCCTCAGAAGCTGGAGTGCCCAAATCGGAGCTTTGTGGACCTTGTCTGTTTCACACCGAATCTGGATGGGCGAACATAGTGGTAAAGGGGGAAGTGCCGGTAAGTTTGAGCATGCAGCCTATTAAGTCAATTTAAATGCACGCAGATGCATTTAAAAGGCCTTCAGACCCATTTCAGGCGCGGTCCCGATGGCGGCCATTTCCGTCCCTTGGTAAAGGGGGAACCGGCGCGGAGGCGGGCGCGGATCACGCTACTCGCCTCATGCCCTTCTTTACCAAGTTTTCACGCCCGAGAATGGGCGCAACATGATGGTAAAATCGGGCCCATTGTATACTAATAAACATTGAATAAATGACTCAATATTCCATCATTAACTTGATAATTCCCTATGGCAGTCAGAGTTCAACTTCTACTGGGATCTCCAAAATGTCAAATGGCTTGTGGAAATCATGAGATTTGTGAAGCTTTGTCTTATTTTCCCATTGAAATAGGTGTCCTGTCTTATTTCCAGTGTCATCTGAACAGTATTGAGGGTAACCTGTTAACATGGATAGAGAACTTGTTGGCAGAGAGTGGGAATTAATAGGTTATTTTCAGAGAGACAGGCAGTGACTTGTGGGGTACCTCAGGGTTCAGTGCTGGGACCCCAGCTATTCACAATATGCATTAATGATTTGGACAAAGGAATTAAATGCAACATCTCCAGATTTGCAGATGACTCTAAGCTGGATGGCAGTGTGTGCTGTGAGGACGATGCTAAGAGGCTGCAGGGTGACTTTGGACAGACTGGCTCAGTGGGCAAATACTTGGCAAATGCAATATAATGTGGATAAATGTGAGGTTATCCACTCTAATGGCAAAAAAAGGAAGGAACATTATTGTCTGAATTGTGACCCTGATGTCCAATTGTTAGACAAGCAGAGCAGACTAGATTTGCACTACTGTCCAAGTTGAGGTGTACTCAAATAGGACCCAGTCACAGTGCTGGCACAGTCCAACTCTTTGTAAGGCTGTGTACGGGGAATCAGGATGTTTACTCAGAAGTACAGCTGTGGGCGCTGAAAGCTCAGTCGCTCCAAATCTGAAAGAGAGACTTGCTGTGGCAGAACAGCAATCAGAAAGTCTTCAGAGTTCAAAATCCCAAACCAGCAAGTTCATGATCATCTAGATGGACAATCATTCAACATATAGGGCGCTGGAATTTCACTGAGCATCAACGTTTCCTAAGGTTCAAAGTATCATAGAATTGCTACAGTGCAGAAGGAGCCCATTCAGCCCATCGAGCCTGCACCTATTCTCCAACAGAGCATCCCACCCAGGCTCTATCCCCGTAACCCCATGTATTTACCCAGCTAATCCCCCTAACCTATATACTACCTAACCTGCACATCTTTGGAGCATGGGAGGAAACCAGAGCACCTGGAGGAAACCCACGCAGGCAAGGAAGAATGTGCAAACTCCACTAAGACAGTCACCTGAAGCTGGAATTCAACCCGGGACCCTGGTGCTGTGAGGGAGCAGTGCTCGCCACAGTGCCACCATGCCACCCACTAATAATATTATTATATGGGTATCCACATGATGTATGGTGTCCCTTCATCAATGGCCAGATGTGCATCAGAAGGGAAGCATTCTATTCATACAATACGCTGCATGTCTGCTTGCTCCCCTCCAGTTGTTATGAGGAGCTTCATGGTATTAGCATTCTTCACCCAAAAAGACAAGTCTCCTGGTGACTTCTTGGAGGTAAGGACTGACCATTGACAGTGCACTCTTTCCTGACCCCAACTTAGCAGCACTAGAACAAGATCAATTCATTTACCAGAACCATCTCTTAACCCGACATAGGCGTGAAGGTTTATTAAACCAAGCTGGAACATCCCACAGTACGATCCAGTAAGTCTCTGGCTGTGGTGTGCTGCATGGCCATGGGTCCAGTAAGGATTGCTCCCAAAGCAAACCACACTTCTGTATTTGCCACTTAAGAAATGACACAGGGAATTAGACATCAGCTTAATAAACAGCGAGCGTGAGACTCATTCGATCCTATCCTTCCAAATTAACTCCCACTGCTCTTGAGATGCATTTGCACACCATGCCAGGAATATAATAGCAGCTAATATGAAAAGGAAGTATGGGGATTATTGTCTAATTACAAGACTTCCACAGGCTCACTTTGTGGTACAAGGACAGCACAATAATACAAATAACCACTGAAGGGGATTTTAATTACAAAGCACTGTTTGGCTGAATCTCAAGAAAATTAAAGTCTCCTGTCTTTGCTTGCTGTAAGGGACCTGTGTAAAATTCATTTGAACAGCTTCAACCCGATTTCTAATAGTCTTGGACCCTCAGCTCACATTTGGCACTAATTGCCATTATATTAGCAATCTCACTCATATAGACTATAGAATATGGCAAATGCATAGCTTGCACCGATGCTGTTCTGTGGCTGGGGCTATGGACTTTATTATTAAATAGTAAGAAGTTTAACAACACCAGGTTAAAGTCCAACAGGTTTATTTGGTAGCAAAAGCCACAAATAAACCTGTTGGACTTTAACCTGGTGTTGTTAAACTTCTTACTGTGTTTACCCCAGTCCAACGCCGGCATCTCCACATCTTTATTATTAAAACAGAGTTGGGACAGCTTTCCCCAGCAGTTGCCCGTGCTCTAGAAAAGTATCCCATTAAACAGAACTAGCACTCCTTAATTAACTTCAGCCTAAAAACACGATCAAGATAAAGTCAGTCAATTTGAAAACGATGAGCTCTTAACAACAGATTGAATAGAAGAATAATAGTACAAGGAATTGGTGAGCTTAATTATCGTTTCTAATTACTGCCTCAGATTTGATTCAAAATATTCCAAAAATACCATATAATGAAGATATCTTAGTCCTGCTTCCCAGATTGAGTCAAATTTTCCTGCACCCGCACACAGGGTTTTGCTTTAGAATCTAGTCTTTCCTAATTTTCTTTGGGCTACAAAATCGGCCTTTGAACAAACTCTTTTCCATCAAAACTTTTATGTAATTAAGGTGAACATTATTAATGAGAAGGGTTTCACTCCAACAGGGAACACTGACAGAAACTATAAATCTGGTGCTGGCGCTGTGGGAATTTCAGTATCTTGTCAGGCAGTTCTATGGGGGTTTTTTTTGGCGAAAGCATGACGGCACGGTGGCACAGTGGTTAACACTGCTGCCTCACCTCGCCAGGGCTTCAATTCCGGCCTTGGGTGACTGTGCGGAGTTTGCATGTTCTCCCCATGTCTGCGTGGGTTTCCTCCGGGTGCTCCAGTTTCCTCCCGCTGTCCAAAGATGAGCAGGTCAGGTGGATTGGTGATGCAAAATTGTCCCTAGGTGTGGAATGTTCCCATCCCGCCCATCATGGGAATTGTAGCGGGCAGGACAGGGCCATGCAAAGGTCCATTGACCTCGAGCGGGATTTTCCGGTCTTTGGGTGAATGTGGCTGGAAAATCCTGGCTTTAGTGTCCCAAGATGTTTAAGTTGGATGGATTAGCCATGATAAATGTGTGGAGTTACAGGGATAGAGTGGAAGAGTGGGGTTGGGTGAGATACTCTGTCAGAGAGTCGGTGCAGACTCGATGGGCTGAGTGGTCGCTTCTGCACTGTCGGGATTCTACTTTATTTTAGTCATAGCAGGCTAACAGGTGCCTGCGACTCTTTGGTCTCTTGCATTAGACTAGCCCCTCTTGAAACAAATGACTTACAAAAGCTGAAGCTAAAGATGCCCGGACCCTGTCTCAGCCATACTTCCTCACCTGAGTCAGTGCTATACTCCACTTGCCAACCTGAATCCCAATGCGACTACTGTTAACTTATCTACTTGTCCTAGTGTTGATGTTACCCAAGTTGCATTGGCAACTTGAAGACAGTACCAGAAATGTGTAAGTATATAAATCAAGATTGAGAGGTGGGTCTTTTTCCTCTTGAAAAAAGATTGAGGGATGGCCTAATACATCTTTAAAATTAAGAAAGGTTTTGATAGTATGGATACAGAGAGAATGTTCCATCTTGTGAAGGAGAACCTAACTAGAAGCCATAACACAAGACAGCTACAAAGAAATCCAAAAGGGAATTCAAAAGAAACTTGTTGACCCAAAGAATGGTGAGAATGTGGACCTCAATGCCAAGGGGAGTGATTGAATCAAATAGCACAGATGTATTTAAGGGAAATAATCCAGAAAGCATTTAAGGATCAAATGGATTTGCAATAATTCTCATTCACTGGTTAAGGGAAAGACAACAATATGTTTATTTACAGGTAAAGGCTATACAGAGGCTTGCAGCCTCGTGGTTGCAGCCAGCTCCTGAGGTGGTACCAAAACAGAAACCTCTGTCTGCTGGGGTGAATACCCAACTTGGTCCCTGATTGGTTTCCCAGGTCATGTGACCCTTAAAGGGACAATCACCACAGAATTGATGATTACAATTGTAGATTTGGATTAAAAAAGATGAGAGGAAGCTCAAGTGGACTATGAGCTGGTTGGGTTGAATGGCCTGTTTCTGTGCTGCATATTGAAGTAATCCTAGTTCTGAGGCAGGCGAGAACGGCATTCTCTGTTGGCCTGGGCGGGATCTTACGAGCCTCGGGTGGGCAAGGCGGTAAAATTCTGGCTAATATGTCTTATAAAAAAAGCATAAATGAAAGAAATAAGTTTTTTTTAAATAACTGGAAGAGTCAAAGGTGACATTGCTGAGAGAGCAAAGCAAAATTGGAGGAGAGAGATAGGCAGACAGAGGTGGAGGAATGGAGAAAGGGACAAAAGTAAAGAAGGGGTTCACACATTGTGAGAATGTCAAAATAGACTGGCTGTTGCTTATAACTTATATATATTTACCTTGAAAGAGATTTAGTCAAATTTCGACCACTCACTTGTTCTGTCAGAAGGACCCAAGCTGTTAAAGAAGGAGCACTCCAGTTTTAAAAATGCTCTCATAAGAATACAAAGAACAAAGAACAAAGAACAATACAGCACAGGAACAGGCCCTTCGGCCCTCCAAGCCTGCGCCGCTCATGTGCCCAACTAGACCATTCGTTTGTATCCCTCTATTCCCAGTCTGTTCATGTGGCTATCTAGATAAGTCTTAAACGATCTCAGCGTGTCCGCCTCAATCACCTTGCTTGGGAGTGCATTCCAGGCCCCCACCACCCTCTGTGTAAAATACGTACCCCTGACATCTGTGTTCAACCTTGCCCCCCTCACCTTGAACCTGTGTCCCTTTGTGTTCGTCACCTCCAACCTGGGAAAAAGCTTCCCACTGTTCACCCTATCTATGCCCTTCATAATTTTATACATCTCTATTAGGTCACCCCTCATCCTCCGTCTTTCCAGGGAGAACATCCTCAGTTTACCCAATCTCTCCTCATAGCTAAGACCCTCCATACCAGGCAACATCCTGGTAAACCTTTTCTGTACTCTCTCCAAAGCCTCCACGTCCTTCTGGTAGTGTGGTGACCAGAACTGGACGCAGTATTCCAAATGTGGCCTAACCAACGTTCTATACAGCTGCAACATCATATCAGATCTGACGAAGGAGCAGCATTCCGAAAGCTAATGGCATTCGCTACCAAATAAACCTGTTGGACTTTAACCTGGTGTTGTTAAAACTCTTACTGTGTTTACCCCAGTCCAATGCCGGCATCTCCACATCATGACTTCTATGGCTAAGCCAGTTCTTCACCCATCTAGCTAGCTCACCTTTTATCCCATGAGATTTAACCTTTTGCACCAGCCTGCCGTGAGGGACCTTGTCAAACGCTTTATTAAAATCCATATAGACGACATCCATGGCCCTTCCCTCGTCAATCATTTTTGTCACCTCCTCAAAAAACTCAACCAAATTTATGAGGCATGACCTCCCCCGTACAAAACCATGCTGTCTATCGCTAATGAGATTATTCAGTTCTAAATGCGCATATATCCTATCTCTAAGAATCTTCTCCAACAATTTCCCGACCACGGACGTCAAGCTCACCGACCTATAATTACCCGGGTTATCCTTGCTACCCTTCTTAAATAACGGGACCACATTTGCTATCCTCCAATCCTCTGGGACCTCACCTGTGTCCAGTGAAGAGACAAAGATTTCTGTTAGGGGCCCAACAATTTCATCTCTTGCCTCCCTGAGGAGTCTTGGATAGATGCCATCTGGCCCTGGGGATTTGTCTGTCTTAATGTTTCCTAAAAAACCTAACACTTCCTCCCTTGTAATTGAGATTTTTTCTAACGGGTCAACACATCTCTCTGAGACACTACCAATCAACATGTCCCTCTCCTTTGTGAATACTGATGCAAAGTATTCGTTTAGGATCTCACCTACTTCCTTTGGTTCTAAGCATAATTCCCCTCCTTTGTCTCTGAGAGGACTGATTCATTCCCTAACAACACTCTTGTTCCTAACGTATGTATAAAATGCCTTAGGACTCTCCTTAATCCTGTCTGCCAAGGACATTGCTTGACCCCTTTTTGCCCTTCTAACTCCCTGTTTAAGTTCTTTGCTACTTTCTCTGTATTCCTCCAGTGCTCCATCTGTTTTTAGCTGCCTGGACCTCATGTATGCCTCTTTTTCCTTTTTGATTAGACCCACAATTTCACTGGTTATCCACGGCTCTCGAATCCTACCTTTCCTATCCTTCCTCTTTGATTTCCATCTTCAGGGTTAATGATGCTGAGCCTGTGATCAAATGAAAAAAAAAAGACTTTTCTGGATAATCCTCCCCCTCCTCCATCTCCCTCACACTAAGGATAACACAAATGGCATGCTAAATGCTCACCTATCCACTGCACCCATTTAAAATTGAGTGAAACTGGAGGGTAGATGAATGATCAGCGTTAGAATTTGAACTCACACCCCTCGCAACTCATCTGTAGAAGAATGCAGACAGGGTGTTTCTGAGCATGCAGAACATGAGTGTTTTAACAAACTGCTCCTTAAAAGACTCCCACATGCCAGATGTGGATTTACCCTCGAACAGCCTCTCTCAATCAACAGCCACCAAATCCTGCCTAATCCGGCTGTAGTTAGCCTTCCCCCAATTCAGCACCTTACCCATAGGACAACACTCATCTTTTTCCATTACTATCCTAAAGTTTACAGAATTGTGGTCACTATTTGCCACATGTTCCCCCACTGAAACTTTGATGACCTGACCGGGCTCATTCCCCAGTACTAGGTCCAGTATAGCCCCCTCTCTCGTTGGACTGTCAACATATTGTTCCAAAGAACCTTCCTGTATGCATTTTATAAATTCTTCCCCATCCAGGCCCCCAGCCCTATTTTTTCTGCACCTGTCCAGAATCTCCTTACATATCCATTCCTCAACTTCCCGTGGGCTGTTGGGAGGCCTGTAGTATACCCCCAGCATAGTGACTGCACCCTTCCTGTTTCTGAGCTCCACCCACAGTGACTCATTCCCTGACCCTTCCAAATTGTCCACCCTCTGTACCGCTGTAATATGCTCCCTAACCAGCATTGCTACTCCCCCACCTCTCCTAGCCCCTCCTCTGTCTCACCTAAAACACTTATACCCCGGAATATTCAGCTGCCAGTCCTGTCCTTCTTTTAACCAAGTCTCCGTCACTGCAACCACATCTAAGCTCCGCGCAAGCATTAAGGCTCTAAGCTCATCTGTCTTGCCCGTGACGCTCCTTGCATTGAAGCAGATGCACTCCAGACCTCCAGGCCCACTGAAGTCATCCTCCCCCAGAATGCTCTTCCTCTTAGATAGCCTTGTCTTGGCCCCAACCTCGTCCCCAGCCTCTATGCTTATTGACCTATTGTTCTGATCCCCACCCCCCTGCCACATTAGTTTAAACCCACCCGAACCGCACTAGCAAAACTCCCAGCTAGGATATTCGTGCCCCTCCAGTTTAGGTGTAACCCATCCTTCTTGTACAGGTGCCATCCTCTCTTGAAGACTTCCCAGTGATCCACGAATTTGAAACCCTCCCTCCTGCACCAGTCCTTTAGCCTACAATCAAATAACAATTCTGGATACGCTGTGGTAAAGCACATCATTGCTTGGTTGAACGACTTGCAACACCTTTATCCTTCATGCAAATTTCCAATCCTTAATTAGAAGCTATTGTATTCCTGTGGGACCCTCGCTGCTCATCTAATTTTGGATTCAGCACAAGATGCTAAAATTCTTAGCAGGAAGCGTTTGTTAAAACACTCATGTTCTGCATGCTCAGAAACACCCTGTCAGCATTCTTCTACAGATGAGTTGCGAGGGGTGTGAGTTCAAATCCTAACCCTGATCATTCATCTACCCTCCAGTTTCACTCAATTTTAAATGGGTGCAGTGGATAGGTGAGCATTTAGCATGCCAATTGTGTTATCCTTAGTGTGAGGGAGATGGAGGAGGGGGAGGAATATCTAGAAAAGTCTTTTTTTTTTCATTTGATCACAGGCTCAGCATCATTAACCCTGATGATGGAAATCAAAATCTGCAGCTTGCTAAATTCTAATCCTTTCCAATCAGTTGAAAGTCTGGGGCAAGTTGCAGAGTGCAAGGGGCAATTTATATGTATTAGCAATTTCTGACTGTAACCCTAGCTTGGCCTTTGTGTGTCTATGAGGAGCTGAGCAAATAAACACAAACTGATTAATTGCTAATAAATTAGAATAAGAATGAAAAAAGATATGGGGCTGATACAGGAAATCTATGAAATTTAACAGGTTAATAAGAATACTTTTTCATGGAGTTTTCACCCAATGAATTATTGTCGTTATGTATAGATAATAGCAGGAAAGTTAATTTACTTCTCCACTGCAAAATCCTAATAGATCTCCAAACAAAATCAATGGATAGTTAGACCTATGAGTAATAGCTTGGCCAGCAGTGCGAT
This sequence comes from Mustelus asterias, assembly GCF_964213995.1. NCBI lineage: Eukaryota > Metazoa > Chordata > Chondrichthyes > Carcharhiniformes > Triakidae > Mustelus > Mustelus asterias. The sequence continues at coordinate 25,551,848 of NC_135816.1, read as the reverse complement.
AGTATAACCATAAAACCACATTGAGGAAGGCTTCAATTGTGCAGCCACATTTGAACGGTAAGTTGACAATCGCAATTATCTTTTGCACTCAAACCCCAGACCTCCCCTAATTCACATCATCCAGAGTAAAATCATCAACTTTCAAACACTTCTTTAATGAGACTCATGGACTGGATTCTCCGAGTTCGCCCTCAGCTGGGATTCTCCAGTCCCACTGCAATGAATGGAGATTCAGCTGAGCACCAAATTCTCCATTCTCGCTGGCAGCTGGCAGTGGGCTGTGAATGGCCGAATAATTCCAAAAATTCTAGATTGGGAGGAACTTAGAATGGCGCAGGACAGTCAGAGATCTCAATTCGCTGATGTGGACCTGGAGGTCCTCCTCTAGACTGTAAGAGGGAGGAGGGAGTTTGGCAGGAAGAGGCCTGGATGGAGGTAGCTGAAACACTCAGCAGATAGACTATAGTGCTCAGCAACTGAAACTAGTTTCAGAAGAGATTTCATGATCTGAGACGCTTGAACAAGGTGAGTGCAACAGGAGAGACCTCATTAACAGGAGAAACCTCCTAACAGGAGAGATCTCATTTATCCGTCATAGAGTCATAAAGTCATAGAAAGCATGGAAACAGGCCCTTCAACCAAACTTATCCATGCCGCCCTTTTTCTTAACCACTAAGCTAGTCCCAATTGCCCACATTTGGCCCATATCCCTCTATACCCATCTTACCCATTTAACTGTTTAAATGCTTTTCAAAAGACAAAATTGTACTCGCCTCTACTACTACCTCTGGCAGCTTGTTCCAGACATTCACCACCCTCTGAGTGAAAAAGTTGTCCCTCTGGACACTTTTGTATCTCTCCCCTCTCATCTTAAACCTATGCCCTCTAGTTTTAGACTCCCCTACCTTTGGGAAAAGACTATCTAGCTGATCTATGCCCCTCATTATTTTATAGACCTCTAAAAGATCACCCTTAAGCCTCCTACGCTCCAGGGAAAAAAATCCCAGTCTATCCAACCTCTCCTTATAACTCAATCATCAAGTCCCAGTAGCATCCTATTAAATCTTTTCTGCACTCTTTCTAGTTTAATAATATCCTTTCTATAATAGGGTGACCAGAACTGTACACAGTATTCCAAGTGTAGCTTTACTAATGTCTTGGACAACTTCAACAGCTCACCAGCTGAGGAGCGTGAGGGTGCATGCTGTTTCTCTAGAGTAGGAGTGTGTACCCAGGCCCCTTACTGACCCCAAAGCCATGGTGCTGCTGAGTACCTGCCAGAACATATAGAAGCAGCTTCCCTTGAATAGGAGCAGCTGGTATTAGACATAGAAAGTAACAGAACATAGGGTAGCACTCAGTGATGAGGATGGCACTAATGTGCAGGAGGAGGTGCCAGGAGCAGAAAGGCATCTGTGGTTAGTATCTCCCACAGAAGAGAGGACAGTCACCACCATGCTCAGCTGAGAGAGACGCAGGAATTACAGGAAAGGAGGCCTCACTTAGGCCAACAGCAGCAGATGTGCTCTGCCATGTTGGAGTTCCCTGAGGCAGGATGGAGGCATGGACGCATCCAGCTTAGATTTTTTTTTATTAATTCACAGAACCTCGGCATCAGTGCTGGGCCAGCATTTGTTGTCCAACCCAAATTGCCCTTAAGAAGGTGAGCCATCTTCTTGAACCACACCGCAATATGCCTCAGATCCTTGAGTGCATGAGTTCCCCCATTGAGAGGCAGGCTAAACTTATGGAAAACCATATACAGCAGCGTTTGGTTTGCATGCAGGAATTGTAGCGGGACACGCACAGAATGCTTGCCGCACAATGCAACATGGGCCAGTCAAGGGTGCCAATGGCACAGTGATGTCTGGAGAGTATGTCAGTTGCGCTTCAGCTGGTTCTCTCCACCAGTCATCTGGAACGCCAGCCAAGGGCTGAGACAGTCACTGAGTAGGATGAGGTGCCATCCCTCCTTGGTTCCTCTGACAGAGAGCGAATCTGTACAGCAGGGCCCAGTGACAGATATCGCCTCCACAATGACGAGGTGCAACGACGTCTGACGATGGCTCCACTGACATCTCCACAATGAGAATGACCGCCATTTGCATCTCAGCTGCAGGCAGGAACAAGTGAGCAAGTTGTCACTATCTTGTTATGGACAGGAGGGTTATTAATTTAAACAGCTCTGATTTCTCCTCTCACTACCTGTCCATAAGCAGAAAGATGTTTGTTGATTTTTAATTCCCCCCTTTATAAGTCGTTGCATATTTTCCACGACCTTTAAAGTGTTCCAATCCTCAATGAATAACTCACACAGCAAACTCCAGGTAAGATAAAATAAAAGTGTTGATTTATTTCACACAAACACAAAACGCAGGAAAGGAGTTTTGCAAAGTCCTCCCCTTTTGCACTCATACAATAAAAGAGGAATGAGGGAAAGAAAGGATATTCAGGAAAAGACCACAATAAAATCCGAGTGATGGTTTTTATGTGAGTCCAGACTCCAGAGGCCAGAATAAAAAATCCAAAGACTCTTAGTCTCAGAGGGTAGTTTGCTGATTATTGCAGGGTGATTTATCTATCCAGTAGTGATGGTTTCCACGATGAGAAAGCACATAGAACTGAATTGGTCTTGAAGGCACAAGTTCCAACGTTCCATTAGTTCACAGTGTACACGAGTGACAGATTTTTTTCCTGCTGCCACCTGCTTGATGGTAAGATGGTAGATATATGAAGGGTGCTTGCCTGGAGTACTGTTTCTCCTTGGAGGTCAAACAGTGACTGAGGATAAGATCCAACAGATTGTTAATTAAAGGAATTCAGAAAGCTTGAGTCACAATCATGAGGCAAGGTGGTTTCAAGGCTTTTGGTTGAAACCCATTGTGTTTTGGAGCAGATAACATTGGGCCATTAACACAACATTGGAGGTTAGAGCTGGAATTTTACCAGCACGCCCACGAGGCTCGCAGGACGGGAATTCTTCAACGGCCTTGGGTGGGATTTTACGAGCCTCGGGCGGGTGAGACGGTAGAATTCTGGCATAGGAGCCACAAATACCTGCCTTTGCCCATAGCTAGCTGGGACAGACAGCTTGTCTGCTAATCCATTGTGTTGACTTAGCTGGAATGTTCATGTGATGCAAGGAGTGTTTCATCCCAGATGTTCAAGGTGTTAGCCTTTGTTCACTTTTCAACTACTCAGAAGCAAGCCAGCATGTGACTTGCTGCAGCCATTTTATCAGCCCAGCAATTATCCATTTTGAAAAGCAGAAAATAAATAACTTTACAAAGTAGCCAACCTGACAGGAATATATATATATATTACTTCTATCGCTTGTCAAGGACAATCTCACCTGAGGCCACGAGCAGAGCACTGCACAGAAGTGGTCAAACACAGAGGCTCTGTTGTCTGACAGAGAATGGATTGGTCCTTCTTCATGTACCTGTGCATTGTTTACTTTTTTGAGCAGCACGTCAATAATGACACTTGAAGCAAGATTTGTGAACTTCATGTTATTAATAGTGGAATAAGAAAAGAGGTGTGAAGCAATGAAGGAGAGAAAAGGGACGTCAACAATGACTGTGAAATATCTGGTCGGATGTGTATCCTTCAATAATAGTAAGAGTTCAAATGCTTCAGGCTGTGTCTTCAATGGAAAGGCAGCACGGTGGCATAGTGGTTAGCACTGCTGCCTCACAGCGCCAGGAACCCAGTTCGATTCCTGACTTGAGTCACTATCTGTGCAGATTCTGCACATTCATCTTGTGGCTGTGTGGGTTTCCTCCGGGTGCCCCTGTTTCTTCCCACCATCCGTAAGATGTGCTGGTTAGGTGCATTGGCCATTCTAAATTCTCCTTCAGTGTACCTGAACAGGCACCGGAATGTGGCGACTTGGGAATTTTCACAGTAACTTATTGCAATGTTAATGTAAGCCTATTTGTGACTAATAAATAAACTTTACTTTGCTTTAAATGTTTTCACAGTAGAAGACACAAAAGGCAACCCAAGATTAGCAGAAAGTCAAGAGGGAAAAGGGCGTGAGGAATTTAAAACAATCACAATCACGAGAGAAATATTCCGGGCTGGGACTAAATGGAGTCACCTCCATTCCGGCCCCTACCTGAAAACTCAGCCCCATGTCTTTTAACGACTCATTTCGCCTCGCTTTACATTCCACACGAAGCACTCAAGCTGCATGCCTTCTGATATGGTGAAATGTGTCACTGGCCGGTGTTGATCAATTACTAAAAACATATCTTTCAACCTGGATTTAAAATTACTCGTCTATTATTAGAAAATGAGCAATGACAGTCTTACAGTGCGACGAGTAACGTCTCACTGCGACTTGGGGTTGCCGCTGGGGTGGTAGAATTTATGTCCACGGACATTGTTCCTGACGATTTTCATCTTCCAAGCTGCCACATGCCAAGTAGGTATAAATGAAAATCTGAAGTATTATATTTAGTTTAACACATTATGGACGTACTGCAGTTGAAAAATGGGAATATGACATAGTTAAATTGTTCTTTGTCAAATATAGGGTAATAATAGACTTTTGTTACTCTCCAAAAGCAAACATTCAGAGGGCTACATAGCTTAAGGCTCCTGGATATATCACTTCGCTTATCTTAGTCATTAAATCTGACATTTACTACATTTCTCTTTAAGCCCCTTGATGATCAGCCCACTGGCTAAACTGCTAAATCTATAACTTAGGCCATGCAGAGAAAGAATGATGGGCTTGTCTGCATCATTTTTTTGAAGTGTGCTTATTGATTATTTTAGTGCCTTTGGGTTCTTTGGATTTTTGACACTTTGGAGGGTTTATTTTGAACACAACAAGGTGTTTTTTGCCAACAGGCTTTATTTTTTTGGTTTACATTATTCGAAACATGTAAGACACAAAAAAAAAATCCATGTTTGGAATTGTTGCACACACTTTCAGCATCAATTAGGTCCCGGGCGAATTGCGCAGAGCAATGGGAGGGCAATTGGACATGAGTAGGGTTGCAAAGCAAAAATTAGACAAGTCAAAAATAATTGATCTCAGAGATAAACATCCTTTTTTTGAATTTTCCAGTCTTCCTGGGCCTCGCATCGGAGTAGCAGCTGGTCACTTCAGCATGATAGTGGAAATAAAATCAGAGAATAGGATCATAGAATTCCGACAGTGCAGAACAGGCCATTTGGTCAATTAAGTCTGCACTGACTCTCTGACAGAGTATTTTATCCATGCCCTCTCCCCTCCCCCAACCCCTATAATCCCACACATTTACCATGACTAATCTCATCTAATCTATACATCTAAGGGGCAATTTAGCATGGCCAATCCACCAAACCCGCACATCTTTGGGGTATGGGAGGAAACTGGAGCACCCGGAGGAAACCCACGTAGACACGGGGAGAATGTGAAAACAGCACACAGTCACCTGAAGCCAGAATTGAACCGGGTACTTGGCACTGTGAGGCAACAGTGCCAACCACTATGCCACTGTGCCACCCAGAATGGACTGTGGACATTGGGTCACCCGTTAAAAGGTGCACCTGATTTTCAGTTTGACTGAACTCAGTTGAACCAAGTATCAAGTTGATTGTGTAACAGGCGACCAATGTAATTTCATCTGTTTTGTGGAATAATTAATTTCAGCCCCCTCTCTCCCTCTGTTTTAATCAACTATCTGCTTTGTATTTAAACTTCATAAGACTGCTCATCCTGTAGTATAGTAACACTTCCGATATCAGGCATTGTTTTGGTTATTGGTTGATCCGAATTGGTTACAATTTTGAAAGCTCGGCATTACAGGCAGTACAGATTTGAATTGACGTTGCGTCAGACACAATCCACTTAAGGCAATACGCCATCAAGAACAAACATTCTTATTCTAAATCCGAAACCTGCGGCTAACCGTGCAGCATTTATGTCACTCAGCCAGGCCTTCATAAATCTGTGACACCAAAATTGTGAAAGATCACTGAGGTGGAAGTCAGGTGGATCGAACAATCCCCCCCCAGAATTCTGTTCAGTTTAACTACCACTACCTTCTCCTCCTCACATCTTCAGGGTGTGGCTGAAGGAGGTCACAGATACTCTGGGAAACCTTAGGGCAGGCAAGAGTCTCATTCTGGGCTGAGAAGAAGTTCCAAAAATTAGGCAAGCCAACACTAATTGATCTCAGAGATAAACACTCTTTTATTGAATTTTCAAATCTTCCTGGGACTCACATCAGAGTAGTGATTGGTCAATTCAGCATGGTTGTGGAAATAAAATGGACAATGGATGACAATCATGTTTACTTAGTGTTTATTTTTTTTCCCCAAATGACCTCAAAGGAGGACACAGCATCACAAGACCCCAGTTTTCAGACAATTAGATTCACTCCATGTTACATCAAGGAATGGTTGAAGGTACCAGATACTGCAAAGACTAAGGGTCCTGACAATATTCCAGCAAAAGTACCGAAGATTTGTGTTCCATAACTTGCCACACCCCTTGCCAAACTGTTCCCGTACCACTATAACAATGGCATCTACCTGGCAATGTGCAAAATTGCACAGCTTTGTACTGTATATCAAAAAGGCAAATCCAACCTGGCCTATTACTGCCCCATCAATCTACTCTCAATTATCAGTAAAGCGATTGAACAGGTCATTAACAATGCAATGAAGCGGCATTTCCACAGCGATAAGCTGCTCACTGATGCTCAGTTTTGGTTCCACTCAGGGGTCACTCAGCTGCTGACTTTATTACAGCCTTGGTTCAAACATGGACAAAAGAGCAGAAGTCAAGAGATGAGGTGAGATGTGTTTCCTCTCTTCCCAGCGGTGATCAAGCCTATCATGAACTGCACGCAGAAGGACACCAAAAACAACCTCACTGAATCTGGAGCAGCTTTGTCTCTTCTATAATCCCTCTCCCCTCACTCCAATGGCACAGACATCCATGCATGGGAAATATGAAATAACTATACAACTCCTCAATGCCAAAAGGTGGGAGACTTGCTGATTGGTCACTTTTTAAAATTCATTCTTGGGACATGGGCATCGCTGGCTGGCCAGCATTTATTGCCCATCCATAGTTGCCCTTGTTCAGAGGGCAGTTGAGAGTCAATCACATTGCTGTGGCTCTGGAGTCACAGGTAGGCCAGACTGGGTAAGGACGGCAGATTTCCTTTCCTAAAGGACGTTAGCGAACCAGATGGGTTTTGCGGCAATGGTTTCATGGTCATCAGTAGATTCTTAATTCCAGATTTTTTTTAATTATTGAATTCAAAATCCATCATCTTTTAAACTCGGGTCCCCAGAACATTAGCTGACTTCCTGGATTAATTGTCCAGCGATAATACCACTAGGTCATTGCCTCCCCAGTGAACAATGACATAGTTGGTAAAGATTAGCTTGAATTTAAATAGACTGGCTAGACTGGAAAGTTCACAAATCTTCACAATGCACAGTTTCTGCTCTTGTGTGATGATGTGATGGATCACCTGACACTGCCCTGCGCCAGGTGGCCATTTAAAGTGCTAATTCTAACCTTGTTCTGGGTCAGGATCTGCAGCCTCTGAGACACCCCATCCTCCAGCAGTCATTGGGTCAGGTGAAGGTCTGCAACCTGCCCTCATAGAATCCCTACAGTGCAGAAGGAGACCATTTGGCCCATCGAGTCTGCACCAACAACAATCCCACCCAGGCTCTCTACCCGTAACCTCAGATAGTTACCCTGCTGATCCCTCTAACCTACGCATCCCAGGACACTAAGTGGCAATTTAGCATGGACAATCAACTTATCCCACACATCTTTGGACTGTGGAAGGAAACCGGAGCACCCGGAGGAAACCATGCAGACACGGGGGGAAAATGCAAACTCCATACAGATAGTGACCCAAGCCAGGAATCAAATCCAGGTCCCTGGAGCTGTGAGGCAGCAGTGCTAACCACTGTGCCACTGTGCCACCCTCACAGCTAATTGGCATCAATTGATGTATTATAGGACACTCAATGATAGCATGGCCGGAAGTTGGAATGCTGCAAATATCGAGGTGCAGAATTATTATTCAGCTTTGGGGGTGTTTGTGTGCATGAGAGAGAGAGAGAAAGAGAGGGGAGCGAGCATGTGTCTGACTCATTTCCAGTCTCGGGGTTTTCCATTCGCTTTCACTCTCACACTCCAATCCACACTCTCGCCCACTCTCACAGTGAGTGACGACGAGTGAGCACCCTGAGATGGGGGTGAGCCAGACGCACTCATTTTCCATTGTGCCCGGGGCGGCACAGTGGCATAATGGTTGCACTGCTGCCTCACAGCGCTAGGGACCTGGGTTTGATTCCCAGCTTGGGTCACTGTCTGTGCGGAATCTGTACGTTCTCCCTGTGTCTGCATGGGTTTCCTCCGGGTGCTCTGGTTTCCTCACACAATCCAAAAGACGTGCTGGTTAGATGCATTGGCCACGCTAAATTCTCCCTCAGTGTACCCAAAAAGGCACCGGAGTGTGGCGACGAGAGGATTTTCTCAGTAAATGTAAATCTACTTGTGACTAATAAACAAACTTTAAACTTACTCATAGGCTAATCGTCATCTTTCTTTATTCATCTTTTTTTTAATTGTCAATTTTGGCAACATTTTATTTTGTTCTTCATACTTGTTTTGTTTTGAAATCCACGTTAGATGCTGTGCCAAATTTCATCTTTCTGAAACTTGCTCATCGGGCCCTTGAGTGAGAAAGAAAATTGAAATGTGACCTCCCTACTCACAAAGGTTGGACAAGCCCAATCCCACTCCTAGCTGTGATTGTCAGCTAATGGGTCAGATTCTTATCACCTTAGAACCATTCCTAATACTAATAACACTGGTTTTAGATTTCTCTTCTGTGACTTTCCATCTACATTATACAAGTTCCAGGAAGCCTCCCATTGGCAGCAGTGAGATGGAGAGCATGCCAGTCTAGTCCATTTGATGCCACTCACACTGACCCCTGTAACACAGATGGTTTGTATGTACGCCTCTGCTGCTACGATATTGGCAGGAATGTAATTCAAAAATTCTGCAATATTTTTCGTCCCTGAGGTAACAGGCAATTATGCCAGCATTAGCTGCCTTAATTAGTCTAATGCTTTCATTGAGCATGTTAGTACAGAAGCCAGCTTTCCTGGTCAGCAATGTGGAACAATGTGTAGGCTCATCAGGAACATGCACTCTGTCATACCTTAAGTTTAAGTTTATTCCTTAGCGTCACAAGTAGGCTTACATTAACACTGCAATGAAGTTACTGTGAAAATCCCCTAGTCGCCACATTGGATAGGCTGGAGTTGTTGTCCTTTAAACAGAAAATTTGATTGAAGTGTACAAGGTTGTGAAGGGCCTGGACAGACTGAATGAGAAGACCTATTTCCCTGAGCCGAAAGCTCAATGACTAGTGGGCATAGATTTACAGTGACTGGTACAAGATATGGGAATAAGGCCTGGGTGGGATTTTGGTGGTGCAAACTCGATGGGCCGAATGGCTTCCTTCTGCATTGTAGGGAATCTATGATTATATGATTAGAGGGGAGATGAGGAAAAGAATTTTCACCCAGAGGGTGGTAGGAGTCTGGAGCTCACTGTCTGAAAGGATGGGAGAGGCAGAAACCCTCAACTCATTTAAACGGTGCCTGGATATGTAACCGAAGTCCCATAACCTCCACAGCTTCAGACCAAGTGCTGGGAAATGGGATTAAGCTGGGGGGGATGGCTTGTTTTCCTGCCGGAGCAAAAGCCATGGTCAAAGTGATCGCCTTCTGTGCTGTACATTTCTACATGCTCTCATTTTTCTAAATAGCCAAAAAAGAAGAATGTGCAAGGATATGGGGAGTGGGTGGATGTGATGCCAATATGTGAAATGTTCCTTCTTTCGTGTTGTAACAACTCTATGATTGCAAATTGCTAGTTTTTGCTACTTGTCCACTGAAACTCTGGGCCTGGCATAATCTTGAAGCTAGCCTGACTCCTCTTCGCCAGCCAGTTGGACCTGTTAGTGTCAAGGAGGATATGAATGGGCATTCCTTCAACGAAAAGGAGCATTAAAAGCAGGGAAAAGGAACATTCAGAAGTTGCAGAGCATTTGACAGAAATTAGCTATCGTAAAGTCATGGTACATTCCTGCTGTACTGATTGATGAAGGTGGCACTTCAAAGAGGGAGAAGAATTACCACAAGAATAATAAATCCTTACTCCTCAGAAAGGTCTGTAATAAATTTGTAGGTGTAGATAAATTACAAGTAATGGAACAATTGATTGTCTTAATGAAGCATAACACATACATCATTACACTTGGCATCATACTAAATGTACTTAATATGCTATTTGGAATGCTTTCTTCATTATGTACAGCCAGATGTGTAAGAACAGAATTAATGGGAGTTCCTGATTCAGCGCTGGGTTATTGTCTGCTTTGGTATTTTTGGGTTTTCTGCAGGGAATTCAGCCCATTTACATTCCGGTTGAGGTCCTGCTGTAAGGGTTGAAGGCTTTCAATCAAAGTTTAAGGAACTAGGGATGAAGCTAAAAAGCAAGGTAGCAATCACTAGGTAACGCCCAAAAATAGAAATAGGAGTGTTTGGCAAATTGATGGGCAGGTTATTTTGCTCGCATCTCTGTACCTGAGGGTTTTCAGGGAGGAGAGTGGGGTGCTATAAAATTGTATGAGTGACTTCCCTGCTGCCTACCTGCCATCCTGCCTAACCTTGCCATGATATCATGGGCTGTGGGTGAGCCCACGCACATTCACCCCAATTGGGTAAGCCTGCTCAAGCTTTTGACAGGTAAGTGGGGTGGCAGCCTCCCTCACAGGCCCCTTTGTTAATGGTACATTAACTATGTTGTGGAGTTAGGGCAGCACAGTGGCACAGTGGTTAGCATTGTTGCCTCACAGTGCCAGGGACCCAGGTTTGAAACCAAGGGATAAAAGCCTGAAACCCAGAAGAGACAAAGGGACAGAAAACAGAGTTGTGGTGAATGGTTTTATGACTGGAGGGAGATATACAGTGGTATACCCCAGGTTCGGTACAGTATTGCTGCTGTCCTTGATACACTTTAATGGCTTGGGCTCGGGAATGGGGGCACGATGCTGAAACCTGTACTTGGCACGAAACATCAAAAGTGCAGCAAATAGTGATGACAATGATAGTAAACTTCAACAAGTCTTCGGCAGGCTAGTGGGACGGGTGGATGTGAGGCAGAAGAAAATCAATGCAGGAAAGTGGGAGATAATCCATATTGGTAGGAAGAATGAGGAAAGATGATACAAATGACATGACATGAAGAGGGTTGGAAGAACAGAGAGATCTGGGAGTGTTTGGGCATATATTTTTGAAGGTGGCAGGGCAGACAAACAAAGCAGACAATAAAGGATGTGGGATCCTGAGCTTGGTAAGTAGTGGCATAGGCCAGTATTTTACGACCTCGCTCAGGCGGGGAGTATTCCGTTTTGTGAGCCGCACCCGGCCTGATCCTGGGGCAGGCGTGGCGGTAAAATTCCAGCCATAGAGTACAAAAGTGAGGAAATCATGCTAAACTTTTATAGAACTCCAGTTCAGCCCCAGTCACGGTATTCTGAGCAAACTCTGGGCTCGTCTTTCAGTAAAGATGTGAAGACCTTGGAGAGGATACAGAAGAAATTTGTGAGAATGGTTCCAGGGATGAAGGACCGCCAATTACGTTGATAAACCGGAGAACCTGGAGCTTGTTCCCCAAGAGCAGAGGAGGTTTAGCGGTGATTCGATAACAATGCTTAAAATGATGAAGGGTTTAGGTAGAATCAATAAAGGAAAACTGCTTCCTATGGGCGAGCAGATTTAAGGTGATTGGCAAAAGAGTCAGAGGCAACATGGGGGAAAAGGTTTTATGCAACATGTGGTTAGGATTTTGGATGTGGAAACAGATTCGGTGCTGAATTTCAAAAAGGAATTAAACAAACACATGAAAGAGAAAAACAATCATGTATATTGGGAAAGAACTGTCCAGATGCAATAAACCAAGATGCCTCCTTCTGCCACTCTGCCATTCTCGAAGCTCTGCTCTGATCCTACGATCCTTCCCTTCAAAGATACCCCGATTGTTGGAAGTCAAGGGTTCAGTTACTTCGGATGTTAAAATTCAATAAACTGCTCCTAACTAGGCAGAAGTAATTCATCATACATCTCCACAGCTATATTCTTGCTCTATATTTTATTAACTGCCTCACTGAACCTTATTCACTGAGGAGTGTCGCAGCCTGAATCACATCAAAAAAACAGCTGCTCAGGAGTGCGATGGCTTGATTAAAGAAATTCTTAGGAGCTCAGCTCTTGACTTCTAATCATTTCTTGCGTTCAGCACTCTTGCTAATCTGTTGTAGTGTCACGCACAATTGCAGATGCACCACATTGTTTGCGGACACATTCTCTCATCTTAAACTTTCAAGGACATGTGTCCTTGAACTGTTCTGCTGTACAGCAGTGCCACAATAAGCTGTTTGATACTGAAAGAAAGAAGAAAGGGAACCTGCATTAATAAGCACCGTACATGAACTCAGGACATCAAAAAATGCTTTACATCCAGTTAAGTACTTTTAAAGTGTAATTGCTATTGTAAGATGGGCAACATGGCAACTGATTGAGACTGAGGGCCAACAAACACATCCACGTAATTTATGGACACAAATTCCAGTAGTATAATAATGATGGGGCGTCACTGTTAAAATCAGATACCCCCAAATGGGAGCACTCTCTATCACTAATGTCTAATATCCTAACACTCCACTTCACCCTGATGCGCGACAATCAAGCACGAGGTACAAGGCTTCAGTAATTGAAGGCTTTTATTGACAAACAATTGAACTATTTAAACACGAGTACACCATTCCAGACTGGAGGGGTCCCGCCTGAGCAGAGAGTCTTATACCTCTCCCAGGAGGCGGGGCCCGACTGGGATGTGCCATAACAGCATCCACCACAGGTATATTAATCCCACAGTGTAAACACCCTAGCCCAACAACAACATTATAACAACCCCACAGTGTCAACACCCTAACCCAACAGCAACATTAGAATAACCCCACAGTGGTAACCAACGATGGTTCACCACATTCACCCCTCCTTTGAAAACAAAGGCCGGCGGGGTGCGAAAACGGACTACATATATACAAAAAAAAATCTACAAATCCAGACGGTCTGGAGGACCGCACCGTCGCTGTGACCTCCTCAACACCGGTTGTGACACCGGAGCAGGTGCTTGCGGTGGCGTTCTCTCCAAAACAGCGTCCGGCTGTCCCCTCGAGGACTCACGGGCCGGTTGACCCTGGTGAAGCGGTGGTGCAGGGGATCCCGGTACCTTCTGTGGTGGCGCCGATCTCCGAGTCTCAGGCAAGCTGTACATGGGAGTATAACTGTTATGCACTGGTCCCGGTGCTGACCGCGCCACGTCCGGGGAAGAAATAAGCGATAGGGGATTCGTGACAGGGGGTATGGGAGCGACAGGAGTTGCTACGTCCCCTGCGGGCGCCAGGTCTCGGATCGAGACTGTGTCCTCTCGCCCGTCAGGATATGCCACATAGGCATACTGAGGGTTGGCGTGGAGGAGGTGGACCGGTTCGACCAAGGGGTCGGACTTGCGGGCCCTTACATGTCGCCGCAGAAGGACGGGTCCTGGGTACGTCAACCAAGCTGGTAAAGGTATCCCCGAGGACGACTTCCGAGGGAATGAGAACATCCTCTCGTGGGGAGTAGCATTGGTTGCCGTACACAGGAGGGAGCGAATGGAGTGAAGCGCATTTGGAAGGACCTCCTGCCAGTGGGAGACTGGAAGGCCTCTGGACTTCAGCGCCAATAAGACAGCCTTCCAAACTGTAGCATTCTCTCTTTCCACCTGTCCGATGCCCCTAGGGTTGTAACTCGTGGTTCTACTAGAGGCAATCCCGTATGAGAGCAGGAATTGCCTCAAGTCGTTACTCATGAACGACGAGCCCCTGTCGCTATGTATATAGCAGGGATACCCGAACAGGGTAAAAAGATCACGGAATGCCTTGATCACCGTGGCAGTCGACGTGTCCGCACAGGGGACAACAAACGGGAACCGGGAGTACTCATCTATGATGTTAAGAAAGTACACGTTCCGGTCTGTTGAGGGAAGGGGGCCCTTAAAATCCACACTCAGCCTCTCGAAGGGGCGAGTGGCTTTGACCAATTGTGCCCGGTCAGGTCGGTAAAAGTGCGGTTTGCATTCCGCGCAAATCCGACAGCTTCTTGTTACTGACCTGACATCCTCCACCGAGTAGGGCAGGTTGCGGGCTTTGATGAAGTGGTAGAGCCGAGTGACCCCAGGATGGCACAGATCATTATGGAGGGCGTTCAAGCGGTCCTCCTGCATGGTAGCGCATGTTCCGCGCGAGAGGGCATCCGAGGGCTCATTGAGTTTCCCTGGACGATACATAATATCGTAATTATAGGTGGAGAGCTCAATTCTCCACCGCAAGATCTTGTCATTCTTGATTTTGCCCCTCTGCGTATTATTGAACATAAACGCCACGGATCGCTGATCCGTGATCAGGGTGAACCGCTTCCCCGCCAGGTAATGGCGCCAGTGTCTGATGGCCTCCACAATAGCCTGGGCCTCCTTCTCCACCGCTGAATGCCGAATTTCGGGACCTTGAAGGGTGCGTGAAAAAAACGCGACGGGCCTGCCTGCCTGGTTTAGTGTGGCGGCCAGGGCGAAATCAGATGCATCACTTTCCACCTGAAAAGGGATGGATTCATCCACCGCGTGCATCGTGGCTTTCGCAATGTCGCTTTTCAATGCCTTGAAGGCCAATTGGGCCTCTGGCGTGAGTGGGAAGGTCGTGGACTTGACGAGCGGACGGGCTTTGTCCGCGTAGTTGGGGACCCACTGCGCATAATAAGAGAAGAAGCCGAGGCATCTCCTCAGTGCTTTTGCACTAGCAGGCAAGGGAAGTTCAGTAAGGGGGCGCATACGGTCTGGATCAGGGCCAATGACCCCGTTTTCCACCACGTATCCCAGGATAGCTAACCTGCGCGTACGGAACACACACTTCTCCCTGTTATAGGTCAGATTCAGGCGAGACGCAGTGCGCAAAAAGTTCTGGAGGTTTGTGTCATGGTCCTGCTGGTCATGGCCGCAGATGGTGACATTATCCAGGTACGGGAAGGTAGCCCGCAACCCGTTCTGGTCCACCATTCGGTCCATAGCACGCTGGAAGACCGAGACCCCATTGGTGACACCAAATGGAACCCTAAGAAACTGATACAGACGACCATCCGCCTCAAAAGCCGTGTATTGTCGGTCCTCTGGGCGGATGGGGAGTTGGTGGTAGGCGGACTTAAGGTCTATGGTGGAGAACACCCGGTACTGCGCAATCTGATTGACCATATCAGATATGCGCGGGAGAGGATACGCATCCAGCTGCGTATAACGATTAATGGTCTGACTGTAGTCGATGACCATCCGGGGTTTGTTCCCGCTCTTAACCACCACGACCTGTGCTCTCCACGGACTAACGCTGGACTGTATGATCCCTTCTTTGAGGAGCCGCTGAACCTCAGATCTGATGAAGATCCGGTCTTCAGCGCTGTAACGCCTACTTTTAGTAGCGATGGGCTTGCAGCCTGGTACCAGATTCTTAAATAAAGAGGGTGTGGTGATCTTTAGTGTGGAAAGATTGCATGCGGGGCGCTTTGGACGATTTGGAGGCTGCGGCTGATTCCCTACTGCCAGCGAAGGGAGTGGCCCACCGTACTGTAGGATCACACTCTTCATGTGGACCATAAAGTTTAGTCCGAGGAGAATTGGCGCGCAAAGATGCGGCAACACAAGGAGCCTGTATCGCTCGTAAATTGTGCCCTGCACCTCCAGAGTTACCACACAACGTCCTTGGATCGGTACAGACCGGGACCGTGATGACATAGAAATTGTCTGTTTGGCAGGTAGAACCCGGAGTCCACACCTCTTTGCAGTGTCAGGGTGAATAAACTCTCAGTGCTCCCGCTGTCAAACAGACAATACACAGTACGACCATTTACCTTAATGTTCATCATTGAACAGTCAAGCCTGTGATGCTTAGCCTGGTCCAGGGTGATCGACGCCACCGTTGGCCCTTGGACGTCACTGCAGGCAGCCGAGGTTGATGCTGAGGACCCCTGCTGGTCGCTCCTGGTCGTCGTCGACCAAGATGGCCGCCCCCATGAATCGCACATGGGTGAGGGCGCCAAGCGTAGCGACTCCTGGTGGTCATCCTCCTCCTCCGCCAGCCACAATGGCGTCGTCCTGGGCTCGCACGTGGTCGGACCTCGTGGGTACTGCGACGCCGATGGAGATGATCTCCGTTCTGGAGGGTCACAGGCTGCACTGCCGTTCTTGGGCTTTGATCTGCAGACTTTCGCGTAGTGCCCCTTTTTACCGCACTGATTGCAGATCACCGTTTTAGCTGGACACTGTTGCCGTGGATGCTTGGCTCCTCCGCAGAAATAGCACCGCGGGCCGCCTGGAGCTGCTGCCGTTGTCGGGTCGATATGGGAGCGCGAGCCCGTGGGGCGAGGAGGGATTTGTGACTGCTCCTGCCACGTTGTCTCCACGTGGTCCTCTGGATACAGGGCCAAGCTTTTCGACGCCGCCTCCAGCATTTCAGCCATCTTCATCGCTTGGGTCAGGTTGAGATTCCCTTTCTCCAACAGCTTGAGCCGGATGTACGAAGACCCTACCCCTGCCACAAACGCATCTCGGGCGAGGTTGTACATGTACTGCTCAGCCGACACAGCTTTGCAGTCGCAGCCCCTGGCAAGCTGCAAGAGCTCATTGGCGTAGTCCTCCATGGTTTCGCCCGACTGCCGACGTCGTGTAGCGAGGAGGTAACGAGCGTGGATCTCGTTGGGAGGCCTCGTGTATCGCTTTTTCAAGAGCTCGAGGGCCCTCGGGTAAGTGGTGGCCGCACGAATCGCGAGGTAGACAGTGTCGCTTACCCTCGCATGGAGAACCTGGAGTCTGTCGTTATCCGTAGTAACTGCTGCAGAGGCTGCCAGGTAGTCCTCGAAACACTTCAGCCAGTGGTCGAAGGTGTTAGAGGCGCCGACCGCACGTGGATCCAGCGTCAGACGCTCTGGTTTTAGCATTTGCTCCATACTCTCAGTTCTGTCGAGAGTTTCGTGTTTGTCAATAAAATTGATGCGCGACAATCAAGCACGAGATACAAGGCTTCAGTAATTGAAGGCTTTTATTGACAAACAATTGAACTATTTAAACATGAGTACACCATTCCAGACTGGAGGGGTCCCGCCTGAGCAGAGAGTCTTATACCTCTCCCAGGAGGCGGGGCCCGACTGGGATGTGCCATAACAGCATCCACCACAGGTATATTAATCCCACAGTGTAAACACCCTAGCCCAACAACAACATTATAACAACCCCACAGTGTCAACACCCTAACCCAACAGCAACATTAGAATAACCCCACAGTGGTAACCAACGATGGTTCACCACACACCCTCATTCACTTTCCAATGGTGTCAACCTCACACCCACCTCTCACTGTGTCCACATACTTCCAAATATTCAGTCATGATAGGTACGTCACACACAGTGCCACACAACCCCTAACAATCTGCTTCAAGTCTCTTGCAGAATAAGGTATTCCACCCCGGAATGGAGCAAATCCAAACTGCAGATCTACAGGTATAGCTTCATTCCTTGTCCGAAGGTACTGTGCAACATGAGGCTGGCTGCAACTGTGCCCAGAGCATCATTCCGAACATACGGGTGTAAAATATGTTACCATCTTTTGTCCCTTCTCAATTCCTGCCTCACCCTTACCTTTTTCTTTATTCATGGGATGTGGACTTTGCTGGCTGGCCAGCATTTATTGCCAACCCATAGCTGAGAATCAACCACATTGCTAAGGCTCTGAAGTCACATGTAGGCCAAACCAGGTAAGGACAACAGATTTCCTTCCTTAAAGGACATTAATAAACCGGATGGGTTTTCCCGACAATTGATTCATGGTGATCAGTAGATTCTTAATTCTAGATTTTTTAAATTGAATTCAAATTCCACCATCTGGCGTGGCAGGATTTGAGCCCGAGTCCCCAGAACATTAGCTGAGTTCCTGGATTAATAGTCCAGCGATAATACCACTTGGCCATCGCCTCCCCTGTAAATCATTTAGCAAGCTGAAGACAGCATGATTGTGGACCATGCAGCTCACTCACCCTACTGCCACGACAGCCCAGACCCCCACCCACCCCGTAAACCCCCCTTTCCCTCAACCTAATGCTCCCCTTCCAATTTGATGCCTTTGAATAAGAGCTGCCAGCTGGTCAGCAACAGCAGCCCCAGGAAGCAGAGAGAGAGAGTTGAACAAACCTCTGAGGAAGAAACAGAGTTACTCTCACTGCGGCCACCAGTTCAGCTATTGGCAATGCACATACCTTAGCAGCTTGTACAGAGTCGGGATTAGTACATGGCGAATCACCTAGCAGGAGAGAATGGCCTACTCCTGCTTCTAGTTTCTATGTTTTTACCAAAGAATAGCTCATCTGCCAACTTTTCACAAGGCGAGGTCACACGCAACCTCTGCTGCAGGGGACTCAGATGATTACTTCAGTGGGGTGCCAGGTACAGAAAAATGCTGATAAGCATGCATACTGAGATGCTTGATGCATCGGTCAAACAGCCAACATGAGCTGCTGCATGATTTGCAGCCCAATTGGCCGGCAACGTAAACCGCGCCATTTTATCATTTTGGGACTTTCCATAGTACTGACACCTGTGGCAGAATGGAAATGAAGATCTTGTCCTTTCTCTTAAATGGATGGTTTACCCAAGCTCCAAATATTCTTTAACTGAAAAAATGGTACAACCGGCAGCCAATCATCTTGCAGCTATCAGAGACAGTTTAATTGAAGCCCAGTTTAAGACCACTTTGAATCATAGAATCCTACAGAGCAGAAGGAGGCCATTCAGCCCATCAAGTCTGCACTGACCACAATCCCACCCAGGGCCTATCCCCATTTACCCTAGCCAGTCCCCCTGACATTAGGGACAATTTAGCTTGGCCAATCCACCTAACCCACACATCTTTGGACTGTGGGAGGAAACCGGAGCACCCGGAGGAAACCCACTAAGACACAGGGAGAAGGTGCAAACTCCACACAGACAGTGACCCAAGCCGGGAATCGAACTGGGTCTGTGGTGCTGTGAGGCAGCAGTGCTAACCACTGTGCCACCATACAGTCTTTGTCTTCATCACTGGCTTTAGCCAGGAAATCATTTTAAAGTGAATTAAAAGGATATGTTGAGGTTACTCAGTAAAAAAGTTAAACTTTAATTAAGTTTTGTGTTTTAATTTTGTTTGAGATCCACTAACCTTTCCTCAATGAAAGAAATTATGATCCCAGCCATGCCAACAGAACACCAGTACTGGAAAAGTCAGATTCCAGGGTGGAACCTGACTTGATAGATCCTAAACTTTATTTATTGTTTAATAAAGTGATGAACAGAATCGCCGGACTGCCAATGAACTTTTAACTAAAGAATAAAACATTTACCAAACAAGAAAAGATGAACTATAATACACACCTTTGACCCAACTATACCTTTGCAGATATATACAGATTTGTAAAGGTAACACAAGTTACAAAATCTATCTTATACTCTAATTTTGTCAGTAAGTACACAGTCCCTGTTAGCAAATGGATGAAATGTGGCCAGACACACTACACTCTAAAACCAAGTGACAGATGCCACCCAATGCAACATCTGTGGATTTCTCATCAGATCTCCCCAGATGCTTATCACACTGTGAGCCAACTGGTCTCACCAGAACTCTGACTTCCACACAAGGGTTTCCAAACTCCATGCTCTTGAAGAATATGTCTTGGATTCTTCTCCCATATAATGTTTTCTCTCAGATGGCTTCACCAAGGATCCACTCCTAGGGGTTTCCAAACTCTCCCTTCAGTATTCCTCTGCTTGGATTGCAAAGTACATTCAAGGTTCACCTCCCACAGGCTCTCTCAGGTACCCAGCCATACCAAAAGTACACCACTGCTTCACAGGTTCACCATAAGAAGCCAACCTTCTGATTACCTCGGATTCCTGGCTTCTCGCAAGCTGACTTTACATCTGGTTGCTGCAGCTGTCTCTATTTCAGAGCCTTTACTATGCTCATCACTTTAACTTCACTGAACGGGACCTGGCTCAGATTCTTGCTCTTTGTTCCTTTGACTCCACAGTCTTCCTGGAACCCTCTTTTGTCCCATGCTCTGGTTCCCAAAGAACTTTCCGTTCTTTATCTTGGGACCTGCCCTCTGCAGTCACTCTTCATGTCTTCCTTGTTCTGGCAGTTTCTGTGAGAGCTGCTTTCTTCTGGGTTGCCTGGTTCCACTGACTCAAGTGTTCTTGCTGTCTCAGTGTGGTCATTGGTTGCTAAGCAACAGTCTAGTAAAACCCCCCATTATAATGCAAGTATCTGAACCAAAGGGAAATTGTTAACCTTTTGTTAACACACAAATACTGAAACGCAAAATTAAGCTTACTTAAAGCTATGCCTTATATTTTTAATACCCACAAAACAAATATAAATTACTTAAAACCACCTCTACCTCCTGACAAAATACCATTTACCTCAAACACAAAAAAATATTCAAATCTACTCTTATCCTAGTTCTTGGAAAAATTTCATATTGAATAATGTAAAAATAATCAGGCTCCATAAACACAGATCATCCT
This sequence comes from Mustelus asterias, assembly GCF_964213995.1. Classification (NCBI taxonomy): domain Eukaryota; kingdom Metazoa; phylum Chordata; class Chondrichthyes; order Carcharhiniformes; family Triakidae; genus Mustelus; species Mustelus asterias. Next base: position 25,531,105 of record NC_135816.1, on the reverse strand, counting down.
TTTTTAAATGTTCAATAATGCAGCTTCAATTTTAACTGACTTGAGTAGGCAAGTAGCTCTGGCTTTTCCTTCAGGTGAAGACAGCGGGAATAGCACCCAGGACCAGAAGGCCAATCTGGGGCGGCACATAGTCAGTGCAGACTCGATGGGCCGAATGGCCTCCTTCTACACTGTAAGGATTCTATGATTGTAAGAGGTCATTCAAGGTCTGTTTCTTGATTTTTCTTGTCCTTCCTCAAGGCCCCAGCAAGGGACGTTTAGGCAGGCTTCCCCTAACAAGGAACTTCTCCTTCCCTCTCACACACATCTCCTGAAATCTTTTCGCTGAGATGTACAGTTCCAGACAACAATCCTCCTTTTGGTACCTTCCAGTAGCCTTCCACTGCCTACGGGCTGGTCTGGTTACTGCTTCCCATCCATTTCTGATCAGAGGGATGCAGAGGAGGCCCAGGAGTTTAAACTGCTGCTGATGTTGATCAGAGAACGAAGTCGCACCTTGAAATGGAGGCTTTGGAAACAGCCCATTAGCTATTCCCTCCCAGTGACATCAATATTAAAAATGCAGAAGGGAGGTTGTTTCAAATCTAATCCTGCTTTTTTCCCCATAAGCTTTGATCCCATTCGCTCCAAGTGCTATAATCCAGCCACCTCTTGAATAGAGTGTTTATAAAGTGTTTATATTTAAACACACAAGCCTCACGTTCTCATCAATGAGCCATTCTCACTGCAACATAAAGAACCCTCAGTAAGTACATAATATGACAGTGGTTAGGTTATGTCATTGGACTAATGATCCAGGGAACACTGGCTGCTGTTGCCAATGACTGTCAGCAGACCTCAGGGTGAATGGGCAGATCATCAATTCTGCTTTTGAATCCCAGAGCAAGATCCAACTGAAGCACAGCAGCTTTTGATGCAAAATAAGCCTCCATACACAGCCTCCTATCTACTTTAATTTCAACTTCAGAAAAACAATCCTTACTGCACTTGCGTGTTTTTCCAAACTCTCCTATCTGATGTCCTTGAATCCTGTCAGAGATAGACAATTTAGTGACAGTTATAAATCGAAAATGAGAAAAATAAACCCAGTTACTCCAAACACCATACAAAAATGTGATATTGAGTAGATGACTATGCAATTTAAGTGATTTTGCCTTCACAACATTAACTTAAATTTTAAAATGTAAAATTTTTATTGGATAATTTTGATGAAGTGCAAAAACACACGAGCTCAAAACATTGGCATTTCACTACTGCAAATATTGACTTATATGTTCAATCTAGAAACAGAAACAACTGTAGTGAAAGAATATTGCAAAGTATGTAGCTTTGAAACTATTGCAGCAGGTTGGCAATGGAATTATCTGTTCAAACTTGTGAGGAGCGTTCAGCGAAAGGTCTCCAAAAGGGTCACTGGGAATAAGCAGCACATAATGTCCACTTGGAATTGACTAAAGAACTTGTAAGATTTACTGTGACAAAAGCAGATAGTCATGGATAAAATGATTAACCTGGGGCCTTATTGGGCTTATGTACATTTTATTGCAAGAATATTGTAGAAAGTGTCTACAAGTACTTACTGGAATCTTCTTGCAAAATAAAACATTTTTCAAATGTATTGACATATTAGGAGAAAAATACACTTGATGTTGCTCTTTAGCCC